>NC_137924.1:45208117-45289597 GCF_963457725.1 Sprattus sprattus | reverse complement strand
TGTGAATCAATAGCCTTAATGTGGCGAAAAAACAAAGAATTTTGTCCCACTAAAACAACAACAAAAGACTTTAATCCGTTTGCATTAACCATCTTACATAATAGGCACTAAAGCACAAGACCCCAACGTTAGACTTACAGCGACGTATGGAAAGAACATGCCAATGAAGAAGTTGGCTGTCCAGTTGGAACAGCCAGCTACGGCCATGGCTGCTGGCCGCGGACCCTGCGAGAAGAGCTCGGCCACAAAGAACCAGGGGATGGGGCCTGGACCAACCTCAAAGAACGCCACAAAGCCAAAGATGGCCAGCATGCAGATGGAGCTCATCGACGGTACACTGTCCTGCCAGTGAGCAAAAGGAAGGGAGAGAGAGAGGCAGGAAAGTCGAGAGATGACGAGAGAAAAGGAAGAAAAAAGGGACATTTGAAGAAGCATGGTGGAAGCAAAGGGGCATGGTTAAAGAAATAATGTTTTGATATTAAGGATAAAAGAACCAGGCACGAATTGGGGTGAATAGGGTAATTGGAGAGTAACAAATAACCATTGTGGGAAACCGGGCCATCAGAAGTGACCGGGTCTAGCAAATACTAAAAAACTGAATAGAAACGTCAAGCTCATCCCAGAGAAAACAGGACAAGAGAGACAGGAGGGATCAGAAAGCAGAGATATGTGGGCACTCAGACATTCTCAGACTCACACATTTTTTTCTTTGGATAGGACGTTGTGTAAAACTAACATCCTCAGGGATTGTGGGGGGACTCACCAATAGGGCGAGGGCTATCGTCATGACAACTGCACAAAGGCACATTCCACCAAGTCCAAGCATGTGCAACGTTCGGCGGCCCATCCTCTCCACCAGGAAGAGCTGTTGATTGGATGAGAGCAGAGTAAGGGACAGGTCACTCGCAATCAAATCAAATCAGCCGTTCAGAAGCATTTCCATACTACATGACAGATTATGGTTATCGCTGTGGTCATAGCTTCTTGGTGATTAGAAATCCCTAACTCTTGAACGTTACATGTAATTGTAGTTCTGTACACCCATCCCCACCACCTTTGCTCAGATACACATACTGTACCCCTTCCATAGATATATTATCTCTGAATGCAAGGGTTGCTTATTATGTGTAAAATGAAAGGAAGCATACTGCATAAGTCCTGAAAAGGATTTATGATTTAGATTAAATAGGAAGATACTGTTAAGTGCATTCTAAAACTAAAACCCCCTGACCTATCCCTCTCCACTATACACATAATACACCCAAACAGTGACTCAGAAACACAGTGACCTGCTTAACACATTTTGGTCCACTTGGAGCGCAGATTATCAGCTAAGTAGAACAAGGACAGGACGCAGCAATCTCTGTTATCTAATCTTGTTTGCTCTCAGATAAACGTGTTAAAAAGTAATAGGTTTGTTTTCACCCAGGACTTACCGACACTACAGTGAAGGCGCAGTTAACAACACCGGCCCCAATGGTGGCATACACAGGACTCGCAACACCTGCCTTCTGGAAGATGCTGGTGGAGTAGTAGAAGATCTAGAGGAGAGGCAGCGGGGAGATGACTTAGCGTTAAAGAAATACACTCCAATCTATTTGTGGGTGCAGCACTGATGATTAGTGATGAGATGAGAATTCTGACATACAATACCCTCATAAAGCCGCACAACTTATGTGGAAGGTTGCACCAGATAAATTAATCTGGGTTTACTCATCTTTTTTTTTTAACAAACAAGGCTGACTTCAGTTAGTTTTTTATCCGCACAAACGACACACAGTAACACACACGTGCATATTTATATAGTGGCGACACAGGACACACACACACGCAGGCCTGAGGTTGCAGTGAATGTAATCTCTGCATTTCTCCCATCCTGGACTGTCCTTCCTCCAGGACCCCCCAGGAGCAGTTGGCAGTTCTAACCTCAGTTTATAGCATTGGTGGTTGGATCAAAGTCTTATTATTCCTCCAAGTCAATTCATTCTCTCTGTGTTTCATACACTGTGTGCACAATTATTAGGCAAGTGAGTATTTTGACCATATCATAATTTTTATGCAAATTTTCCAACTCCAAGCTGTATAAACTTGAATGCTTATTGGATGTAAGCATATCAGGTGTTATGTATCTGTGAAATGAGGGAGGGTGTGGCCTCAGGAGATCAACACCCTATATCAAGGTGTGCATAATTATTAGGCAGTTTCTTTTCCTAAGGCAAAATGGGCCAAAAAAGAGATTTAACTGACTCTGAAAAGACAAACATTGTATAAAGTCTTTCAGAGGGATGCAGCACTCTTGAAATTATTAAGATATTGGCGCGTGAACACAGAACCGTCAAAGGTTTTGTTGCAAATAGTCGACAGGGTCACAAGAAACGTGTTGAGAAAAAAAGACGCAAATTAACTGCCAAAGATTTGAGAAGAATCAAATGTAAAGCTACCAGGAACCCATTATCATCCAGTGCTGTCATATTCCAGACTTGCAACCTACCTGGAGTGCCCAGAAGTACAAGATGTTCAGTGCTCAGAGACATGGCCAAGGTAAGGGAGGCTTAAACCCGACCACCACTGAACAAGACACATAAGTTAAGACGTCAAGACTGGGCCAAGAACTATCTGAAGACAGATTTTTCAAAGGTGATATGGACTGATGAGATGAGAGTGTCTCTTGACGGACCAGATGGCTGGGCCGAGGCTGGATCAGTAACGGGCAGAGTTCCACTTCGACTCAGATGCCAGCAAGTTGGAGGTGGGGTACTGGTATGGGCTGGTATTATTAAAGATGAGCTAATTGGACCGTTTTGGGTTGAAATTAGTGAAATGGACTCAAAATCAACTCTCAAACCTACTGCAAGTTTTAAGAAGACACTTTCCTCAAGCAGTGGTACAGGAAAAAGTCTGCATCTCTCAAAAAGACCATGATTTTTATGCAGGACAATGCTCCAGCGCATGCATCGAAGTACTCCACTGCGTGGCTAGCCAGTAAAGGCCTTAAAGATGAAAGAATAATACATGGCCCCCTTCCTCACCTGACCCAAACCCTATTGAGAACTTGTGGAGCCTTCTTAAACAGGAGATTTACAGTGCAGGAAAACAGTACACCACTCTGAACAGTGTCTGGGAGGCTGTGGTTGCTGCTGCACAAAACGTTGATCGTCAACAGATCAAGAAACTGACAGACTCCATGAATGGAAGGCTTGTTACTGTTATTGAAAAGAAGGGTTACTTTATTGGTCAATTATTTTAATTTTTTTAAATGTCAGAAATGTTTATTTGTATATTTTGAGCTGTTTGTGTATTATTCTTACTTAAACAGATGAAAATAGACAAGTGAGATGGGAAATTTGTCGTTTTTCATTTAGTTGCATAATAATTATGCACACTCATAGTTGCCCAATAATTGTGCAGACATAGATATTCTCCTAAGAAAGCCAAAACCTCACTTTTACTTTCTTAAATATTCAGGTTTGAGGTTATTGACATTTTGTATTGACCGAGAGCACTGTAGTTGTTCAATAATAAAATTAATCCTCAAAAATACAACTTGCCTAATAATTGTGCACACAGTGTACACACATTGGAAGTAAAAAATACTTTTTACTTTTATTTCATCTCTACGAGAATAAAGTGCCCTCCACAATTATTGGCACCCTTAGTGAATACGGGCAAAACAGGCTATGAAAAAATAAGTCTTTGCTGTTTATCCTCTTGGTCTTTCACTCGAAATATTCACAAAAATCCTACCTTTTCATTGAAGTAAAATTATGGAAAGAATTACCTTTTTTTGACATTAAATAAAATATTTTTCTCCAAAACATAGGTGTCACAATTATTGGCACCCCTAGAAAATCTTATAATTAAAATCTAACTGAAGTATATTACCACTCATGTTTTACATTTTTAAGTTCACCTGTTTGATTAGAAACTCTTAAGTGGACAACCATGACTTCTTGTCTCACTCGGGTATAAATATATATAAATATGAGGTGACACAGCCAGAAAAAACCTCAGTCATTAATCAAGATGGGAAAGACCAATGGACACAGTGTCGAAGTGCAACAAATAGTTGTTGAGCTGCAGAAATCCGGGAAAGGATATAAGAAAATATCTAAACAGTTGAAAATACCCATTTCCACAACCAGGGCAATAGTTAAGAAGTTCAGAGTGACAGGAGATGTAAGGAATCAGCCTGGTAGAGGACCTATCTGTAAATTGACCAGACGGACCGTGAGGAGGATGGTTTGACTGGCAAAAGAATCTCCGAGGATCACAGCTGGAGAATTGCAGAGGTAAATTAAGACCTGGGGTCAGAATGTCTCCAGAACTACCATCAGACGCCACCTACATCAACACAAGTTGTTTTGGAGGGCTGCTAGAAAAAAGCCTCCGCTGGACATCGTGTAAGAATACATGTTATCATGGACTCCATCACATACCAGCAGATATTAAATGAAAACCTAACAGCCCCCTCTAGGAAGCTTCAAATGGGCCGTGGTTGGGGACCTTCCAGCAGGACAATAATCCGAAGCACACCTCAAAATCGACACAAATATTGTTCACCGACCGCAGAATAAAGGTTTTGCCATGGCCTTCACAGTCCCCGACCTAAACCCCATAGAAAATCTGTGGAAAGAGCTGAAGCCGAGTCTACAAGCGTTGACCTAAGAATCTGAAGGAGCTGGAGAGATACTATAAGTAGAATGGTCTCAGATCCCGTGCCATGTGTTCACTAACCTCATCACGCATTATAGGAGAAGACTCAGAGCTGTTATCTTGGCAAAGGAAGGCTGCTCAAAACATTACATTAAGGGGTGCCAATAATTGTGGCACACCTGTTTTGAAGAATAATATTTATTTTATGTCAACACTTTCTTTTTGTTTCAATAATTTTACTTCAATGAAAAGGTAAGATTTTTGTGAATATTTTTAGTGAAAGACCAAGAGGATAAAAAGCAAAGAAACATTTTTTCATAGCCTGTTTTGCCCGTATTCACTAAGGGTGCCAATAATTGTGGAGGGCAATGTATGTATTTCACTTATTTGGCATAAACTTTCCTCTCAAGGAACTATTCCATCAGCATGTGTGCTAGCTAGATAACTAAATCATGACCCTGTTGAGTTGTGTATTATGTGACTTCATAAAAACTTCATAAAAATGATAAAACATCACATACACAAGTAATCCATATCTTATACAATCTCAACAGCAGCCATTTTGCTGCTGTCTCATGTCAAATGAAGGTATTTCCTCTATGTCAGAACCTATACAACTCCCCATATCTTAAAAACCTGCTCTGACACACTTTCCTCCTTTAAGTATTTCTAGGCTACAGTCCCAGTGAGAGGTGAGCCATAAAGCCTATAACTGGCACTCAGGGGAGGCAAGGGTGCAAGTGCAAGTAATGTGATAAGCCCTTTATGTCATCCACTGTGACCTCAGGGTGACCTTAGTGAGCCTTGAACTTACAGCGTTGACCCCGGACAGTTGCTGAGACAGTTGTAGCAGGATCGCAATGATGATTGGCTGACGATAGAAGGGCGATCGGAAGAGCTCCAGGATGGACACCTTTCTCTCCATGTCCATCCTCCTCTTCTCCTCCTTCATCTCCGCCAGGTCCTCAGCCACCTCCAGTCGGCCCGTTAACCTCCGCAAACCTACAAGTGCAAGCAAGTTGGATTGAGGAGTGCAGGCGTGGAAATATTTTGTGTGTGTGTGTGTGTGTTTGTATTTGTGTGTGTGTTTGTGTGTTTGTATTTGTTTGTGTGTGTGTGTGTGTGGCGCTGCTGCATTGTTCCAGTCTCCCAGGACCCACTTCAGCCAAACATAGAGTAGAGTAACATACATGGAGCCACAAGGACAGATAAACCTTATTACCCTGCGGAAAGGTCAAGGAGGACGGCTGTGGCAAAGAGAAAAGTGTTTCTTTCATTGTGTTGAGGTCTGCATTGTTTAGTTAGCCATCTGGTTTGTGGTGAATTACAGGCTCAATTTCTAAGGACCCCAAACTCCAAAAACAGCCAAATGCATAATTCCACTGGTTTGGGCTTGAGTGTTTGCCATCTAACTGAATACAGTGTAGTATGTAACACACAAAGCATACATAAGCACATCGAAATACAGGTGCATCTTTAAAAATTTGAATATAATAGAAAAGTTATTTGTTTTTCTGTAATTTAATTTAAAAAGTGACATCTTCATATATTCTAGAATCCGTACACAAAAAGTGGCTTTTTTTTTGTTTTGATGTTGATGATTACAGCTTACAGCTCATGGAAATCAAAAATCCAGTATCTCAAAATATTAGAATAAAACATTTACAATACAGAAATGTCTCAGAAATGAGAAGGGCTCTAATCAGCTCATTAACTCAAAACACGAAATGCACTCAATACTTCGTCAAGGCTCCTTTTGCACAAATGACTGCATCAATGCGGCGTGACAGGGAGGCAATCAGCCTGTGGCCCTACTGAAGTCGAATGGAAGAGTTGCCAGGTTGCCTTGATAAAATCTCCTGGTAGACGGCTGCATTGACTCGACTTGATAAAACCCAGTGGACCAACACCAGCAGATGACATGGCACCCCAAATCATCACTGACTGTGGAAACCTCAGGCAACTGGAATTCGGTGCCTCTCCACTCTTCCTGATTTCCAAATGAAATGCAAAATTTCTACTGAGCAACTGACAATTTTTCTCCTCCGCTCTGGTAAGATGCTTCTGAGGTTGTCTCTGGTTCAGGAGAGATTTGACACTAGGAATGCGACACTTGTAGCCAATTTCTTGGACACGTCTGTGTGTGGTTGCTCTTGATGCACTGACTCCAGCCTCAGTCCCCTCCTTGTGAAGCTCCCCCAAGTTCTTGAATCAGCTTTGCTTGACAATCTTCTCAAGGCTGTGGCTATCCCTGTTGCTTGTTCACCTTTTCCCACCACACTTTTCCCTTCCAGTCAACTTTCCATTGTGTTTTTCATTAAATATGCTTTGATACAGCACTCTGCCAACAGCCAGCTCTTTCAGCAATGGCTCTCTGTGGTTTACCCTCCTCATGGAGTGTGTTGATGAGTGTCTTCTGGCCAACTGTACTGAACCAGACTGAGACATTGAAGGCTCAGGAAATCTTTGCCAGGTATTTTGAGTTAATTAGCTGATTAGAGCTCTTCTCAGGTTGATTTGTCTGTATTTTAAATTATTTATTCTAATATTTTGAGATACTGGATTTTTGATTTCCATGAACAGTAATCATCTACATTAAAAAAAAAAAAAAAAAAAAGCTTGAAACATGCCACTTTATGTGTAATGATTGTAGAATATATGAAGGTGTCACTTATTTAATAAAATTACGAATTAACTTTTCCACAATATTCAATTTTCTTTTTGATTCACCTGTACAGTATATGCTCCACTAAATACGCAATCATATTGTAGCTTTCCAATAGCATGTCTACATGTCCCATCCAACTCTCTCTCTAATAAAGTACAATTAAACCTGAATAGAGGGATTCATTCTGAAAGTTATGTATCTGCAGATTACCTTTTGTTATTGCTATCACAACACAAGGTTTTAGGGTTAGGAAACTTGTTTCTGAAATGTCATCTCAACCAGTGCTGAAACTTGTCATAAAAGTGATTACTGACAGAAATGTCTGCAGTTCTAGTGTCAAGCGGTCTGACGTTTGATGGAACACTCACTGCTTTTGGCATGGTGCTCCTGGCAGCGCACGATGTAGAGGAAACGTGGACTCTCCGGGCAGAAGGGCAACAGCGCCATCTGTAGGACTGTAGGCAATACTGTCACACCCACCAGCACAGGCCAAAGCTCCTTGGTACCCAACAGAGACTCCAAGCCCAGTACCTATGATGAGAGAGAATGATAGTGAGTGAGAGAGTGATAGTGAGTGTAGGAGAGAGTGATAGTGAGTGTAGGAGAGAGTGATAGTGAATGTGAAAGAGAGAGTGATAGTGAATGTAGGAGAGAGTGATAGTGAGTGTAGGAGAGAGTGATAGTGAGTGTAGGAGAGAGTGATAGTGAGTGTAGGAGAGAGTGATAGTGAGTGAGAGAGAGAGTGATAGTGAGTGAGAGAGAGAGTGATAGTGAGTGTAGGAGAGAGTGATAGTGAGTGAGAGAGTGATAGTGAGTGTAGGAGAGAGTGATAGTGAGTGAGTGAGAGAGTGATAGTGAGTGTAGGAGAGAGTGATAGTGAGTGTAGGAGAGAGTGATAGTGAGTGTAGGAGAGAGTGATAGTGAGTGTAGGAGAGAGTGATAGTGAGTGTAGGAGAGAGTGATAGTGAGTGAGAGAGAGAGTGATAGTGAGTGTAGGAGAGAGTGATAGTGAGTGTAGGAGAGAGTGATAGTGAGTGAGAGAGAGAGTGATAGTGAGTGAGAGAGAGAGTGATAGTGAGTGTAGGAGAGAGTGATAGTGAGTGTAGGAGAGAGTGATAGTGAGTGTAGGAGAGAGTGATAGTGAGTGTAGGAGAGAGTGATAGTGAGTGTAGGAGAGAGTGATAGTGAGTGTAGGAGAGAGTGATAGTGAGTGAGAGAGAGAGTGATAGTGAGTGTAGGAGAGAGTGATAGTGAGTGTAGGAGAGAGTGATAGTGAGTGTAGGAGAGAGTGATAGTGAGTGTAGGAGAGAGTGATAGTGAGTGTAGGAGAGAGTGATAGTGAGTGAGAGAGAGAGTGATAGTGAGTGAGAGAGAGAGTGATAGTGAGTGTAGGAGAGAGTGATAGTGAGTGTAGGAGAGAGTGATAGTGAGTGTAGGAGAGAGTGATAGTGAGTGTAGGAGAGAGTGATAGTGAGTGTAGGAGAGAGTGATAGTGAGTGTAGGAGAGAGTGATAGTGAGTGTAGGAGAGAGTGATAGTGAGTGAGAGAGAGTGATAGTGAATGTGAAAGAGTGTCATTTCAGGAAAAAAAATCATGAACAACTACAGCATCATTAATGATGACACCATAAGTACATGTTCACAATAACACCCACAAAAACACTTACAGAGAGAGAGAGAGAGAGAGTCTCACCTGGGCGATAAGAATCCCAGTAACAATAGCCAGCTGATGCAGTGTGCCCAAGGCCCCTCTTAGGCTGGTTGGAGCGATCTCTCCCACATACATGGGCACCAACCCAGATGCCAACCCTGACAGACAAGATCAAGTTGAACTCATTTAAAACAACATACATTTGGACTATATTAAGCTAAACCAATGGTCAAGCACATGGAACATGAAACCACTGGCTATGAAACAAGTTCTGCAGAGGATTACTGTAAGGTCAAGTCAATCCCACCCAAGAGTCCAGCACAGAAAAGATGATGACTTCTCACCACAGTATGCCCCGATTATGAATCTCCCCAAAATCATCATCTCAAATGACCGACAGAGTTTGGACATCGCCATCAGGGCTCCACCAATGAATGCAAAGAGATTGTTGATGAGCATGGCTTTCCTCCTGTAAAAATAAAATACAGTTTTAAAGCCCTGGCCAAAAATATATAAAAAATAATAATAACATGCCTCTGGTAAAATATTTACATCATTGGAAATAAATAGAAATCCTGCTGACAACATTAGTTCAGACATGAGAACCGAAAACCTCCCTGGATAATCAGTTACATTTTCCATCCACTAGATGGCAGGCATGCACCATGATGAGCAGGATTCTGCGTAGTAGTTTTGGGTTTAGGGGTTATGAAGGTCACATTTCAGCCACCGCGTGAGGCAAGGCATCTGAAACAGGTGCCCACTGCGCAGACTCCCACCCTAGCTAAAAAAGTTTCTTCAGGGACTCTCTGACAAGGTTTGCACATACGTAACAGAGTTGTATAACATGGAAGAACCTTTATTTGCCAAATAAATTGATTTATAACGACTGGACAATGTTCTTCACAGTTGACACTAGAACTGATAACCATAGAGCTTGAAAAACAAAGAACCATAAAAAGGTTCTCACGCACAACCCTGTATCAGTGGGTTCCTAGTCAAGCTTGATTGCATCCTTTCTTATATGGGTGCATTTGTCTAATAAACTTAATTACTAAACTGTCAGGGACATGCACAGGAATTTTGAGGGACAGTTGCTCTGAGCCTCGATTTATGAAGGTTTTAATTCATTTCATAAAACATGATGATTGTTCGTTTGTTGTACATTTCTACAACTTAAAACTCACCTTTTCTGATAACGTTAAAGCAGTTTTTTCAGCGACACAGAAGAAAACAACCCTGACCGTTTCTTAAGGGCGCAAATGCAGGCTCAGGTGCCGGTAGAGTGCAGTACCAGAGTAAACATCGGAGGGCGCATGCCCCCCTCCCCCTACTGACTTTCACTCTCGTTGCCCATATCGATTGGAAGTGAAGAAGGCTACTTTATGACATGTTTCGGGTGGCGAGGGGCGGGGGGGGGAATATTTATATATATATTATTATTTATTTTTTCCCT
The DNA here is from genome assembly GCF_963457725.1 of Sprattus sprattus. NCBI lineage: Eukaryota > Metazoa > Chordata > Actinopteri > Clupeiformes > Clupeidae > Sprattus > Sprattus sprattus. Next base: position 45,279,170 of record NC_137924.1, on the reverse strand, counting down.
CGGAGGGGCACTTTTATTCGAGGAGGGCAAACAGGCAGTTGCCCAAGCAACCTTAGCACACTCCTGTGCACATCCCTGTAAACTGTACTGTACTTTGTAATGACAAGAATGACATCATATCACAGTTTGATTGACAGCTCAGGGATACCACTGGGTAAGGAGTGAGTGACAGGTAACTATGCACCTACAGTTAGGAAACGTCACTGTAATTTGAGTGCTATGTGAGTGTACTACATAACAGGAACCTTAAGCTCACACTAATACCTACACAGCTGTTGTGACCTTGATCCTGTCCTAAGAGAACCCAGTGCTTCCATATTCACTGTTGGATAATTCTGCTCTTTCCCCCTCCTTCCTTCCCTCCCTTCTCTCTCTCTCTTTCTCTCTATATCTCTCTATCTATCCATCTCCCTCCCTCTCTCTGTCTCTCTCTATCCATCTCCCTCTCTCTCTTTATCTCTCCATCTCCCTCCCTCTCTCTGTCTCTCTCTATCCATCTCCCTCTCTCTCTTTATCTCTCCATCTCCCTCCCTCTCTCTGTCTGTCTCTCTCTATCCATCTCCCTCCCTCTCTCTCTCTCTATCTATCCATCTCCCTCCCTCTCTCTGTCTGTCTCTCTCTATCCATCTCCCTCCCTCTCTCTCTCTCTATCTATCCATCTCCCTCCCTCTCTGGATCTAATTTCAGTCATTCAGTGTTCTGGGATGGGGTCCAGTCTGTTCTACATCCAGGTGTCGGGTTACAGTGGGAAGGCGTTGCGTAAAACGTTGTGGCACGCGCTGGGCCAGAGATCAGACTAGCTCCTATGGGAATGCATTACAGGAACACCCCTTACGGGAAGCCTAGGTCAAGAGTCATGAAGTGTTCTGATTGACCCATTCAGGCACCCTTAGGAGGTACCATGCATGCTTCCTTTTTTATATGTAATGCACACAGTACTTATACCCAACTAAATGCCTCACACACACACGCACACACACACACACATACATTGCATGCACTTAAATACACACACTCTCTCTATTTTTCACACACACAAACACACACACTCACACACTCTCTCTCCCTATCTCTTTTTCACACACACACACACACACACACACACACACACACACACACACACACACACACACACACACACACACACACACACACACACACACACACAAACACACACACACACACACACACACACACAAACAAAGTTGTGTACCTTCCGAGCCACTCGGAGACGACTCCCAAACTGAAGGAGGAGATCATGCCCCCGATGGAGAATATGGCCACGGAGAGAGACCAGAGAGATGTGAGCGTGCCATGGGGAATGGGCTCAGAATACCTGTGCATCCAGGTGGCATTATAGTCTTGTTCAATGATCTGAGAGAGAGAGAGGGAGAGAGAGAGAGAGAGAGAGAGAGAGAGAGAGAGAGAGAGAGAGAGAGAGAGAGAAAGAGAGGAAGTGGGGGGGTGGGGCGACAGAATGTTGAGAGAGGGACAACTTTATTTTAGAGTTTAGGACAAATAAAAACACTGACAGACTCAGATACACATCTGAAAGGGAAATTAAGTTATTTTTTATTACAGGCTTTAATAAAGACTATGTCAGTGGTGTGGATGGCAGCAGTGTCAGAATTAGAACAGAGAAGAACTTCAGAAAAGAACGATGAAATGTACAAGGGTGCAACTATATAACCTCAAACATACTTCCCATAACCACCTATGTCTTGTGCAAATGAGGATATAAATGACAACATTATTACATTCACTACAGGTATCATAACAGCCTGTTAGCTACAGTGCTTCTTTTTAGTATATCTAATCAGTCTAATACTATAGGGTATTAAATGCACATGTTCTACCACATGCATGTGCTTTGGGTCAGGTAAAAATATGCCAGGCCTGAACTTGGAAGAACTGTTCGCATCTCAAAGACAATTCTAGGTGTGTATGCATCCCTTTCAGTGTGCAAGTGAGTGTGTGGGCATGTTTGTTTGTGTTAGCACATGAGTGAGTATATGTCTTTGTATGTATCCATGTAGTGTATGTGTCACCATATTTGCAAAATTGTGTGTCACCATATGTCGGCGCATGCCTTTGTGTGTGTTTTTCTGTGTGTCATCCCATGTGAAAGCGTATGTTTATCGATATACATTTGTGCCTGTGTGACACTATAGGAGAGTGAGAGTATGTCTATATGCATTTTTGCATGTGTATACATTTCTGTTTGAATATGTGCTATCTATCACATGAGTCTGAATGCATGTATGCTGCTGTGGATTATTCTGTGTATGATCACGTGTGTGTCATCACATGTGTGTGTGTGTGTGTGTGTGTGTGTGTGTGTGTGTGTGTGTGTGTGTGTGTGTGTGTGTGTGTGTGTGTGTGTGTGTGTGTGTGTGTGTGTGTGTGTGTGTGTGTGTGTTTTGTGTGTGTCTCCAAGTGAACCCTGAGCCTGCGGCCCCTTGAAATAGCTCATTTTCCCATGACACTGGGGGTGGTGGCCTGCACCCCTGCCTCCTTTTACATCCCTCAGCTGTGACAGACACCGGAGCTTCATCATGTCTTTGTGTGTGTGTGTGGAGGGGGGGGCGAAGGGGTGTGTGTTGAGTATTTTTGGCCTCCACGAGTTTCCGAATATCCAACGTTACACCCCCATCGCTTCATGTTGATATTCCTCAGGTTCTTTCACTCCCTTTGAGCACCTTCTGTCTTTCTCCTTAATTCTTTTTCTTTCTGTGTGTATGCAGCCCCTCACAGTACCGTCAAACATCAACCTGATACACACAAAACGTATAACTGCCGTATGGATATTATGAGGTAACTGTTGTTCCTTGGCTGATTTAGATCAATACACATGCTGATTTAGATCAATACACATGGCCCCAAAATGTCTCGTTTTTGTATCTGATTATTCCTATAAAAAGTTTTCCATCTTTGACTAATTCAAGCAGAATTCTTTCTCTTTCTTCAGACTTCTGAAGTGAGAGAGTCCAACATTCGCAGCATTTAGTAACTCCAACTTACATTCAACTTTGTATTTGCTTGAACTTTCTTACAGTTCATTCAGCTTCATATTTTTAATGAATGATTCTCCTTTGGCTGTGTAAGTTTGCTGCACAAATGTGACCCTTGAAAGTCAATGTCAGTGGTTTGACTAAGCAGGGCCCTATCTTAGTTGGATAGCTTACAAATTTACCAGCTTACTAATGAGCAGATAGAGTTGTGGGTTTTACCTGACAGTATTTCTACAGCTGATCCCTAAAGCTGACCTTTGGCAGAGACAACAATGAATCGCACATTAATTGTCATACGATACGGTGAAAATGTCACATCTATATTTTACTCAAATTTTCACTCAAAATATTTTACTAAAATTTGGTTGTGTGTAACTTTGTAATGGCAGACAAATTACAGTGGATTTTGAATCAGTGTGCCTGAACAACAGCTGCATAGCTAAAATTAGACCTTAAGTTTGTGTTTCAATCACACCTTGCCAATGTTTATCAAATGAACCACGAGGACATGTATGAAGTCTTTCTAGCAATGCACTGTTCCTGCTAACCAGGCGAATTATGAGACTAAGGTTTACTGCTCTTCTTCAATCTGAAGAAAGACAACTCAAATAGTAAACCAACAATCACAGCGAAAAGCTCAAAAGCACCAGTGTCTACGCTGCAAGAATGTAAATCTTAGTAGGAGGAAGTATCTTGAATCAAGGCAAAATATGCTTGTTTTTTGTCTGACAAGATATTTCTTCTTACCGGGCATTTTTTATGTTAGAGGAGTTCACTTGCTTCAAGCGTTTCAGTCCTTAACTATCTTAGTAAAGTATTATAACTTGTTACTGAGATTGAATAACTGGTTCTGTGCAAGTTAATGCTTGAAACTAGTTTGTTTACCACTGACAAGTACAAAACTGCTTTGTCAAAGTCAGAATCAAGACAAATGTACTTGTTTTTAGTCTGGCCACACTAGTTTTAAGATATTTGTGGATTCTTTTTTTTTTTAATCTTGGTAAGTCAAATTTTCCTGTTCTGTTGGCAAATCATTTTGCTTATTTTAAGTAATATATATTTCGAAAGCTGAATTTTTGCAGTGTAAAATGCCGATGGCTGAGATTCAACAGTATGTTCAGACTTGGTATGGACATAATGAACTGACTGATACGCAGAAGGGATTTGTTGACTTCCAGCTCTCCTAGCTCCCCTGTAAACAGACTTGGTGTACCATTCAGAGCGGTGTGGAGCAAATACAGAGAATTTGAATATGCACCGAGTGTGTACCTGTTGAGGAGCATTGATGACTCCGATGTTGTACCCGAATTCAAAAGACCCTAAAACAGCAGTGAACACAGAGAGGGCGAGGGTTCCAGTAATTCTCTGTGGAGAAAATGCAGACAAACACACATACACAAAGTCCACCATTATTATCTCAATGGTTAAATCACATGTCAATCGTTTCAATATTGTGTTTCAAGGGGGGCTGATTCATTTTGGGGAACAGGGATCCAGGACCAAAATACTCTTACTGACCCTTGACCTTTGAGACAATTTGACACTTGAAAACAAATGTCATTCATACTTCTCTGTTATAGAGCATTACATTGTAATGTTTTGTGTGTGCTGTGACTCACTCCTCGTAACATTTATTTAGCTCTTAGCATTGGACAATACCAGTAGTTAACTTTAACCTTTTTCTAAATTGCGATCTGGTCAGACAAAAATAATTTATCCATGACGAACATTACAATACAAGCTAAGAAACACACACACACTAAATATATCTCTGAGGCTAGTGAATAAAATCCATCTGACATTACATGGGACTTAGCCATGCATCATATGCCTAGTGAATGAACTTTCGGGCTAGTTCCAAACCCACACACACCTGTCTTTTCACTGAGTGAGCTGCTTAGAGACAGACCCTGGCTTCTTACTGTTTATATCCACTGCTGGGTAATGGGGCAAACAGGACAGAGCTTTATGCTCCTCGGGGCCTGCAGCCGATTGACCTGTGTTTCTATAGATCACAGCACTCCCTGTGAATAAGTGCTGTTGCTTCAAGAACAAGTCCAATAAAACTGCTTCCTTCTGAGTGTCGGGTTGCTAATGATAGGTATAATGATTTAAATAATATATGAATGATCGAATGATTAAAATAATATATGTGCTCATATTTGTAGCAACAATAGTTATTTTATACTCAGTTGTCTGACTAGGTAAACATGACTATGTAAGCCTTTTTAACTCCTCTTTGTAAAACTAGTATTCTCTTTGTAATACAAGTATAGTGGTAGTATGTTATATGTTATGTGCGCAATAAGGAAAGTACTTGTGACATGCAGTAAGGGAAGGGGTATTACTGGTAAAGCTAGTCATTGTAACAGATATAGTCATTGTAATAGATATAGCATTGTGCAAAGTAGCAACGATTTGTGTACTGCGGAGCATGATTTAATTTTCTTAATGCTACCTTTTATTTACAGAAATGTACAGTAAGTATACACAATATACACATACAATTCTCTCAACATTTGATTTTGTGCTAGACAGAGAGATAAATACTGCACATAATTTTACAGCAAATGTGGTGAGACACATGAGAGGCACTCAAGAATATGGTCCTCTACAGGAAAAGACTAATTTTAGTAAAATAGATTAAATTATGGCATAAATGACATCACAACGTGAACCTTTTAAAACAGAGTGCTGAGTTTAAGTGCAATGACCTTGCAGTGGTGCTTTGCAAGCATGGCAATGTTTTGTCATCAAACGGGAAAACAAAGCCAGACAAATGAGCGAACGAAGAAAGAAAGAATGAAAGAACTAAAGAAAGAAAACACATGGAAGCTGACCATTACTGGCGAATTAAAAACGATTTAAACAACACCTATGCTTTTGCCACTAAGAAGAGTATGGCCAAGTGTTTATTCTTGAGTGACAGAAATTCAAAGATCCCTGACCCAGCAACTCGCATGACTTGATCTACTCAGCTGACAATCTGCTGTCCTCTGTCAAGGTCATCATTGAGAACAAATAAGGGTCCCAATTTCTTAAATATGGCAAAACGATTTCTGATGTTGTCACGTGACCTTACATTGATATTTAGCCTACCCTACCCTTAAACATGTTACCATAGCCATTCACTTACCTAGTGGACAGTTACTCCCAGTTCGATCTTTCTTCATTTAACATAGTGTGTTTTCAGAGTTGACGGTAAAGTTTGCATAGTATTTCGCATCCCCAGCCTCTGATAACATTGCTGGGTGTGGTGCCAAATACACACCTGATCTCAGTGATGAAAGGTGGGCAGAAGCAGTGTATCACGAGATGAGGGACACGTTAAACTAGCGGGAATATTAAGACAATCTAATAATGCAACTAAGGTAGCACCTCTATTAAACACGAATTAAACGTGTTGTGGTGTCAACGGTCACAAATAGGTAGTCACACACGTATTAATGAATGAATAAACAACGCATAAAAAAGTTTTTTTTCTGACCTCCCCTCCAAGCTGCTGAAATCCAGCCGGCATGACTTTGACAGTGTCCGACACGGATTCACTCCTGTGCCTGCGTCTCGCACCGTCGGGTAGTCGCTCCCCCTTCAGTTCACTTGTGAATAGACCCAAGATACATGAAATGGCCAACAAAAAGCAGGTCCTACAGAAAGAAATCTGCAGAAATACAAAAAAAAAATCCCAAATACAAAAAAAAGGATTGTCAAATCCAAAGGCAAGCGTGTGCGACTTCTCGCCCTCTCTCCCCGCTCTCTCCTCGCCACTTTGAAGGGCTAGCGTCTGTTCCAGTCGGGTAGAGTGACATAGGCATACGCGTTCGCACACCTCTAGGGGTTTTTTTTTAAGTGGGAAGAGGGAAGGGAGGGGTGAGGGTTTGGACTGGAGTGTTGGTCATACCCTAAAGCTTGAAGTCCTGTCACAGAGGTCATCTAGCACGAAATTGTCTTGACCTTATCTGTCATTGGTGGAAGAACGGGTGTGTTATCTCAATACAGTGCCTCCAACTTAACTGTGTGCAACTTCTGGCCATGTTATTTTCCATTTGCCAAAGTCACCATGGACTGGTTGGCCTTATAGCAGTTGCCTCTTGGCAGATCATTAACAGCATCAGCTCTGCATGTGACCCATCCCCAAAATACTACAAAACCAAAAGGTGCAGAAAATAAACCTGTTCCCATTGTTAGTCTATCGAGTGTGCATGCATGCATTAAAGATAAATATCTAGAGAAGAGTATGCATGTTTGACAGCTGATTTTGAGTTTGAGTGATGTGGATTAAATGCAGTAGACCGTATCATAAAAAAAAATGAATGAAAGTTTGTCTGAATGTGGTGCCAGTGGTCTCTCCTGCGAAGCAGTGACTCGACACTTCTGGCCTTAGTCGGCTTGTCTGGGCCACCATGGCAGCTATTGTCTATCTTCTCATCGGTAATAAATCAAATGCTATTTTAGAACACATGCCAAACGGGTCATGCATCCGTCCAGTGACACCCCTCCCTCCGGCACCAACCTCCACACACCGCATGGCAACAGGTGCTCCTTGATTGTGGACTGTTCCACTGTGGTCGTTGGATAGAGGGGTGGTCAAGAATATCCTTGACAGTGCTTGGTGGTTATTTAGAGAGGGGGGTTGCGCGTCAGCCCCCTAAATCTGTACACACCCCCCCTATGAGACACACCTCCATCTCACGCCACTCTCCCTCCCTCATATTTCGGATCAGCTTCCTCACTGCCAACTTCCTCTTCTTTAACCTCCTTCTCCATCTGTCTTCAATTATAAAAGTGCACATTTGTCCTTATATTGTACCAATCTTCCCTTCTATATTTAGTCTCTGTTTCATGCCTTTCTTTCTGTCTGTCTGTCTGTCTTTCTTCATCTCACTCTCACTCGCCCGCTTCCTTTCCCACTCCTCCCACTCATTTGCTTGATCTCCCCCCGTCCCAGTGATGTTGGATGCCGATTGAGAAAGACTGCATGAACTTGATACCAGTTTCCTGCAGTCTGGGCCCCCAGTTGGGTAATATGTGCAGGGACCAACACAGTGCAGCACAAGATAAATCCAATCCACTGGAGAAACAAACTTGCCATGTTCTTTCTTTTCACATAGTTTCTTTGGAAACATTTGTGCAGTTAGTGAATACAACTCCAGGTGGCAAAAAAAATTGTAGAATAGCAACGCACTGGAACAGGACAACAAAAAGAGGGAACTGTGCCCTTTCACTTAAATTGACCAAAGAAAAATAGTGTTTTGTCTTTTCAAGACTCTCTGTCCCTTGAACTGGTGAGGTCACAGAATGTTTTGAAAGGTCCTAGGGTTCAAAATCAAAAGCTCAGCAGCTATATATGTTCTCTATAGCTCCCTAGTGGATGAACCCGAGTGCTCTTTGACATTTCAAACAATCTGATCAGACATGTAACGGTAGCCACTCCTAAGACATGCTAGGGACAGATGCTTGCACCTATAGGTTTTAGCCTCCATGCTATCACACCCGCCTCCTATCATGCCCGAGGTTGTGAGTTTGAGTCTGCTGCGGAACTGTGCTTGTATGCACTACGCAGGTTGCATTGGTGCCGTGGCCCAGATTGGGAGGAAGGTTTAGACTTAGTTTACTGTCCAAGGATTTACGGGGGTGAGTGTAAAGGTAGCCAGCAGGTACCGTCAAGGGTTCCCCCAAGGGGTGGCCGTGGTCACCATGCTAAATGGACTGGGCAACCCAGCTGACAAGCCCCAGTCACTGTAATCTCTTTGCAACAACAAGCCTTTAAAATGTATTGCTATTTCTTGCAAAATAATTTAAGTTCTGGCCATGGCATTACAGGTCACTTTAACAATCGCACACAATTGTAACAGAGAGACAGTGAAAAAGATGAGCGTGGGTTGAACAGATGTTGAAGTGAGCTCAACAAACATTTTGAGAAAGCCTTGCTGGAGAAACGGAGTGCAACGAGTATTCATTCAACATAATTGAAAAGTTTATTGGTAGTTCCTTAAGATGAACCTGTTAATACCTCTCTCCATAAGTGTATTATAAAATGTTCATGTTGTCAGCTAATTTTATAGAAGAAATTTGTGAAACTGGTTGGGATGACAAAATGTTCATGTTGTTTGTTGCCCATTGATACAGAAAGACAGAAAAAAAAGACTAGGACGAAGGGGAAGGATAATGCTATGAGGAGACGGAAAGGACAGAACTTAAAAAATGTGTAGGAATTCATAGTTTTGGAAAAGTGTTCCCTTGTATGTAGTGTGCATTTTTTTTTAAATTACTTTTAGATTTTAGTGAAAAAATAGGTTGCGTGTGAATGTGTGTGTGTGTTTTTGTGAGTTTAAAAGAGAAAACTGAAGAAAATGTCTATGTCTGTAAAACACAGCTTAGTGGGGGAAAATTACTGATAATTGCCTGTTGTTGTTCACTGTTTTTCATCTTCATCAATTTCCACATCCAGTGCAGAGGGCCCAAAGCAGCCACGCCCACAGCTCTCTCTACTCCAGGGGGACACAAGAAGGCCCTTCAAGGACATCTGGTCCGACACCAATACATGACTAGAATATTCACAAAGTAAGGACGCAGTGTACTGTTTTGCCTGCGACACTTCAGCCTCCCCCCTTTGGTGATTCACTACTTACCTCTGATGTAGGCTTTAAGAATGAAAAAAGCCATGTACAGTGATAGTGGGTTTGCAGCCTATGCTAAGTCAGAAGGACACACTATATAACAGAATATCAAAAGGCCAGTCCGCAGAACCCTCTGTCTTGAGTACCTTTAATGCAGGGTTCATTATACAAGTGAAATAAAACAGAGAGTATTAAAACAGTTGGTGAGGTGCTCCTTGTCACAGCAACGCACAATATAGCAGAGAGAGACCACAGAGGCACAGAAGATAGTATTATATAAGTTATATAAGGGGTAACTTGGTTAGATTGTAGTGGTATGTACTGAAGCCATTGGAGCTATATATATATTGTATTATACAAGTGGCTTACACATTTGAGTTGAATTTTGAAAGGAGCATTTTTGTAGAGGAAATTATTTATTTTTGTAAAACTATGGAAATGGAAATGTCATGTTGGTTATTATTAAATTATAAAAATGATTGAAATGATAAAACGTACAACATGTGTGGTGTTTTGTAATTTCATTTCTATCTAGCACCTCATACATTTTTGCATCCATAATGATATTTTACTCTATAGAATATATATACACCTAGAATGATAGTCATAGCATAACATGTGCTGGCTAACTTTGTTATCAGCTAATAATTTATACTTATGTTTTATATATATGCAACCCACACCCCTGATTTATTGGTGATGATGCATGAATTGATTTATTATACACTAAAATAAAGTGGCTTTACTTGTATTAGTTTTACTTGTATTACATGATTTAAACGGATATTCCTTTGTGCTGTATTGCCCTTCAGTGCCACCTCAAGATTTCCACTGGCCCCATCTGCCTCCCAAAATCATTTCTGCAGGAGCCACTGGGTGCCGTGCTGTGTAGTTAGTAAACCTCACTCCCTGACACTTTCAGAGACGTGCTAGTAACAGATTCTACCACCCATGAATTTTAGCCCTCTTGCTAGAAGGCCTGCCTCCCATGCCCAAGGTTGCAAATATAACAGTTCCCATGTCCGCTTCAAGCATTAAAGCTTTGCCTATGAAAACATTACCAAGAGTGACAGCCACACTAACACACACACACACAAACACACACAGGGCATGTGCCTGCCAATCACAAAGGTGACCTAACATGTCAGGTGACAGGAATTCTCTCCCCGTCATGGCATCTGACTTTGTGACGCACTCACAACACACCAACTCTATTAACGAATCACAAGTGCCGGGAACTCGTGGGCCTTATCAACACTTTATCAACAACTCCTAATTGAGATGTAAATCAACACTATGCATGTGTTTCTTAGCCATCTGATCTCTGTTTGCATTGCAATGAGGGGTTTAATGAGATTGGAGCACATTATTCGAGAAGCCAAAGCGAACAGTATTGTTCATATATTTTGGGCATTTTTCCATTCCCAAACCAACCTGGTTTGTCCGTGAACATGATGACATTGACATTCTGCCTTATAAATTGATTTAGAAGTAAATGCCTTGGAATGAAAGCAAGACCTGCCGGTACACACCAGGGGATAATATTTGCATTCATTACAAAATCCCAATGATCATATCTGACACAAGGTATCTTTAATTGGTGTCCTTATAATGATTTGGTTATTCTAGGGTATTAGGAAGACATTTAAATGGGATAGCATTCTGCAACAAGTTTCCCCCACTGATAATTAGAATGTTGAAGGACAACCACTCTGAAATGGTTAATAGCATGTAAGCAGGTAAGATGAATTTCTGCATAGAAAAGAGGTTAGGCTCAGTGATGCATGTATCTCCTTCTACAACCTTGAGGACTTGTTTTCCTTGAAGGGGTGTAACCAGTTGAGAAAGCAGGGGATGATGGCATAATAACTTACAAAACTAGGATTGCCAGTTCATTGTAGTTTAGCTTGCCACTCTGTTGACATGTAACTATTACCCAGATGACAGCTGGCAAGAGTGGTTTAAGACCAGATGCAGCCCTGAGTCATATATTTCAACACACAACTACGTGGCCTGGAAGACATTAGAGGAGCATTGCAACTTAAGTCAGAACACAAATATGGATTCTCTTTATTGAAACAGAATCAGAAAAGATTTACAACAGACCATCTCTAATTTGTCTGAATTGTTTATAATGAAGGTCTATGACTACAGCCTGTTTGTATACCATAGGTGCTAAATATTAGATCAGTCTCATTGAATCATTGTCATTTAGGCCATCATTACCAAATCATTTTACATGTATAAGCAAAGAGCATGCATTTCAATTGAGTGATATGAGCATATCGAACATTCAAGTTGCAGTAGGCATACAATTTGAGTGTAGTGAATAGTGTGCACTTTATGAATATGTATAAACAACTTCTACTATCACAAATTACCAAGTCAAGGCCAATGTCTAGACCCATCACATGACTCATGGGGGCCACAAACTGTTACCACTTCTCTAAGTTACAACCTAGGCCACAAAACTAATCAGAAAAAAATGCCACCCTCTTCCGTCAGGGACCCAGTGGTGGGACGACCAGATGGTCCTGTGTGTATTCTCTTTAATCCCCACCAGAATGCAGCATGAGGACCCGACAAAACCGGCAAGCAGTCAGTCAACCAGAACATTGGGGGCATACGCTTAAATGTTGCCTGTCATTAATTTCTCTTAGATGTCCCTCTACATTTCTTGAACTTTCATTAAACTACTACTGATATCATGCTATCTAATGTGTTTAATGTTACACTGTTTTTTGCTAGTTGATTTTTCCTGGTGTGTCATTTAAAAACATACACATCGACAGTCCCTACCCTCTGGTTGTCTGGGCTATAAATCTGGCGACAAGGCCACGCCCACTAACACCGAAGTTTTTGGGAAATCCCCGTTCTCAGCGTGGTGCGGCGTTGGAGCTTTTCTAGTGGGACAATAACACTGCGCAAAAACAGACCACAAGCAACATTGCAAGTGTTTGGAGCTAGGAGCGTGCATGCAAACTCTCAGCGTGGAGTAAAGTGTCTTGCAGAAAAACAGGAGGCAAGGTAATGTATTGGATCAATTTGGTCAAAAATCGAACCATTTTAAATTAGCTTACCTGTGAGCAAGTCATTCAAACTGTTAACAGCGAGAGCATAGCAAATCAGTTAGCAAAGCCAGCTTTATTTCTCATCAGGGGGAAGCTGACTAGATAGTGGTTGTTTTGTGTACAACAAAGAGTTGCAGAGTATTGATTGCAAGTCGTTAAACAATAACACAATTATTAACGATTTTTTCCCCCTAGGGACCAAAACGCTTCTAGTGCGATAGAAGCCCGAATTGCTTGAACTTGAGAGACATTACGCATAACGTTACCTTGTTTTGGGAGGTAATGCTAACTAATTAGCTTACGTTAGCGAGCTAATTTGTTTCTCAGGGTAGCTAGTTTTTAGTGAGCGAGGCAGCAAGTCAAAGCATTTCCTGAGACAAACATTAATGAAGTACATTTATTTGGCAGACAAATTAATCACATTGTTAGTTCGTTTATTCTTAAGGTAACCAAACATGTGTTGTATGTTGAAAATATTTTGTTATTTGCTAAGCAAGTAACGTAAGCTAACGTTAGCCTTTATCTGTGTTGTTTGGTTGTTCAGAGGGGGAACAAAACAAACCCTTTACCGGTTTTTGTGAAATTGCCATAGTAAATTGATGTTTTAAAGCTGCGACTGAGTTTGAACCAACCTCGAAAGAATTAGTAACTTTTGATCTTAAATATGACTGACGTCTCTTAGCTATGTCATAGTTAGCAAACGTATCAAAAACGTTGTGGCCAGTAGGGCCTAGCTAACGTAAAGTTACTTTGCTCAATCGAACACTATTTAGGTTTAAGTTATGCTTATTTGTGACTCCAAAAAGAGACTGATGAAAGAGTCTAACGTCAGATAGTTAACGTTATTCTATGTGTGCCATTGGTCATATAGTAAACTTCGCTGACTTCATTCAAGAACACATGTTCAGGCAGTGTTGCACGACATTCCACAGGCCGTGAATCGTTTCACAGGATCTACATCAGGTGTCCCTTTATACAAACTTAATGGACTCCCGCCAACCACTCTGTAAAGAGTATTTATCGTCTCACATCAGTCTAAGTGTGCTCTTATTATATTAGAGGCAAAAATGTGTTTGGGTAAAATGTCAAACTTCAAGCACAAGCTAGCTCGTAGTTTGACTATTGCTCGTAGCTTGACTCTTTTTTTCGCCCTTGTACGTCGCCTTGGACCAAAGCGTCTGCTAAATGTAAATGTTTGGGCCATAATGGTTGGGCATGTGATTTTATGCAGTGTCTGTCTTGTTGCCTCACCATACTAACCCTTCTGTTTGTTTTTCGTAGTCTCCTCTGCCCCCCCGTGGTCATCCGTGCTAGCAAAGCCTTGTGTCTGTGGGGAGAAAGAGGAGGTAGAATGAATCAAGACGAGATGGCCGAGTTGCCCATGAGCCAAGGGACTTTTGATGAGATCTGGGCATCAAACTTTGTGAACAACCTGGACAAAACGTAAGGCCCATTTTGACGTAGATTTTTATAAGGGGGGCCTGAGAGTCTAGCAAGTATTGTGATCCTGGTTAAGGTTGCTTTGCACTTCCATCGAAGATGTGTCGAGGTAGAATGGAAACAAAGGGTAGGAATAATAACTCGCAAGTTATCAGGGATCCGAGTGATTATGATACAACATACACAACAATTCCTAAAATCTGATGTTAAAATTAGCCTACTGAAAATCTACAGACATGGGGACAATGTTTTTAAAATTGCATTTTTTTTATCAGCTCTTGTTGCATGACACTTTTGTGGGGGTTTTGTGTTTTACAGCATCCTCGATGATCTCCCTCCTGCCTTTGCCAATCCATCCATCCATACCTTGATAGATCTGGTGAGCTGCCATTTTTGACATAAAGCCTGAGTTTTAGATACGCCTTGACTTTGTTAACAACACACTGTTACACAACACTACTTTGATGCTCAGTTATAGTGTGCACATTACACTGGCATGTTTATTCGGTCAATCTATTCCATCAGAAAATCGCCCCTTTGGATAACGCACCAATAGATCACAGCAATCTGACATGATTAAGAGGTACTTGAAGGCTTGAATATTGGATTACCGTGTTATTAACTCTCCTGTCCTTGTCCTCCCACTTCAGGGCCCAACTGTAGAGAGCTTTGTGGGGCTGGAGCTCCCGCTGGACGGGTCTGCCCCCACCCCCTCCAGCTCCCCAGGGATGGACTGTCTGCCCCCTACTGCCACCACCGTGCCCTCCCACACGGACTACCCCGGCGAGCTGGGTTTCTGTGTCCGCTTCACCCAGTTCAGCACCGCCAAGTCTGCCACCTCAACAGTAAGACACACATTTTTTCTTGTTATATATATATATATATATTTAATCATGGTTTGCTTTTGTTCTTCATCATTCTGAGCTGTGTACACATGTTTAGTCTTTACACCTGTTGTCATTTGAAGCTGTAGCTAAGTAATCTGGGAAGCTTTTTTTGCACCTAACTTTCTTTAATTAGTTTTCAGTCTAAAAAATATATATTGGCCCTTGGTCTGTCCAGTTATTAGAAGAAGCATTATTCATATTTCAGAGCACTGGATTTTACATTTGACATCAGTGGAAGGCATTGTGGGTAGGATTTTGAAAAAGGGCAAAGGTGGCAGATGATAAAGTATATGGCAACAAAAGTCTAGAACTGAAAATCTCTTTTCAGACAACGGGCATTGTTGGGTGTGTATGCATAGCCTACTTCTATATGTTCATGAATAGAGGTTTTGCTAGTCATGTCATACGTGACTGCTTCAGCTTTCATTCTGAAGTTTCCTCAGTTTTGTGTATCAAAATATGAATGTATGTTTCCACATGGATTTAATAGAAAATTAACTTTCAAAAAAACGGTTATAGGCTAGCCTGCAAAAGACACACAAATAATTGTTTTATCAGTCATCAAAATTTAAAGGTAGAGGTTGGGCTAGACTTTTTTAGACTGAAAACTAATTAACGAAAGTTAGGTGCAAAAAAAGCTTCCCAGATTACTTGGTTAGAAGTTGATAAAGCATATTTTTTTTAAATGTAGAAACAAAAGGAAACAACACAGCATGTTCCATCAGACCAATATTCTTTTGTGGCAGTGTTGTGAAATTAGTGTCTAAACATATCTCTCAAATTTATGGCTAGTACATTCTATTGTAGTATCAGTCTCCTTGATTACCGATGAATTAATACCGCCTCTAAATCAAAAACTGTCAGCTCGCTTTAGAAACCATACTCCACTAAACATATGGCCAAACATGGATGACAGTACTCCGTTACTAATAAAGGAACAGGTTAAGTTTCACTTATTGCTCTCCTGTTATATGTTTTCATTTGTTTGTTTAACAAAACACCTTTGTTGGTGAAGAGCTGTTTTTAACTTTTTCTTACAGAACAGTTGTTTATTATACAGTATTTAAGTTGAAATTCCATACACACTGTTTTAGAACCTTTTTTCGAAAAAGGTTCCCCTACATCTTACCATGTGCCATCTCCCATTTTGTGAGCCCTATATATGTCTACTAAATCAGTATAGATTTTGCCGCCAAGCCAAATTTAAAGGTAATGAATGAATTAACGAACAATTTAATCAGCAGCGATAAAAGATCAGCATTTACCTGCTAGCAATCGCAATAGGCAAAAATGGCACCCTTGTGTTCAGATTCTCCATATTGAACCATCTTCTTTAAGTAGCATAGCTGCGTTGTCTAGCCTATTGTCCTCAGCCCAGTTAAGGCTAAGGCGTAAGCGAGTGTCCAGGGACCACTCAGAAAAGAAGTGGGTGGATGACTTCTCAGTAACGCAGTGAATGAATGGCATTTTTGGAAGTGGTGGTGGAGTTGAGGGGGGGTTGTCTGACGCGTCACTGTGGTCTACCTCTTGCCCATGTCGCTGGTTTGAATCAGCGAATGGAGACTCACCGTTCTGACATGACCGGGCATGTCCCACCCTAAATGCTGACCTCATCTCGGGAGGGAAAGGGTTAAAACCCTAATCTAAGTGTTTGCTGAGGCAGAGGGTGTCACTGTTAGCTTGCAGAATATGTCAACTTTTTCAAGTCCTAATGAGAGTTCTGTACTTGGTTAGTAATGACCTTTGACCTCAGAAATATAGGGTCATATTAAAAGAAGTTTCTCATACCTTTTCCTGCTTATAATGGAAGTTTTCCTTCTCGCTCTCTCTCTCGTCATTCTTTCTCTCTCGCTTTCTCGTCATTCTTTCTCTCGCACTCTTTCTCTCCCTCACCATCTTTCCCTCTTTGCATTTGTCTGTCTTGCCCCTCATCCCACTTGAAGTGGAAGTGAACCTGAAGCGGCAAAGGGTTAACAGTGAACATGGCTGAAGTATTTGTTGACCTCTCTCTCTCTCTCTCTCTCTCTCTCTTTCTGCCTCTCTCTTCTCCAGTTCTCTCAGAAGCTGAATAAGCTCTTCTGCCAGCTGGCTAAGACCTGCCCAGTGGAGGTGCTGGTGGATCACGAGCCTCCGATGGGGGCCATCCTGCGGGCCACTGCCATCTACAAGAAATCTGACCACGTGGCCGACGTGGTGCTGCGCTGCCCCCACCACCAGAACATCGCGGAGAACAACGAAGGTGTGTGTGTGTGTGTGTGTGTGTGTGTGTGTGTGAGTGTGAGTGTGTAAGGTGTAAAAGATATTTGTATTAAGCTAATTGTGCCATTATCGTGTGTGTTAGGGATGCAAGTATACTGTGGGCCCACAGTTCGGTATGTTTTTTGGTCCACCGTAATGGTGGGTTTCGTTATCTTTATTTCAGATTAAAATAAAATCACCCCTAAAACAATGAACGGCAGTATGGCTGACTAGGCCTGGTTTCTGTCGCTACTACAGAGAGCTTCACCTGCTCTGAAAGTCGAACTACCAGTGGAGAGTGCTAGATAGGGTTTCTGTGTGATATTGTTCAATTTCTGTCTGTGGTGTTTCATAGAGCTTTGCTGCTGAAATGTGCGAGGAAGGGGTACATTGGAACATGGTTCTCTTTCTCTCTCCGTCAGGTACCTGAGCCAGTAACCACTCAATAGGGCTGTGAATCTTTGGCTGTCAATACTTCAACTGCTTTCATGAGTCCCTCCACAAAGGAGGTTATGTGTTCAGGGGAAGTTTGTTGCAGGATTACGCTAAACTACTGGCTCGATTTCCATGAAACCTGGTGGAAAGGTGTAGCATGCAGCCAAGGAATGACTGAGCAGATCTGCTTACGCGGGGGCTCCACAAATTTAGTTTCACTTTCGCCAACGTTTCAAGATGCAAAATTTGGCCTTCTAATGCTCCGAGTCTAGTCTCTCCAAGTGTCCCTCCAGTTTCCTTGATTTTGTTTGGTCACAAAATGCTGCAATAGATTGTCGTTTTTTCCCCGAGTGAACTCGCCATTGGAGCGGAGATGATGTGGCTTTTAATTTCCAGCTCCTATTTGCATACAGTGTGTTGATGTGTACAATGGATGTTCTGTGGATATATATAGGCAATGTTTGCGCAATTTGCAGTGCAATAAACAAGATTAGGATATTGAAGGAAAATGACTGTAGTTCACATGTGTGTATTAAACCGTAGGGGGCCCTCTAAATGTTTTGACAAACTATGTACAGTTGCATCCCTAGTTGGTGTGTTTGTCTGAAATGGTTGTGTGTAAACCTATATTTATAAAAAAAGCACACACGAGTGTACAAGTCAATGTGTAATGATTTTACCCATGTCAGCGTGTTGCGGGTTTCATGCAGAATACATCAATTTCTTTCCCACTCGATGTTCTTCACTAATGCGCCGCTATTGTCCGGTGTTACAATATTTTTTTTTATATAAACTCCTCAAAAAAAGTTCGGAAACATTTCTTCAATCGGTTATCCCTCCCCTTAAAAAAATGTGGGCCGCTACCCACACGGTTAGCTGTGTTGCTCATTCCACGAATGCACGATCCTTACAAGTTGTAAAGGTGACTAATCAGGCTTCCCAACGATATACAATACAATACCAATTGGTATTATTAAAGGGGAGGGATAATCGACTGAAGAAATGTTTCCGAACTTTTTTTGAGGAGTTTATTATTTCCAGTCAGTTTGTTGGTCAGAGTTGAATATTGGACCCAGATATTTTTTTTTGTCAGAAGGTATCTGGTTCTCTGGAGACTCCTCACCTGTTTAATCCTGCAGACACTCGAAGTGAGAAACCTCTCCGAGATTATTCCACATCCACTTAACCCCAGTCCTATCAACGTCTGGCACCACACCACCTGAATCAATGATGAATCCCATTTTCCATAGATGGGACCTCCTAGAATATGATAACGTCCCAAAAAGTAAAACAAGTGTGTTTTTGTGTTCTCGGAAGGTGTGGCCTACCGCAGTCACCTAATCCGCATCGAGGGCACTCAGAGGGCACAGTATCTGGAGGACGGCGTCACCAGGCGACAGAGTGTCATGGTACCCTATGAACGCCCCCAGGTACACAAACAAGCCATTTCGTTTGTGCAAATGTGAATTACACAAGTTCATTAAGTTTGTTTCTAGGTGATCCCTTTAGCTCCCACTTTATCACACCTGTTTGAATTCTTGTTTTTTTTTTTTACATTTGTGCTGTATCATAAATTAAAGTAGAATGCTGCATTAGCATGAGTATGATTTAAATGTTATTGAGTTTGGATATGACGATGCGTCTAAGCGAGGTTAATCCATGAGTTAATGTTTAGAGGTCTTCATGTTAGACCTCTTTCTCTTGGCGATGTAATCGAACGTGGAATTACGGTGTATCGAAATGATCCTCTGCATTCCATGGAAGGAAGCTCATTTGGTTACAGTACGGGGCATAATAAGGGATTAGAGCATGCTTTGGAGCGTGTAAATGGTATTTGTTTATCATTTGCGTGTGTGTGTGTGTGTGTGTGTGTGTGTGTGTTTGCACACTCCATGACTGTGTGTTTTTTTTTGTGTCCACAGCTGGGCTCTGAGGCGACCACTATACTGCTTAATTATATGTGCAATAGCAGTTGCATGGGGGGCATGAACCGGCGGCCCATCCTCACCATCCTGACCCTGGAGACCCAGGAGTGAGTCACCCATCCCCTTTATCTGTTTATCTTATCTTGCTCTTCCTTTGAAGCGCTGTAAGGGGCCAAACACACCAGACGCATTTCTAAAAACGCAACCCTAGCAAAACCATTGTTTCTTCTGGTACGGCACGACTTTTATGCAGCACATTTTTCAAGCATTTTTTAGGCACGCTTAAAAGTTGAAATATTCTCAACTTTTTAGCGTTAGGTGCCGAGGCGCACAGCTCATCAGTGTCACACTCGGCCCAGGCAGGTTGCGCACGCAGCCCCGCTCCACAGGTGCACCAGACTGTTTTGCCTCGCGCTTTGCCAGGGTGTTTTTGAAGCGCTGCGGCAAAGGTGTGTTTGTAAAGTATATGTACATCTCCAGCATGAGCTGTATTGTGAAAGTCCTTGCATGGGTACAGCACATCCCACCCATGTCCATGCTCTTCCTCTTTCCTTCCTCCCTCCACGATCGCAATTGTTCTTCGTGTCTGAACCTACAAGTGGTTCCTTAATCATTTGGACACAAAATGGCTCCAACACCCACCTTCCCCTCTGGTTTCCTCCTGTGCAGGGGTCAGGTCCTGGGCCGCCGGTGCTTTGAGGTGCGTGTGTGCGCCTGCCCAGGGCGCGATCGCAAATCGGAGGAGGAAAGCAACGGAAAGAAAAATGGAGAGAAGATTTTGTCGGGAACAAAAAGAAGTAAGAGAAGGAGAGAGAGAGTCGGAGGGGTGGAAGGTTGGGAGCAAAACTGGGGGATGGGTGAAGGTTTTCAAGATGTCTTGTATGTGTCCAGAGGTCTTACCTGATTGACATGGTGTTCTTCCTCCCCTTTGACAACCTGTAGAAGTGCAAACGTCTGAACAGGAGAGGGAGGGGCAGGCCCTGCCCAGAGCTGGCTCCAGCAAGAAGCCCAAGACTGACACCGGTCCTGATGAGATCTTCACTCTTCAAGTAAGACCCATCATAGCCATTCACTTGTACTCACCCTCACCCAAAACAACACTGAGACCTACTTTTAAACTCTAACCTATTCCCACTCACATTGGAAGCTTATTTGTGCTAAATGTGTTTCTTTTTTTGCTGCATTAGGTTTGTGGGAATGGGCACAATACTGTCAGACATTTATATTAAACGGTCAGGTGGAAATACAGGACTTTATTGTCATGGAAGTCTGAGTGGGAATGAATCTATTTCATGTTGTTTTTATCTGACATATGAATGGGTTTTGTATGTGTAAGGGACCTCTTTTGGCTCCAAGAAATCTGCTCTGCCATTCATTGGTTGATTCTTTATGTCTTGTCTGCTGTTACAGATTCGCGGGCGGAAGCGCTTTGAAATGTTGAAGAGCATCAATGACAGTTTGGAGCTCAATGAAATAGTTCCGCAGGCAGACCAGGAGAAGTACAGACAGAGAGGGTAAGGCTCAGGTTAAAACAAATCCTGAAGTGAATTGTGATTTTAAGCAGTCACACTAACAACATCCCTATAGGTTCATTTGATTTACTTACTTACAAATTTGTTCAGAGCCTTAGCCATGTCCATTCTTATTTTTTTCTAATGCTATGAGTAGGACCAGACGCATACAGCCCCCCCTTGATCTCACAGCTCCTAAAGCCTAAAGCCTCTCTCCTGTTGGCCCTGTTCATGCAAAGCCTTGTGGCAAGTTGACTAGTTTAGAATTCAAATTTCAGCTTCTTTTTTTTATAAAGAATATGCCCAAAGTCATTCGAGGCAGGAAGTCTGCATATGCAAAACCTGTGGGTCTCACACAGAAGAGCTTGTATAAACACTCCATTACATGCACATGCATTGGTTCAGTATGCAATGGTGCAATCCACATTTTTGTGAAATTCAGCAAATTGCTCCTGTTCTTAAGCTGTCCCTACTATGTGTGCACTTGAAAAAAACGTTACCTCTTTACACACAAACACACCTGTCTAGACACTTACTTAAAATCTTGAACAAATATCCAACCATTGGAATTTTTTCTCTCATATTAAATATATATATATATCGCTAGCGTTAAAAAAATGAAGTGTTTGGTGGCCTGTCCTGTCGTTTTCTGTCTATGCTCTGAAATGGCTAAACTGATTGAGCTGACAGTCCCTGCCTTCCCTCCACAGTGCACCCAAAGCCAAACAGGGAGACCAAGCGGTCGCCCCAAAAAGCGGGAAGCGGCTGCTCCTCAAGGAAGAGAAGAGCGACTCTGACTGAGAAACCATCCACCAAACACACATGCACATACTCAAACTCTCTCTCTTTCTGTCTCTTTCTCTCCCTCTCTCTGTCTCTCTCTCTCTCTCCCCCCCTCTCTCTCTCGCTCTCTCTTTATCTCCCTCTCTCTGTCTTTCACACACACACACACACACACACACACACACACACAGTCTTCCCTGCCAGCCTTTCACTTGAAAACACCAATGTGACCAAAGGCATTATTCCCACTAGCGGGGCTAAGGCATGATGGCCACTATCGTACATGTTAGGCTTGATGTACAAGTCAAACATGAGGCCATTTCCACATGCACATGTACCCATTCCTAGCGGTGCTGTTGATTTGGTAGGTTTGTGTATTAATAAATGCCAGTAGGAATATCCCCCAACCCCTGAACCCTGTACTTTAGCTCTGGGTACTGTGAAGTGCTGGGTTTCTAATGGAATGCTAATGGTAATGCTAGCTGTAAGCATTGTCCTAGAAAAGAAAATTCCATAGCACTTTTTGTTCAATAGCTAGTTGACCAACTCTTGATGAGTTTCTTTGAGGGGGTATAACATCAGACCAAACATCACACCAAGCATCATGAAGTTGGTTTTAGGTTGTACACTCTAACATTTTTATATATTTGATAATCATAGTTTAGAGGTTTGAGATGGACCTAAATACATTTTTTAATGTCTTTTTTTTTTTGTGTGTGTTTTGTACTGAAAACTGAAAACCGAAAATGTATTTTGCCATATTTTCTCAGGCTTATTTTTGTTAAAAATTGTCTTGTTTCTTTTGCATGTATACCCACATCCACACACACACACACATATTCACATACATTTGAACATCAACCTTTTTTTTCCACTGCCATTGTTTCCAAGCTGCCCTTGTTCATTTGTTTATCAGTTACATAAAAGGTGTTCCTTTATTCAGTTTTGTGTTCAATACAAACAATTAAGAAATAATGGAGATGCCTCCAAACAAATAAACATTCCTAAAAATAATTTTGACCTTGTCCTTTCTTCTTTTCACAAGCCCAATTTATCGTATATACATACTGGTATGCAAGTCTATGTGAGAACATGTAAAACCCTGTGTAGAAAATTCTTGAGTGGAATGGGGCCTCTGATGGTGACCAGAAGCTCTTGGTTCCCAAATATTAAACCTCGTTTTCACCCAGTGAGAAGAGGTCAAAGGTGTACCTTGTTGTTTTTTGATTCTGGTGCTTAAGAAATTACATAGGTGGCTGTTGGGTCTTGAAAGATTCTGCTTTTCTCTGGCAAATTTGTCGGAGGCCCATGCTTGGTTCAAGTAAGCTTGTTCAGAATAACAGACTTGTGGAAGACTGCTTAGTGAAATGTGTTTATACAGCCACTAGCCATGGTCACCTCGACACAGCACGAGCATGCACGAGGCACGTCTGCTGCAAGGCTTCTGGATTTGGGTTTATATTCTTACAACACATTACAAAAAGTACAAACATTTATATTGTTGAATTAACAAGAAGGGGTAAAGGGATGGGATGGGTGTGTCTGGAGGTCAAAAGGGGCTGTCTAGCTTGAACAAGCCTATGGCCGGGTTGGGCCATATACAGTCATGGACAAAAATATTGGCACCCCTGCACTTCTGTCAGATAATGCACCACTACTCCCAGAAAAGTGTTGCAATTACAAATGCTTTTGTATTCACATGTTAATTTACTTAGTTGCATTGGAAAAACACAAAAAAATCTGAGAAATAATGCCAAATCTGACTTTATTCCACATAAAACTCAAAAAAGGGCCAGACAAAATTATTGGGACCCTTTCAAAATTATAAAAAAGCCAGACTGGAGCTTGACAACTTTCTTGGGGAAGCCAAAATCACTCTGGGAGAAACGTCTTGTGGATAGATGAGACCAAAGTAGAGCTTTTTGGTAAAGCAGTTTACAGGCAACGAAATGAGGCCTTCAAAAAAAAGAACACGGTCCCTACAGGCTAATATGGTGGAGCTGGACCAATGCTTTGGGGTTACTTTGCTGCTTCTGGAACCTGATGCCTTGACTGTGTGCATGACATCAGGAAATCTGAGGACTACCAAATAATTTTTGGGCGCAATGTAGGGCCCAGTGTCAGAAAGCTGGGACTCCGTCAGAGGACATGGGTCTTCCAGCAGGACAATGACCCATAGCACACTTCAAAAAGTACCCAGAAATGGTTAAGACAAAACACTGGAGAGTTCTGAAGTGTCCGAGATGAGTCCAGATCTTAATCTCATATCACAACTGGGGCATGAGCTCAAATCAGTAGTTGGGAGAAGGCACCCTTCAAATGTGAGAGACCTGGAGCAGTTGGCAAAAGAAGAGTGGTCCAAAATTCCAGTAGAGAGGTGTAAGAAGCCCCATTAATGGTTACAGGAAGCTATTGATTTCAGATATTTGTATTTCTTTATTTTTAAGGGTGTTCTACTCATTATAAAGTTGAGGGTGCCAATCATTTTGTCCGGCCCTTTTTTGAGTTTTATGTGGAATAAAGTCAGATTTGGCATTATTTCTCAGATTTGTTGTGTTTTTCCAATGCAAACTAAGTAAATAAACTTGTGAATACAAAAGCATTTGTAATTGCAACATTTTTCTGGGAGTAGTGGTGCCTTATCTGACAAGTGCAGCGGTGCCAATATTTTTGTCCATGACTGTAGGACGTTAATACCTTTTGCTTCAGCCATCTTGTCGTGGCTGTAGACAAAAGCCACCTAGGCACTCCGAGATTCTTTTGAATGAAAAGTGCGTTAAAGTAAAACGAATTATTATTTTAATTATTATTACCTACTGTCTCACAAAAGCCAGGAACCATGTCTGATTGGTCCTCAACAAGGGCCTGGAGCCACCTTGATGGCTCTGGCCTGGTGCTATGCAAACTAACTTGTGGGAGGTGTTTGAGATAAAGTCTCTTATTTTACACTGTAATGTAGGCTAATATATGAAATCACCGAAATCTCACAGTCTGCGCTATGCAAATGAGAGACACTTTTAATATCCCACATCCAGGAGTGTTCAGTCACAGAGTTGGTGTTTCAGTCAAAGCACCTGTATGTGAATGTGTAGGA
The DNA here is from genome assembly GCF_963457725.1 of Sprattus sprattus. Lineage (NCBI taxonomy): Eukaryota > Metazoa > Chordata > Actinopteri > Clupeiformes > Clupeidae > Sprattus > Sprattus sprattus. The sequence goes on along the minus strand of NC_137924.1, from coordinate 45,254,155 downwards.
GCCAAAATGAGGATTGTCTTTTTGGTGCTTCTACTGGGTGAGTAGACTTTCCCTGAGTAGTTTTATCCCGCTGTTTGGATAGTTTTTTTTTTTAAATATTGTGCTGTTTCTCGTGTTGTGATGCTTCACGTCAACATTTAGTCACTGAAACTACTATTGGTATTAAGATTGCATAGTAGCATTTATTTACGAGAAGGAATTATCCAGGATTTGGCAGAGGTCATATATAGAAAAGTAAGACGTATAAGACAAATTATCAACGCCATTTTAGTACACTGTATGTGCATCCTTGGTCCTAGCAAAGCAACAGGATTGCCTTGTAACACCAACACTCATTACCTATTTTTTTTATTTTGTCTAGATGTATAGCTGTGGTGATGTGCTGTCTAGATGTATAGCTGTTGCGATGTGCTTGTTGAGTAATTTTGTACTGTTGTGACTAAGGGTTTTATTTACCAAAATTAGCCAAAATGTACACCCAGAATTTAGACTTTATGAAATGAGCAATGCCATTTTGACTGATTAACTGAAGCATTTAAATGATCATTGAGGTAAATATTTCGGAGAGGTTGTCATTGTAATGAAAAAAAAATCCTCAAACACAGCACAGTGCAAGTCTATGCAAATCCTCTTTTTCTTGCGAAACACCAATATCAAGATCCTAAAAAGTAATTTGCATCACACCATTTCCTCAAAGTAGAACAGTACAATTTTATGCCAGTGTTTTTTTTTATTCTCTTAGGAACAACATTTAAATATGTATATAAATATATGTTTATAAAATATACATATTGTAATGGCTTTGGATAAATACAAATGATAATGCATTGAAGTATTGACTGCTTATCAACTCGTACAGTGTGTCTCACTTTTACATTATGTTGTCCAATGACTGGCATAATTTCCAGGCTACACCAATTAATAACAATTGAATGAGCTCTGGTGAGCTTATTGATGAGTAATAACAGCAGGTAGCACTCTAAAAGATGCAGTGTTACATGCCTATCAGGGCACACACGCATGTCTTATCTTACCTTACCTTTCCCACCAGTTCCTCTGGGCTGGACGAAGCGTGAGTATTTCTTACAGTCCAATGCTTCCAGCTGGGAACTAGCTCGCCAGCACTGCCAGGTGTGCTACAGGGAGCTGGCCACCATCACGGCCGAAGACGCACGCCACATGCTGGAGAAACTGGACAACAGCAGCAGAGCAGTCTGGGTTGGTTTGCGGAGGAGGCTCAACGAAACCGTGGCATCCAACAGCACCAACAGCACCAACAGCACCAACAGCACCGGCCCGGAGTCCCACTGGTTCAGCGGCACCGCTCCATGGTTCCAGTCGTCAAATGACACCAACGGCACGTGGTTCAGCTTTTTTGAGGGAAAGCTTCCATGGTCCCGCTGGGCCAATGGTGATCCAGTGACCTTCCAGAACTGGTATCCTGGTCGACCCGTTCCAAAGCCAAGGCCGGAACCGATCAAGTGTGATCCTAATGTGTGGGCCAGTACTTATACCTCTACACCTAGCTATTCCACAGTGAATGGATATTCCACAGTGGAAGGGTATTCCACAGTGAATGGGTATTCCACAGTGAATGGGTATTCCACAGTGGATGGGAATTCCACAGCGGATGGGAATTCAACAACAAGAATGACAAATCAGACCAGCACCAATGGCACCGCAGAGCAGAGGAATGACACTTACATGTGTCCCCGGCTGGAGAAACTCCTTGAGTGTGTGGACGATCAAGGAGCAAAGGATGCTCTGTCCAGATATGTCACAACGCCCAGTCCAAATCAGACCGCCTTTAATACGTCCTCAAATGCCACAACGCCCAGTTCAAATCAGACCGCCTTTAATACGTCCTCAAATGCCACAACGCCCAGTTCAAATCAGACCAACTTAAATATGTCCTCAAATGCCACAATGCCCAGTTCAAATCAGACCACCTTAAATATGTCCTTAAATGCCACAACGCCCAGTTCAAATCAGACCACCTTAAATATGTCCTCAAATGCCACAATGCCCAGTTCAAATCAGACCACCTTAAATACGTCCTCAAATGCCACAACGCCCAGTTCAAATCAGGCCGCCTTTAATACGTCCTCAAATGCCACAACGCCCAGTTCAAATCAGTTTGGCTTAAATAATTCCTTAAAAGTCACGACGCCCAGTTCAAATACCACTGTCATGACAACCACCTATCATGACAATCCCGATTGGACGACATTAGAGTACAGTGCTTCTCCTGGTACCATTCCAACCAGCACTTCAACTCCAGGTACTACTACCACTAGTGCTGCAACCAGTACCTCAGCTCCAAGTTCTACCTTCACTAGTGGTGTCACCAGTACCTCAGGTCCAAGTACTACATTCACTAGTGCTGTCACCAGTACCTCAGCTCCAAGTACTAGTGCTGTCACCAGTACCTCAGCTCCAAGTACTACCACCACTAGTGCTGCAACCAGTACCTCAGCTCCAAGTACTACCTTCACTAGTGCTGCAACCAGTACCTCAGCTCCAAGTACTACCTTCACTAGTGGTGTCACCAGTACCTCAGCTCCAAGTACTACCTTCACTAGTGGTGTCACCAGTACCTCAGCTCCAAGTACTACCTTCATTAGTGGTGTCACCAGTACCTCAGCTCCAAGTACTACCTTCATTAGTGGTGTCACCAGTACCTCAGCTCCAAGTACTACCACCACTAGTGCTGCAACCAGTACCTCAGCTCCAAGTACTACCTTCACTAGTGCTGCAACCAGTACCTCAGCTCCAAGTACTAGTGGTGTCACCAGTACCTCAGCTCCAAGTACTACCACCACTAGTGCTGCTCCGACCACCCATCCTTGTCCCGATGTCACCGACATCCGTGAAGCGGACCTTAATAGGTTTATTGAGGATGCTTGCTTGGTACTGCTGAGTTTTGGGCTGTGGTGGGAAAGGGCCTGTTCTGAGGTGCTACCTTACGTCTGTTATGAAGGTAAGTGTGTTTGCCTTATGATATCCATCCTCATGAATTACTAGAAGATAGCTTAAAATGATGGGTTTCTTTGGAAAACTGGATGCTTCCTTAAATGATTTGTGATTATTGTAATTCCTGGTATCCTTTCATATATTCTCTGTCACCTTCTTACCAAATAATTGTTACTGCTCTATGACAGTTTCTCTTGGCTCTTTTTTTCTCATCTTTCTGTTTGCAGATCGTTTCTATGGTGAGGTGAACGTGTCTGACATCACATACACCAGTGCTGGCGTGAGGTGGTTGGAGGCGCCTGGTGCAATCTCAGGCTATAGGGTGGAGGTGAAAAGTGAAGAGCGTAACTGGACTGAGACGCTAACTTCAAACCTGACCACAGAGTTCAAAAACCTGACTGCCGGTACAAAGTACACAGTCTTTGTGTTCCCAATCAAATGTGGTCGGGATCTTAATCCCCAAACCACCTACTTCTACAGCCGTAAGTGGGAGCTCTCTTTTTTTAATTTTGCCACTGGTAGTTCTTCAGATAATTGTGAGTAGCATGAGACTTGTCAACAGTAAAACAAAAATGCACCATTTTTGGTTGAGGTGGTTGAAAGAGATGAACCTGCATGTTTGAAGCAAGCTGCCTTCATGCAGCTGGAAACCCAGATAAAAAATACGTTGCCATCAACTCTCTGTATTTCTTGCCTGAATGTATTTTGTACACAAGCGTATATCCCCTTTGTGATGACTACAGACACAGTTATATAATGTATTCTATCTTCCTCTTCCGCTCTCCCTCTCTCTCTTCCTCTCTCTCTCAGAGCCTGATCAAATCAGGAACCTCACTCTTGTACAGATCCAAGAGACTTCTGTCACCTTGTCTTGGAGGCCACCCCCAGGTGGAATTGACATCTACCGGCTGTGCGTGTACAATAGCTCCCTCCAAATATCATGCATTAATATCACCTCAACCAACCACACTATCAAGGATCTGGTAGCAGGTGGGGAACACACCGTGGAGGTCAGTGCCGAGGTGGCTGACATGTCCATTCCTGGTCGGCGCTTCAACAAAACTTTCTTCACTAGTAAGTGTCCCTCTCCTTTGATCTGCTCCGCTCCCTGTTCAGGAAGCATGGCTGGGCATCTTTATAAGAAAAGGGCAGAACAAATTAGCCATTCAGTGAGCATGGAGGGCCAGTGATGATATGACCTTGTTGGTGTGGTCTGTTGGTATTGTTGGCCAGTATTGCTGGTCACTCCCACCACTTGGGCAACAGAATGAACCAAGTTAGGATGGTGCTGACTTTTTGAAGAGCTAAAGACAGTTCACTCTCTTTTTACAACTTTGAAGAGAAACCATTTAGAAATCCACTGTTTAACATAACAATACTAATGTCTCCACAACGGTTTTCTCTTTTAGAACCAAATACAGTAAAGGATCTGAAGGTTACAAACCCTAACACCACTGGCTTCACTGTGGTTTGGACACGACCAGATGGTGAAGCCTCTTCTTACCGTGTGCTTGTGAAGTACACTAATGGATCTATAGTTCGTAATGGAAGCACCTCCGACACTAAATATATTGTCAATGATACCATGTCTGGCTTTGAGTTCAACATTAGTGTGGTGGCACAAGTACAAAACAAATCCCTGGAGGGAAAACCTCAAACCACTCACGGTTACACAGGTAGGCCATTTTTCATTGAATGGTGACTTTCAATTGAAAACTGAAAGATAAAATAAAAATGAATTCCTCACTCAGTCTTTCTCTCAGACATACATGAAGTCATGCTTATGCTGTCCATGCCTTTTACAGCCATTTAAATTCCTCAGATGGGAGATGCATAAATTATGGTAATTCTTCTAAACATGGATGCCTCTCTCTACCTCTATATTTGCAGATCCTAACCCTGTCAGTGACCTGACATTAAAATCAACAGCTCACACCATTAACACTAAATGGAAAAATCCAGAAGGGGGTCACTTGAACTTCAGTGTGACACTCGATGATCCTGACAAAGAGGTTGACAATAAAATTACAACAAAAGCTTTCTGGAAATTCACTAACCTGAAAGCAGGAGCACATTACACAGTGAAGGTCTACGTGCTTGGAGTCGGCGGCCTAAAAAGTCAAATCACACAAAAGTCCATCTTTACCTGTAAGTGAAACGCCAAAAGCAGTTTAACAAGTAGTGAGTGCATATATCTTGTGTGTTTAAATTTAATTGCACTGAAATATAAAATGTGAGACAGCGCTTAATATTTCTGCGATAGATTTATATTACATTTTTACTGACATTGATTCAATAATGGATTGCTCAAAGGTTTGTTTTTCTTTGCAATAATTGCAACAATAAGTAAGAAAAGGAATGTCCTTAATGTACCTTTTTATTGTATTCATTTTATAACCAATACCAAACTATTTACATTGTACAAAATGTTTAGCAAGTTGTGATTGACTTAGGTATTATGTTCTCTATCGCAGTGCCAAATAAACCAAAGAATCTCAGGGTCATTTTCAAAAGTGAGAACGAAATCTCCCTGGAATGGGATGTACCAGACGGTTCAGAGGGTGTGACGATACTCTACGATGTGTTCTACGAGGCTAAGTTTTGGGGGGAATCAAAGAAACTGCAAAACAATGCCACCAATGTCAAACTCAAAAACTTAAGGCCTGGAACAACATATGACTTTACTGTTAATGTATTTGCTGGAAACCGGTCCAGTGAAGGTGTTTCAGTCTCAGACAAGACAGGTACACTGCAAAAAGTGAAATCTTAGTAAGATAAAATATCTTTAATCAAGGCAATGAATGCTTGTTTTTTGTCTGACAAGTTAGTACTTGCATTTTTTGTGTTAGGACATTTCACTTGCTTCAAGCGTTCCAGTCCTTACTTATCTTAATAAGGGTTTATTACTTGTTACTGAGATTTTATTACTGGTCCTGAGCATGTTAATGCTTAAAACTAGAATTGCCATTATTATAAGGCAGTTTGATCTCCACTGACAAGTACAAAACTGCTTTGTCAAAGTCAGAGTTTCTTATTTCAAGCAATGTATCCTTCTCAGTCAAACTACACTAAAAACAAGAATATTGGCCTAGATGCCAAAAATATTTAAGAATTATTATCTCAATATAGAGGGGAAGGTGCTTATATTCAGCAAATGCTAGCAACATGCTTTTGAAATGAGTGTGCATGCTAGGCAATTCATCTTGAAATCAGTCAAGCTACACTAAAAACAAGAACATTGGCCTAGATGCCAAAAATATTTAAGAATTATTATCTCTATATAGAGGGAAAGGTGCTTATATTCAGAAAATGCTAGCAACATCCTTTTGAAATGAGTCTGCATGATAAGCAATGTATCTTGAAATCAGTAAAGCTACACTAAAAACATAACCGTAAGAAATATTTTCTCAATATCTAGGACAAATAATTTTTTAAGCTTAATTTTGGGGCTTTTTGCCTTTAATCGGATAGGACAGTAGAGAGAGACAGGAAGCTAGCTGAGGGGAGAGATTGAGAAATGACTGCAAGTCAGTCTCGAACCTGAACTCTTGCCTGTGTCCCCATCAGACCCATTCATGGTGCAGGGTTGCTGCTGCTTGCGCCACAGCTCCAACCTTAAAGCAGTCATCTCTTGAGGATATTGGTATTGATTTTTGAGAGATTTTAAGTCAATGCATATGTGCAATTGATCATTGAGATAATAGAGATTGTGCAGATAGCATTTGCAGCTGTTTTTACCATAGCAACTGTGTCTAGGTTGAAGTTACTAATTAAAAATTATATGAAGCATTCTTTGTGCTATCTGCAAAATCTATATTATTTCAATGATCAATTGCACATTTGCATTGACTTCAAAACTCTCCAAAAAAAATGCCAATATCCTCAACAGATGACTGTTTTAGGGAAGGAGCTGTGGCACACGCAGTAGCAACCCTGCACCATGAATGGGTCTGATGGTGATACAGGTAAGAGTTCAGGTAAGAGTTCAGGTACAAGTCCGACTTACGGTAATTTCTCAATCCCTCCCTCCAGCTAGCATCCTGTCTCGCACTACTGTCCTATCTGATTACATGCACAAAAGCCCAAAAATGAAGCTAATAAATGAAATAACAAAATCGCTGAATTTAAGCAAATTGTCCTAGATATTGAGAGAATAATTCTTTTGGTATCTAGGCAAATGTACTTGTTTTAAGTATAGCTTTACTGATTTCAAGATAAATTGTCTAACATACATCCTTATTCCAAGATGATGGTGCTATTATTTGCTGAATATAGGCACATTTTTCTACGTTTTGAGAAAATAATTCTTATTTTTTTCAGTTTTTAGGCAAATGCACTTGTTCTTAGAGAAGCTGAACTTATTTCAAGTTTAATTGCCTAGCATATAGCCTCAATTCAAGATGATGTTGCTGTCATTTGCTGAATACAAGCAAATGTTTCTACATTTCGAGGAAATAATTCTTATTTTTTATTTTATTTAGGCATATATACTTGTTTTAGGTGTATTTGTACTGATTTCAAGAAATATTAGCTTATATATACCCTCATCTCAAGAGTATGGTGCTAACATTTGCCAAATTTCAGCACAATTTCCTACATTTTGAGAAAATAATTCTATGGCCACACTAGTTCTAAGATATATTTGGGTTCTTTGAGGCTAGCTATTTTAACTTGTTTTTTGAAACTCTTAGTAAGTCAAATCTTCCTGTTCTGTTGGCAGATAATTTAGCTTATTTTAAGCAATATTTGCACCATTTTATTACAATTTTTTCTTGTTTTTGAAAGCTGATTTTTTGCAGTGTAGGTACTGCTCTTTGTGCAGCAGGTGCACCAGCACTGTAAGACCCTTCTGGGGGTCTCCTGTTGAATGTGTTAAAAGTGGTTATATGTACAACAATCATGTCTTTATTTCAAAGTTAAAATTTTATAATTTGATGCTAAATATTTCAGTCATCTTTTTATGTCTTGTTTGCTGTGTTTCTCTTTATCTGCCTTCATTTACCCAAGACTTGTTTATTTCTTTTCACTGTCTAACGTTTGTATCCCTCTCTCCTCTTCCTTATGTGAATGGCCATATCACACGCTTTGTGGTTCACAGTACCAAACTTGAGGAACATCACGCTTACGATGCTGTGCTCTTCCAATCAAACGCTGGGCTGTTCGAAAGACGCTGCCCAAACCCAACTTTTAGAGACGGTAAGGCATGAGCCACCGACTAGAGGCTTGGATAGTTGCTGCTCTAGGGTTTAGGCGTGCACCGTGCTGATAAACACATTATGAATGGACATAAGAGACGATTCAGCTTTGAATAGAGTATAAAAAAAACTGCAGGAGTGAAGCAACCCCAAACTTATCAACATTGTGTGTTTTTTCTTTTTACAGTTGAAGGAGACATTTGGAAAGAAGCTGAACGGAGTTTTCTGGGAGCTTAAACGGAAAAACTAGGCTTAAGTGTGATGAACTACAATATAATTGAATATTCTTTCCACACACACACACGCACGCACGCACGCACGCACGCACGCACGCACGCACGCACGCACGCACGCACGCACGCACGCACGCACGCACGCGCACACACACACACACACACACACACACACACACACACACACACACACACACACACACACACACACACACACACACACACACACACACACACACACAACTACTGATATAAAAATGTATGTACATACAACACATGATTTTTCTTTGCGTGTCTCACTCTTTACGCACTACTGATCCTGATAGGTGGAAACATATCTGTTGGCAGCACTTACACTAAAGTAATACTAGCTAATACCATATCTAGCTAATCTTCCTCTGTGTTTGAGAATATAAGACTGAGGAATATGTGACTTGAGTTCGCCTTTAAATTACACCCATGTTCCTCTTGTCTTTGAATGCTGACTGTCAGTTTTTCCCCCAATATTGCCACAAAAACATATACACATTTGTACAGCAAATACTTTCATATACGGTTTTGAGTAATGCTCATTCATAAATCTGAAAAATAGTTAATTGGTTGTTTCTTCTTCCCTATGATCATGTTACCAAGTGTTCTTCTTTGCAAGTGATGGGCTGTTGTTATTTTCTGCTGTTGTCAGGTTCTTGGAGGTATTGCATTGTTGCTATTTCATATTTTTCACATCTGATCTCACTATGTTGGTATACAGTGCCACTTGAAAGTATGTGAACCCCTTGAGCACTTAAGCGTTTTCTGTTGTTTTACCATGATTTTTCATTTTTTTATCACCAATTTTCCATAGATGAAATGTCAGGTTTATGTTTATCATTTGCATGTACTTGTTTAGAGGAAATTGTTTGAGAAGCTGAAAAACTACATGAAACATGGAATTAGTCCATTTCAAAAGTAAGTGAACCCCCAGCTGAATTGATAAAGTCAAGCAGGTAACAGATTCAGTGAAACTTATTTGGGTGAATAATTAGTCAATTGAGCAAACCGATCATCTGAGACATCCTTAGGGAAAGGTTTGGGCAACACAGATTAAAAGAGAGAGGAAACCAACCAAACTACTGTAGTGCCAAGGTGTACCCACACAGATCAACAATGCCGAGAGGAAACGAGATATCCGAGAACATCAGGAAGAAGGTACTGACAGCCCATCAGTCTTGGGAAAGCTATAAGACCATCTCCAAAAGATTCCAGACCCATGTACATTTACCCCAGATGCTGCCAGAGATGTCCGAAACTCTTTAGAGGTGATGTGTGGGTTGACTTTTACCTAATTTATTCTTCTTCTGGTGCTTCTTGGTGATGGTCTTGATGGGCGTCCACTTCTAGGCAGAGATGGGGTCATGTTGAATGCCCTCCATTTCAAAATGATTTGTCTTGGATGGATGGATGGAGCTGGAATCTTTTGGAGATGGTCTTATAGCTTTCCCAAGACTGATGGGCTGTCAGAACCTTCTTCCTGATGTTCTCGGATATCTCGTTTCCTTTCGGCATTGTTGATCTGTGTGGGTACACCTTGGCACTACAGTAGTTTGGTTGGTTTCCTCCCTCTTTTAATCTGTGTTGCCCAAACCTTTCCCTAAGGATGTCTCAGATGATCGGTTTGCTTAATTGACTAATTAAGCACCCAAATAAGTTTCACTGAATCTGTTACCTGCTTGACTTTACCAATTCAGCTGGGGGTTCACTTACTTTTGAAATGGACTAATTCCATGTTTCATGTAGTCTTTTGGCTACTCAAACAATTCCCTCTAAAAAAAGTACATGCAAATGATAAACATAAACCTGACATTCCTTCTTTGGAAAATTGGTGATGAAAAAAATGAAAAATCATGGTAAAACAACAGAAAACTCTTAAGTGGTCAAGGGGTTCACATACTTTAAAGTGGCACTGTACATCTCCAGATGGTGAGTGAGGCAAGGGGGAGGTTATTTAAGTAGGTCATGCAAGAAAGCCCAATAACATCACTGAGTTGAAGTACTTCTACGTATATGGAGTGATTGGCCAGAACTCCTCCAGACTGTTGTACCCTAGCATTTGTTTGGAGAGGGGGTTTTAGTGCACTGGTAATTCATGTGTGTTCTGGTAGCTTATACTAATCACTGGTTAGTACCTCTAAGGGGAGGTCCAAAATCAGTGCCGTCATCAGCCAAAAACCATAACCACCATAAATACTATAGCTGGAAAAACTCCTAAAAGGAGTCATTGGCCATACACTGCCATTGACACTTGCCACAGAAAAACAGAGTAGCCTATTCTTAAACCTATTTTACCTATTTTTACATTTAAATAGTTACCAATAAATAGTTACAGTCATCTTTTTTTTACATTATACTTTTATATTTTATGTTACTGTGAGACATGAAAATTCCAGGAATTGATAAATTCTCAATGCTATGTTAGGGTCTTCTGTCGGTGTTAGTTGATATTCTCTGTTTTCTTTTTTAAAAGTGCAATGTATATTGTATTCAGTCAGTCAGTAACCACTGACTAACCAGTGCTTAGTGCTGTGTGAAAATAAATACATTTAAAGTCTGAAGTTTGTGATGGGTGATATTCTTTAGAGGGGTGGTACCAATGACTCACTGTGAGTAAAAGTATCATCTAAATAACATAGCAGGTGTCTTGTGTGCCTCTTTTTCTTGTATTATGTTTGAAATGTAATTTGATGTGAAGTTCATTGCATTTCATATGTAATCCCTCGTAAATATTTAAATGTTTTACTTTGTAGCCTTTAAGTCTATACTTATGCATTAAATAAATAAGCATTGGCTTTACTTTGACACCGACCTACTTTTACTTATAAACTGCTAAGTTTCTCGGTTTCTCTATGGTTTCTCTGTGTCAGTCTTGGGCTTCTTGCTGGAGCCAGCTCTGGGCAGGGCCTGCCCCTCCCTCTCCTGTTCAGACGTTTGCACTTCTACAGGTTGTCAAAGGGGAGGAAGAACACCATGTCAATCAGGTAAGACCTCTGGACACATACAAGACATCTTGAAAACCTTCACCCATCCCCCAGTTTTGCTCCCAACCTTCCACCCCTCCGACTCTCTCACTCTCTTACTTCTTTTTGTTCCAGACAAAATCTTCTCTCCATTCTTCTTTCCGTTGCTTTCCTCCTCCGATTTGCGATCGCGCCCTGGGCAGGCGCACACACGCACCTCAAAGTTAACTCAGAGTAAGTGGTAAACCTCTTAATAGAATACGTTGTTTTGCTAGGAGAATGAACCGAAGGGGGTTCTTATATTAGGATGTTTAACTTTTCCAGGTTTGTCGCTTAACCAGGTACGACGAATACCCCCCTGCTTTTACACTTTGACCTTTTCCCACTCACATTGGAAGCTGTTCGCTATTTGTGCTAAATGTGTTGCTTTTATGCCACATTAGGGTTGTGTGGGAATGGGCACAACACTGCAAAGTCAAACTGTTAATATTTAACCATAATATACAGTCAGGTGGGAAAACAGGACACGCGGGACTTTACGGTCATGAAAGATTGAGTGAGAAGGAATCTATTCCATGTTGTTTTTTTCTGACATATGAATGGGTTATGTGTGTGTAAGGGATCTCTTTTGGCAAGAAATCTGCTCTGCCATTAATTTGTTAATTCTCTTGTCTCGTCTGTCATCATAGTTTTGCGGGTGGAAGCGGTTTGAAATGTTGAAGAGCATCAATGACAGTTTGGAGCTCTATGAAATAGTTCCACAGGCGGACCAGGAGAAGTACTGGCAGAGAGGGTAAGGCTCAGTTTAAAAAATCCTAAAGTGAATTATATTTTAAGCAGTCACACTAACAACATCCCTATAGGTTCATTTTGGTTTATTTACTTACAAGCCTTAGTCATGTCCATTCAAAAAATGTTCTAATGCTATTGGCAGGACCGGGGTTCTGGAGACACAGCCCCCCTTGATCTCACAGCTCCTAAAGCCTAAAGCCTCTCTCCTGTTGGCCCTGTTCATGCAAAGCCTTGTGGCAAGTTTGACCAGTTTAAATTTCAAATTTGGGGTCAGAAAAAGGGCATTTGTTATTTGGGAAACGGTGTAATGTGTTTTTTTCTTTTCAAGGCAGGAAGTCTGCATATGCAAAACCTGTGGGTGTCCCACATTACAGCAGAGCTTGTATAAACACATAAAAACTCCATTACATGCACATGTATTGGTTCAGTATGAAATTACAAGTGCAATCCGCATTTTTGTCAAATTCAGCAAATTGCTCCTGTTCTTGAGCTGTCTGTAGTACTCTGTGTGCACTTAAGAAAAAAGAAAAACTCTGATAAGGCTACTTCAAAGTAAAAGGAATGCAAAAGTGTGGTGCATTGTGAAGAGTAAACCAAAGTGTCGTGCAAAGTCAGTTTTAGGGGTTAACAAACGAAAAGACAATAGATAGAAGAATAGAAGATCCAACTTCATGACAACAAAGAACCAAACACAAACCCAAATTCCTACGACCTACAACTTACAACCGAGCCAAAAGCCAAAATGCCGGGAGGACCAGAGCAGCCTTGACTGCCGGCTGGTCATGGCTTATGTGGCCCAGCTAATCAGGAACACACCTGTCATCAATCTACCAAGCTGATCAGGAACACACCTGTCCTCAATCACCTACTGCAGAGACAGAGAGGTGGAGAAAAACAGGCAGAGAGAACAGGCATGACACTCATAGGGCTGGGCCTAGACCCGCCAGGGTCGTATAACAATACACTAACTAAAACTCTTGAACAAATATCCAACCATTGGCATTTTTTCCCTCATATTAAATATATATATCGCTAGCAAAAAAATGAAATTGTGTTTGGTGGCCTGTCCTGTCGTTTTCTGTCTATGCTCTGAAATGGCTAAACTGATTGAGCTGACAGTCCCTGCCTTCCCTCCATTGTGCACCCAAAGCCAAACAGGGAGACCCAGCGGTCGCCCCAAAAAGCGGGAAGCGGCTGCTCCTCAAGGAAGAGAAGAGCGACTCTGACTGAGAAACCATCCACCAAACACACATGTACTCATACTCTCTCTTTCGCTCTCCCTCTCTCTCTTTCTCTCCCTCTGTCTTTCTCTCTCAATCTCTTTCTTTCTCTCTCCCCCCCCCTCTGTCTCTTTTTTTCTCTCTCTCTCTCGCTCTCTCTTTTTCTTTTTGACTCTCTCTCTGTGTCTTTCGCTCACACACACACACAGTCTTCCCTGCCAGCCTTTCACTTGAAAACACCAATGTGACCAAAGGCATTATACCCACTAGCAGGGCTAAGGCATGATGGCCACCAGCGTACAGGTTAGGCTTGATGTACATGTCAAGCATGAGCCCATTTCCACAGCAGTGCTGTTGATTGGTAGGTTTGGGTATTGATAAATGCCAGTAGGAACAGGTAAAACCCTGTGTAGAATATTCTGGAGTGGGATGGGGCCTCTGATTGTGACCTGCAGTGACCAAAAGTGGTTCCCAAATGTTAAAATTCCCAGTGAAAAGAGATCAAAGGGGTTCATTTTAGTTTAGTTTGTTTTTTGTTTCCTGTGCTTGCAAAATGATATAATGGGCAGTTGGGTCTGCTCTATGCAAATGCAAGACACTATTAACATAACCCATGTCCAGCAGGACTCAGTGTTCAGTCACAGAGTTGGTGTTTCAGTCAAAGCACATGTATGTGAATGTGTAGGAGCCAAAATGAGGATTGTCTTTTTGGTGCTTCTACTGGGTGAGTAGACTTTATATAGTAAGTAGTTGTATCCCGCTGTTAGGATTGTCTGATGAGTTTTTTTGATATTGTGCTGTTTCTTATGTTGTGATGCTTCACGTCAATATTTAGTTACTGAAACTACTATTGGTATTAAGATTGCATCATAGCATTTATTTACGAGAAGAAATTATCCAGGATTTGGCAGAGGTCATATATAAAAAAGTAAGACGTATAAGACAAATAATCAACGCTATTTTAGTAGACAGTATGTGCATCCTTGGTACTAGCAAAGCAACGGCATTGCCTTGTAACACCAACACTCATTACCTATTATTGAATTTTGTCTAGATGTACAGCTGTGGCGATGTGCTTGCTGAGTAATTTTGTACTTGTGACTGACTTTCTAGGGTTTTATTTTCCAAAATGAGCCAAAATGTACACCCAGACTTTAGACTTGATGAAATGAGCAATGCCATTTTGACTGATTAACTGAAGCATTTAATTGATCGTTTAGGCTTATTTCGGAGAGGTTGTTGAAACGGAAACATTCTCTCGAACACAGCACAGTGCAAGTCTATGTAAATCATTTTAGGGCTTCCTGGTACATCGTCAAAACACGAATGCAAAACACCAATATCAAGATCCTAAAAAGTAATTTGCATCATACCATTTCCTCAAAGTACAGTACAGTTTTATGCCAGTGTTTTTTCTTAATTCTCTTATTTCTCTTAGGAACAACATTTAAATATGTATATAAATATATGTTTATAAAATATACATATTTTAATTGCTTTGGACAAATACAAATGATAATTCATTGAAGTAATGACTGCTTATCAACTCTTACAGTGTGTCTCACTTATACATTATGGTGTCCAATGACTGTACATCACTTCTTGATTACCAGGCTGCATCAGTGAAATTATTTAATAATTGAATGAGCTCTGGTGAGCTTATTGATGAGTAATAACAGCAGGTAGCACTCTAAAAGATGCAGTGTTACATGCCTATCAGGGCACACACGCATGTCTTATCTTACCTTACCTTTCCCACCAGTTCCTCTGGGCTGGACGAAGCGTGAGTATTTCTTACAGTCCAATGCTTCCAGCTGGGAACTAGCTCGCCAGCACTGCCAGGTGTGCTACAGGGAGCTGGCCACCATTACGGCCGAAGACGCACGCCACATGCTGGAGAAACTGGACAACAGCAGCAGAGCAGTCTGGGTTGGTTTGCGGAGGAGGCTCAACGAAACCGTGGCATCCAACAGCACCAACAGCACCAACAGCACCAACAGCACCAACAGCACCGGCCCGGAGTCCCACTGGTTCAGCGGCACCGCTCCATGGTTCCAGTCGTCAAATGACACCAACGGCACGTGGTTCAGCTTTTTTGAGGGAAAGCTTCCGTGGTCCCGCTGGGCCAATGGTGATCCAGTGACCTTCCAGAACTGGTATCCTGGTCGACCCGTTCCAAAGCCTAGGCCGGAACCGATCAAGTGTGATCCTAACGCAGGGGCCAGTACTACTTCACCCAGCTATACTACAACCAGCTCTTCCACAGTGAATCGGTATTCCACAGTGAATGGAAATTCCACAGTGAATGGAAATTCCACAGTAGATGGGAATTCAACAACAAGAATGACAAATCAGACCAGCACCAATGGCACCGCAGAGCAAAGGAATGACACCTACATGTGTCCCCGGCTGGAGAAACTCCTTGAGTGTGTGGACGATCAAGGAGCAAAGGATGCTCTGTCCAGATATGTCACAATGCCCAGTTCAAATCAGACCGCCTTTAATACATCCTCAAATGCCACAACGCCCAGTTCAAATCAGACCGCCTTTTACACATCCTCAAATGCCACAACGCCCAGTTCAAATCAGACCACCTTAAATACCACTGTCATGACCCCCAACTATCAGAACAATTCAGATCCGGCGACCTACAGTGCTTCTCCACGTACCATCCCAACCAGTACTTCAGCTCCAGGTACTACCTCCACTAGTGCTGCAACCAGTACCTCAGCTCCAAGTACTACCTTCACTAGTGCTGCTCCGACCACCTCTCCTTGTCCCGATGTCACCGACATACGTGAAGCGGACCTTAATAGGTTTATTGAGGATGCTTGCTTGGTATTGCTGAGTTTTGGGCTGTGGTGGGAAAGGGCCTGTTCTGAGGTGTTACCTTACGTCTGCTATGATGGTAAGTGTGTTTGCCTTATGATTTCCATTCTCATTCCTTCTTGTTTTCATTTTTTTATAACAATTAGATTTTTATTGTATTTTCAGAGCATACAATGAAACACAGAGAATAAGAAAGACAAACAGAAGAAAAAAACTAACATAAAACTTGTGGGATAGCACATTGATAAATCATTTTTTTTTTTTAAGTATTTGCCTTGTAAACTGATACCTGACATATAAAGAGTATGAGTCAGAGTCCTACTTATTTCTCTATTTCTTCTTGTTTTCATGACAAAATGCTCCTCATTATAAATGCTTCAAAACTGTTATTTTTTTTCACTGCTCTATGACAGTTTCGATCGGCTCTCTTTTTCTCATCTTTCTGTTTGCAGATCGTTTCTATGGTGAGGTGAACGTGTCTGACATCACATACACCAGTGCTGGCGTGAAGTGGTTGGAGGCGCCTGGTGCAATCTCAGGCTATAGGGTGGAGGTGAAAAGTGAAGAGCATAACTGGACTGAGACACTAACTTCAAACCTGACCACAGAGTTCAAAAACCTGACTGCCGGTACAAAGTACACAGTCTTTGTGTTCCCAATCAAATGTGGTCGGGATCTTAATCCCCAAACCACCTACTTCTACAGCCGTAAGTGGGAGCTCTCTTTTTTATTTTGCCACTGGTAGTTCTTCAGATAATTGTGAGTAGCATGAGACTTGTCAACAGTAAAACAAAAATGCACCATTTTTGGTTGAGGTGGTTGAAAGAGATGGACCTGCATGTTTGAAGCAAGCTGCCTTCATGCAGCTGGAAACCCAGATAAAAAAATACGTTGCCATCAACTCACTGTATTTCTTGCCTGAATGTATTTTGTACACAAGCGTATATCCCCTTTGTGATGACTACAGACACAGTTATATAATGTATTCTATCTTCCTATTCCGCTCTCCCTCTCTCTCTTCCTTTCTCTCCCTCTCTCTCTCAGAGCCTGATCAAATCAGGAACCTCACTCTTGTACAGATCCAAGAGACTTCTGTCACCTTGTCTTGGAGGCCACCCCCAGGTGGAATTGACATCTACCGGCTGTGCGTGTACAATAGCTCCCTCCAAATATCATGCATTAATATCACCTCAACCAACCACACTATCAAGGATCTGGTAGCAGGTGGGGAACACACCGTGGAGGTCAGTGCCGAGGTGGCTGACATGTCCATTCCTGGTCGGCGCTTCAACAAAACTTTCTTCACTAGTAAGTGTCCCTCTCCTTTGATCTGCTCCGCTCACTGTTCAGGAAGCATGGCTGGGCATCTCTATTAGAAAGGGCAGAACAAATTAGCCAATTGAGCATGGAGGGCCAGTGATGATATGACCTTGTTGGTCTGGTCTGTTGGTATTGTTGTTCAGTATTGCTGGTCACTCCCACCACTAGGGCGATAGAATGAACCAAGTTAGGATGGTGCTGACTTTTTGAAGAGCTATTGTAGACGCCAAGGACTGTTCACCCTCTCTTTTTACAACTTTGACAGGAGAAACCATTTAGAAATCCACTGTTTAACATAACAATCCAAATGTCTCCACAACTGTTTTCTCTTTTAGAACCAAATACAGTAAAGGATCTGAAGGTTACAAACCCTAACACCACTGGCTTCACTGTGGTTTGGAAACGACCAGATGGTGAAGCCTCTTCTTACCGCGTGCTTGTGAAGTACACTAATGGATCTATAGTTCGTAATGGAAGCACCTCCGACACTAAATATATTGTCAATGATACCATGTCTGGCTTTGAGTTCAACATTAGTGTGGTGGCACAAGTACAAAACAAATCCCTGGAGGGAAAACCTCAAACCACTCACGGTTACACAGGTAGGCCATTTTTCATTGAATGGTGACTATCCATTAAAAAAAAGAATGAATTCCTCACTCAGTCTTTCTCTCAGACATACATGAAGTCATGCTTATGCTGTCCATGCTTTTTACAGCCATTCAAAGTCCTCAGATGGGAGATGCATAAATGATGGTAATTCTTCTAAACATGGATGCCTCTCTCTTCCTCTATATTTGCAGCCCCTAACCCTGTCAGTGACCTGACATTAAGTTCAACAGCTAACTCCATTTACGCTAAATGGAAAAATCCAGAAGGGGGTCACTTGAACTTCAGTGTGACACTCTATGATCCTGACAGCAAAGAGGTTAAAAAGGAAATGACTCCACATGCTTTCTGGAATTTCACTAACCTGAAAGCAGGAGCACATTACACAGTGAAGGTCTACGTGCTTGGAGTCGGCAGCCTAAAAAGTACAATCAAACAAAAGTCCAACTTTACCTGTAAGTGAAACGCCAAAAGCAGCTTAACAAGTAGTGAGTGCATATATCTTGTGTGTTTAAATTTTATTTCACTGAAATATAAAATGTGAGAAAGCACTTAATATTTTAAATTATACTGACATTGATTAAGTAATGGACTGCTCTAAATTTTTTTTTACTTTGCAATAATTGCAACAATAAGCAAGAAAAAGGAATTTCCTTAATGTACCTTTTTTATTGTATTCATTGTATAACCAATACCAAACTATTAACATTGTGCAAAATTTTAAGCATATTTGATTAAGCTGTGATTGACTTAGGTATTATGTTCTCTATCACAGTGCCAAATAAACCAAGGAATCTCAAAGTCATTTCCACAAATAAGAGCGAGATCTCCCTGCAATGGGATGTACCAGACAAATCAGAGGGTGTGACGATACTCTACGATGTGTTCTACGAGGCTAAGTTTTGGGGGGACTCAAAGACTGTCTCCAATGTCAACGTCACCAATGTCACACTGGACGAATTAAGGCCTGGAACAAAATATAACTTTATTGTTAAAGTATTTGCTGGACACCTGTTCAGTGAAGGTGTTTCAGTCTCAGGCAAGACAGGTAGGTACTGCTCTTTGTGCAGCAGATGCAATAATTGTAGTAC
The DNA here is from genome assembly GCF_963457725.1 of Sprattus sprattus. Classification (NCBI taxonomy): domain Eukaryota; kingdom Metazoa; phylum Chordata; class Actinopteri; order Clupeiformes; family Clupeidae; genus Sprattus; species Sprattus sprattus. The sequence continues at coordinate 45,234,900 of NC_137924.1, read as the reverse complement.
AACAATTATGTCTTTATTTCAAAGACATACGCAATTACTTAATGTTAACATTATATCATTTGACACTAAATATTTCAGTCATCTTTTTATGTCTTGTTTGCTGTGTTTCTCTTTATCTGCCTTCATTTACCCAAGACTTGTTTATTTCTTTTCAATGTCTAACGTTTGTATCCCTCTCTCCTCTTGTCTTCCCTATGTGAATGGCCATATCACACGCTTTGTGGTTCACAGTACCAAACTTGAGGAACATCACGCTTACGATGCTGTGCTCTTCCAATCAAACGCTGGGCTGTTCGAAAGACGCTGCCCAAACCCAACTTTTAGAGACGGTAAGGCATGAGCATCAGACAAGAGGCTTGGATAGTTGCTGCTCTAGGGTTTAGGCGTGCACCGTGCTGCTAAACACATTAATGGACATAAGAAACGATTCAGCTTTGAATGGAGTATACAAAAACTGCAGGAGTGAAGCAACCCCAAACTTATCAACATTGTGCGCTTTTCTTTTTACAGTTGAAGACTACATTTAAAAAGAAGCTGAACGGAGTTTTCTGGGAGCTTGAATGGGAAAAACTGGGCTAAAGTGTGATGGACTACAATTAAATATTCTCTCAAAACACACACACACACACACACACACACACACACACACACACACACACAAACACACACACACACACACACACACGCACACACGCACAACTACTGATATGAAATTGAAATTGAATCCATTTTAAAATGTATGTACATACTTGTTACAACACATGATTATTCTTAGCTTGTCTCACTCTTTATGCATTAATAATCCTGGTGGTTTGAAACATACAGTATCTGTTGGCAGCACTTAGGTATTACAATCAAACGAATAACACAAAAGTAATGAACCCATACCACTTATAGCTAATCTTCCTCTGTGTTGGATATTATTATTATATATACAGCAAATACTTTTCATATTAGGTTTTGAGTATTGTACATTCATAAATCTGAAAAATTGTTGAGATCAGGTTTTTTTTCTTCTTTTTCCTATAATCTTGTTACCAAGTGACATTACCACCCGTTTCCACAGTAGACGTGTTCTTCTTTGCAAGTGATGGGCTGTTGTTATTTGCTCTATTAAAAGTGGTTTCTGAGGTCCTGCTGAAAGTTTCAAGAGGTCCTGTTGAAACAATCACTGGTAGTCATAAGCATAGACATGTATAGGTAGACGCCGCCTCCACTGCTTCAGCCCGTTGCCTCGGCGAAACGCGTCGCCGCCATATTGTTACAGGAGCTCTCTGACGCCAGAGGTCTGTCAAACGTGTCAAACAACCGCAAGTTGCCAGGAGCTGCGGTTTATCTAGATACAAATCACGATAACCTTTTACATTTCGCAACCAATTTCATGGAGTATTCAAGGGTTTGTGCTCTACGTGAAGTGTGTGAAAAAGATTTGCCTCTACATTACTTTGAATCTCGCTAGTTAAATCGCCAGTCATTCATGTGCATGGGTCTATGATAAACGCGCACCTTTCTTGCACAGCTCGTGCACTTTGAAAATACTGAGAAGCTCTATAAACTATCGAAATAGTGCTTCTTTAGTTATACTATACATGTCTATGGTCATAAGTTGTTGATGGCACTGACCAGTCAGTAACCACTGACTAAGCTGTGCTTAGTGCTGTGTGAAAATAAATCAATTTAAAGTCTGAAGTTTGTGATGGGTGATATTCTTTAGAGGAGTGGTACCATTGACACAGACAGTATACAGTCAGTCAAAAGCCACTGGAGGAAACAACAAAATGGCAAAGATTTAACCAAATATTGTCGGTTCTGTGCAGACCTGGATGTTCTGTTTACTATGCATACCCTGGCTGCAAAAAGTACTTACTGCACAAGAAAGTCTGGTTCACTTTCATAGATGATCAGGATTACAGATTAAATATGTAAGGAATAATGGGTTGCACAGCATTATGTAAGGGATAACGGCCGACGAGCTGTACAGTTCTACAAAGATAATGGACGCTGCGGGGCAAAGAACTCCACGACGCGCAGCGGAGTTATCTTTGTAGAACTGTACAGCTAGCAGGCCGTTATCCCGCTTATCTCCCGTTTACAACATCCAAAAATGTTTTTTTTTAAATTATTATTATTATTTAGAATTTCCTTTATCAGGCAACTTAATATGCATAATAACCTGATGAATTCTTGATTTGAAGCCTAGTGCTCCCGTTAGAGAAAGTAGTGGGTGGAACAGACCCTCCCCCTTCCTGTTAATTTAGCTGTCTTATCATATTACCTTTAGTTTCCCCGGGCATTGCTGCAAAGTGATACTCCTCATAAAAATATTGTATTGCAAATCAAAGCAGATATATTTTATAATATAAATGAGGGAGTAAAAGTATGAAGTATAGAGACATCTAAAATAAATAACATAGCCATGTCTTGGGTGCCTCTAATTCTTGTATACTGGATGAAATGTGACGTGAAGTTAATTGCATTGCATATGTAGTTCCTCGTAAAGATTTTAAATGTTTTACTTAACATACTTACTGTAACCTTTCAGTCTATACTTATACATTGAATTAAATAAAGAAACAGGCTATAGCCTGTTGTGTCCATGAATATATTGCACTGTTCTATGCATTCATTGTGTAGTATTGGTTATATGCACTTACGAGTATAGACACTGGGGGCGCTAGCACTAGCGGAAGGATCTTGTTCAATGTACTGTATGAAGTTATGAAACTGAGTAAACTACGCTCTCTGTTCCTTATGCTTCGTGTGTATTAATGTCTGCTGAAACAACACCACAACAAAGTGGCGACGAGGATAATAGTGAAGAAATGTCTCTGCTATCTATACAACCTCCTGCCGTGTTCCTGGATTGCCCAGGTGAGCCGAAAATTCCATTTACTGCATGGAAAGGCTACTTCGACAACTACTTGCTGGCGATTGGAGGTGATGCTTTTCCTGCTGCGAGGAAAAGAGCCTTGCTTATTCACTGTTTGGGAACGGAAGGGCAACGAATCTACAGCACCTTACCACTCGAAATTGATGATTATGACGGATCCGTGAGGGCTTTGGAAACGTATTTTGAGCCCAAAGTCAACGTTGTTGCAGAGAGATACCGCTTCAGACTACGAGCACAAGCTGTCGGTGAGTCTACAGATCACTACGTAGCATCACTGCGTGAGCTCGTTAAAAAGTGTAAATTCGGAACGTTTGAGAATGAAATGCTACGTGATCAGATTGTGGAGAAAACAAATAGCACCCGGATACGTGAAAGACTTTTAATGGAGGAAGATTTGACTCTTGACCGTGCTTTGGCTCTTGCTAGGCGTACAGAAGCTGCCATAGCTGATGCTAAGACCATTGCTGTGGCGGATACAAAGCCTGTTGCCGCCATTCAAGTTCAAAGGAAGGCGCGCAAGCCACAATACAAAGGCGCACAGAAAATGGATGGAACTATGTTATGCTACCGTTGTGGGTCGGCTGATCACAAAGCTAACGAAAAATCCTGCCCTGCTAAAGACTGTAAATGTAACGCATGTGGGAAGGTTGGGCACTATTCTCGTGTCTGTAAATCATCTCAACAGCCTGTTAATGAAGTGACTGTGCCTGAATTCTCTGTTTTAAGTGTTGGAAATTGTTGCACTGTTGACACAGCTAAACTCATGTGCAATGTTACTGTAACTGTACCAGACACTGATCAGACATGTACTGTTAGACTGTTAGTGGATACAGGGTCTAGTGTCTCTATACTGCCAGAGCATATTTACAGTGCAAACTTCAGCACAGTTAAACTAAAGGAGCCTGGAGTGCAGCTGGTGACATACTCTAGAGAGAAACTAAATGTATTAGGATGCCTTAGAGCTAGTACTACTTATCATGGCAAGAGTGCTGTGACAGACTTCTTCATTGTGAAAACAGGGACACCTATACTGGGCATGGACCTGGTGACTGCCCTCCAGTTACACTTTAAAGGTGACCAGGTCATGTCTGAGACTGTCAAGATGTGTGCAACACTTCGCCAACCCGACACCCACTGCAAACAGGAATGCGCGTCTCCAACAGCATTCGGGTGTGCAAAGGGCTTCGTACACAAGGTGAAGGTACGGCCTGAAGTGAAGCCGGTACAGCAAAAACTAAGACGTCTACCTCTCTCAGTTCGTGATGCTGTCTCCAAGGAACTCAGGAACCTGGAGCAACATAGAATCATTGAGAAAATTGATGCATCGGAGTGGGTCTCCCCAATTGTTGTCACTAAAAAGAAGTCTGGTGATATACGCATGTGCGTGGATTTGAGAGAGCCAAACAAAGCTGTAATCACTGACAGCCACCCATTGCCACTGATTGAGGACATACTGTCTGAACTACATGGGGCTGTGATGTTCTCTACCCTGGACCTCAAATCTGCCTACCATCAGTTGACATTGCATGAAGAGAGCAGGGGACTGACTGCTTTCATTACACATGAAGGTCTGTATCAGTACTGCAGAGTACCCTATGGACTGTGTTCAGCTCCGGCCACATTTCAAAAGATGATGACACAAATTCTTAGTGGCCTAAAAGGGGTGCAGTGCTATCTTGATGATGTCATTATATATGGAACTTCACAAGACGCTCACGAGGCCAATTTGCGTGCTGTGCTACACAGGATCAACAATGCAGGACTGCAACTCAATGTTGATAAATGTCAGCTACGTCAAACTACTCTAACCTTTCTTGGCCAAAGGATTGGTCCAGAAGGTCTGCTGCCGGATGACTCTCATATTGCTGCCATTCTGAATGCTCCACCGCCTACTGACCCTACTACCCTGCGCTCATTTCTTGGCCTGAGTGCATGGTATAGCAAGTTTGTCCCAAACTATGCAACTGTCGTTGAGCCCATGAGAGCTCTGCTGCGAAAAGACTGTCCATTTCAGTGGAATAACACAGCTCAAGCCGCGTTGGACAGAGTCAAGCAGCTGATAGTGCATAGCCCTGCCCTAGTGTTGTTCGACCCCAGCAAGCCTGCAGTAGTCTCTACAGACGCCTCAGACTATGGAGTGGGTGCCGTTCTGACTCAGCTGGACAGTAATGGTGCGGAACAGACCGTTGCTTTTGCATCTCGCAGTCTGTCTGATGCTGAGAGGAAATACTCCATTGTAGAGAAGGAGGCGTTAGCCTGCGTCTGGGCTGCTGAGAAGTGGCGCACTTGGCTGTGGGGAAGAAGATTTCTGTTACGTACTGACCATCAAGCCCTTACGACATTGCTGACGACCAAGGGGAATAACCGTGCCGGTCTTCGGATAGCCAGATGGTCAGCCCGCTTGTTGGAGTTCGACTATGATGTTGAATATAGGACTGGATCCTTGAATCATGTTGCTGACTGTTTGTCGAGGCTTCCACTTCCTGAGACAGACACTGCATGTGCAGAAGAGTTGGAGTCTGTTGCAGCCATCCTCACTGACCTGTATGCGGTGTCTGAGGGAGACTTTCAATCAGAGTGCAGTGCCTGCCCTGTGTTAACAAAGCTACGTGCACAACTACAGAAAGGCTGGCCCTCACATAAAGCAACACTGGAGCCTGACTTACAGCCATTCTTTTCAATTCGCCATGAACTTGCAGTCATGAATGAATGCATCGTCAGAGGTACTCATCGATTGCTGGTGCCCGAGTCACTGCAGAAGCGACTCATTGATATTGCTCATGAAACGCACCAAGGCATTGTGCGCACCAAACAGCGCCTTAGGGAATTGTATTGGTGGCCTAAAATGGACTGTCATATAGAAACAATGATTAAGAACTGTACAACATGCAGACAGAATGATAAGACCACTGTCACCCATGATGCCCCACTTCAGCCTGTTCCCTTACCATCTGCTGCCTGGGAAAAAGTGTCTGTGGACATCGTGGGCCCATTTGAGATAGCACCTCCTGACTGTAGATTTGCCATCACAATGGTTGACTACTACAGTAAGTGGCCGGAAGTTGCTTTCGCTCCCCGTGCTGATACGGCTACCATCATACAATTTCTGACTGCAATTTTTTCACGAGAAGGGAATCCAAAAGACTTGATAAGTGATAATGGTCCTCAATTCCTCTCTGCTGACTTTTCAGACTTTCTCAAACAGAGGGGAATTCAACACATGAGATCTTCAGTTTATTACCCAAGAGCTAACGGGGAAGTTGAAAGATTCAACAGATGTGTGAAAGACTGCCTGCAAACTGCTTCAATTCAAGGTGAACCTTGGAAACCATTCCTGAGAACATATTTGATGGACTACAGGGCAACTACACATTCTACCACCGGAGTATCACCTTCAGAACTGCTCCATGGCCGACGAATGAGAACAAAGCTTCAGGTGATTGACATGCCTGTCCCTCCATCTGACAGACATGCCATGCGAGAAAGAGTGAAGGATAAACAACGAAAGATGAAAGAATACACTGATGCCAAGAGGCATGCTAAAGCCACCGACCTCCATCCTGGTGACGAAGTGCGGGTAAGGAAGCCATGGAGAGTGAAGAAAGGAGAACTGAAATTCTCTAAACCAAGGACTGTTGTGACAAAGAGAGGACCAAACACTTACCTGTTGGACGACGGAAGGATATGGAATGCCTCCCATTTGTCAGCGTTGTCAGAGTTGAGCACAGAGTCCAATTCTAATGAACCAATGGACTGTAACACAGGGGCTGAGCAGCCACCTGACGCTGACTCTGATAGCCAGCCCAGGCCTGCCAGGATTAGAAATCCACCTAGCTGGACCAAGGATTTTGTTATGGAGAAATGAACTGTTTCTACCTAATGTTTTACTTTTACTTACTAATGTGAATGTGTTAAAAGAGTGTGCTTTGATCTCTTACATTGTTATAGAGTGACAGTGTCCTTTTCAACTAGGTAACCAGAGGTATGCTTTGCTCAAAGGGGGAAGATGTTGTGTCCATGAATATATTGCACTGTTCTATGCATTCATTGTGTAGTATTGGTTATATGCACTTACGAGTATAGACACTGGGGGCGCTAGCACTAGCGGAAGGATCTTGTTCAATGTACTGTATGAAGTTATGAAACTGAGTAAACTACGCTCTCTGTTCCTTATGCTTCGTGTGTATTAATGTCTGCTGAAACAACACCACAACATAGCCTTTGACACCAACCTACTTTTACATATAAACTGCTCGGTTTCTCGGTTCCTCTATGCCTTTTAAAACAATAGGCTACTTCATTTTGTTTTTGTCTGATCTGACATCTGAAATCGTAATTTTGTGCTGTAAAGCAGGGGTTTTCAACTGGATTTGTCCTGCATTCTGAAAGTAATCCGCACCCCACTGATCTCTGCGCGTGCGTGCGTGCGTGCGTGTGTGTGGAGAGAAGGGAGACCTGTCAGTGTAATATCTGGCAGTGTAAAAACGCTGTCACACAGTTTGAGGTTCAGGGGCAAAATACACCTCATTGCTTTTGCAGCAAGCTCTGGTAATTCTGTCTGGCAACTTATACAGAACCCAGGCACCCAGTGCAACTTTCGAGGCTTAAAAATAAACATTACATTTCTAGTCTTTTTTACACGTAGTAAGTTTCAATAACTCCATACCATTACATATCGACATTCAAGGAGCAAAGATGAGACGTCGTTGTGTGGTGAGAACTGATAGAAAATCGATAACAACAACAATCGCCGCCATTTTCTTTATTTTTTGAATAAATAAAGCAGGATTCCAGTCAATGGAAAAATGGCCTCTCCCCACCGGCGATTGTTGTTGTTTACGATTTTCTATCAGTTCTCACCGCACAACGACGTCTCATCTTTGCTCCTTGAATGTCGATATGTAATGGTATGGAGTTATTGAAACTTACTACGTGTAAAAAAGACTAGAAATTGAATGTTTATTTTTCATTGAATGTTTATATAAAGTTGCACTGGGTGCCTTTAAGTCAGGTGAAAATCACGCAACATGTTGCATACTCAATAGGCTTGACATTAAAGAAAGGCACAGACTATTTGCACCCGGGTGTAAATAGCAATAATGGTATTTACACCCAGTGTTAATAGGCAATGTGGCTATTTACAACCGAGTGTAAATAACATGGCACAGACACCCGGGTGTCCATAGTCAGCAATGTTATTTACACCCGGGTGTCAATAATCAACAATACTATTTACACCCGGGTGTCCATAGTCAGCAATACTATTTACACCCGGGTGTCAATAACCAACATTACTATTTACACACATTCTACCACCACCAATGTGACTGACACACCAATGTGATTCACACTATTAAAGAACGCAGATTTCACACTTGTGCCGTGTTCTGATGCTTATCAAAGTGCATACAAAACTTGTTTTTTTTAACAGTTTAAAGTGAGTGAAGTGAACGTGACTATGGCAGAGATAGTGACACACACACACTGAATTTGGTCTCTGCATTTTACCCATCCAGGGTAGTGATACACACACAGTGAAGCACACTTACCCGGAGCAGTGAGCTGCTTTGAGCGCCCAGGGAGCAGTGATCGGGGTTAGGTGCCTTGCTCTAGTTCCAAGGGTTGTTATCTGAAGAGGAGCCGGCTACAGCTGCGCAGACATGCATTTCTCCCCACAAGTCATATAGCAATCACAATATTGAAGCTTGTTATTGTTGTAACTCATGAAAAGGTAATGTCAATATGCTGCTCATAAGCTGCTTTGCTTCCACCCATATACGGTGCACGTTACAAAATAACCTATTACAGCACCTACTTATTTTAGCATAATTTGAATGCCAAATCTGCAATGGAAATGTCTCTTTTAAGATACACACCATTCTTATTTACGGAGTCATGATCTACTTGACCATGTAGATGCTTTCTACTCACAACCAGGCTTTTGTTGTTGGCTGGCATGTCTGTTACACCATGAGAACATTTTCAATTTCTATTATGCTACTTTATGAAATTCAACCATGAAATTTGAAATCTATTTCACATAAACTCATATAATCTTCCATGGAGAAATAAAAATGTCACCAAGAAATGACTAAACAACCAAAAAACACATGCTTAGGCTTGTCGTGGTTTGTCAGGGTTTCTCTCGGAGCAGGACCCAAAAATGCACACATACACAAGAACTAGTAAAATCAAAAGACTTTTATTCGAACTTAGAAAGTAAGTAAACAAAGAAAGAAGGAAGTCACACAAGTAAAATTACAAGACAAGACAAAACAAAACAAGTCCTGACATTTTTTAATTTCTTACTGCCCCAATCAGCCGCTTCTTCACATACTCCCTGATATCCCTCATGTGCTCCTGCTGGACTAAAGTCGGGTCAGCCTCTTTCAGCAGGGCTTCAGCATTCTGAAAAAAATAATAATAATAATAATAATAATTTGATGGCCCGTGTGTGTATTTAGAGTGGGCATGGGTGATTTGGTATTATAATTCAAACACACACACAAATCAGTCACCATATTTATGTACAACAAGATTAATGAATAATGTATTTCTCTATATAGCCCATCCCTGCTCTTTACATCCACAACGTCAATACTTCCCATCAGGACAAATAGGCCGCATCTTTTGCAAGCTCCATCCGTCCAGACACTCCCCTATTTTGGACCCTCTTTTCCTTCATGAATTTCCTAAGGGTGAGAAAAGAATACAATAATTAAAAAAAAAAACAGTGAGATGGCTCATTGACCCTTATTTATCCCCAAAAATATGAGCAATAGTGTTGACATTGGACTCAAACGTCATGCTTCACTCGGTTGTCGGACAACACAGATCCGAACCTTCCTGGACAATCCACGAACGCGGTAGCGGGGGATCTCACTGCCTCCACTCCAGCGCAGCCGTCAACTTCGGATCTCGCAAACGACAGTAACATGACAAGCGACAACAATGCTCATAACTCCAACAATGCTCGTATAACTCCCAACACTGCTCGCAACTTCTATCAACGTGCAGCCTTCGTTCCTCCAGCACTCACAATCCCGCAGGGTGTCCAGCCTCTCGTGAACTGTTCAGTGCTCACTTAAAAAGCGTGTAAATTTAGGTAATAATTACCAGCACCTGCACAGGGCCATTCAGTCAGTGCACCAGTCAGGGGGCGGTGCCCAGCAGTGAGCAAATCCTAATTGAAGCAACTCGTACAGGTCTCTGTGATTACAGTCTGGCAGTTGCCCATGTTGTTCGATGCAATCCTCAGCCTAATTTCGTCGATCTTATTGACAAGTGACCGGCAGTTTGCAAGAAAGAGACTGGGAAGCGGTGGTCGGTGCGGGTTTGCTCTTAGTCTAGCTTGCAGTCCACCTCTTTTGCCCCGCTTCTGCCTTCTCTCGCGACGTTGCCTCCGACGCCTCCTAAGCCTGTAGTAGTAGGCTTCATTCTCAAGCCCTTCAGGTCGCAGTATCTCCGGAGGAATGGAGAAGGGAATGGAGTCCGATCCCTCGTTATTATAATCCAGACACTGTTCTCCGATGGCAAGGAGTTCAGTGCGCTCGTACTGCAGTCTGGAAAGTTGTTTACACATCGCCATGGTAAACAACTACATGATTGCACTAAAACTAAGTTAAAACTACAACTAAACTATTGTAAGTAATGTATAATATTTTGATATAATCCGTGATATTACAAATATCATAACTTTCTCAATCCTCAACTGATTCACAATCCAGGTGTCATTGTAAAGGGAATTTCTGGCTCTTTTCAGTCATGTGATACATTTTGAGTTTAGGGGTGTTTGAAAATTTTGTCATCAAACCCACAATAACCTCAAATCTGGCACTGAAATTGTTAGTTTAGCTCAGCATAATTATTGGAAGTGAATGTATTTGAACAGCCTTTAGTTTTTATACTATTCAGATACATTAATTTCCATTGAATTAGGCTAACACTGCGTGTTGCTTGATTGAAAGATTCACATGGAAGTTGTGGGAGCTCTAATGGGTCTACTTGCCACTGATTGTCTTTGAAGGATGGCTTCTTCATTTTCAGTCTGAAACACAAAAAAATGCACCACACATGAGATATCTGTCCTTCCCCCATGTAGTCTAGAAATGTAAGAGTGCACACCATAGTTCAGGTTAAACCATTGACAGATTTTTCAGTACCTTGCCCGGGATCCTTGTCTGGGTTTCCCCCGCCCCTTCACTACATTGCATTTAATTTGGCAGGAAGTAGAGGGGCGGGACTCCCCAGACCATTGGGATCCATCATACTGGTTTACTTTCGATTTCCCATGTGTCTATGCTGACCACATGAATGCTAACTCCCGCTAATTTAGAACAATTAAAACCAATTTTGTTTGCTGCTAATGAGAACTCAAGTATAACATTAATCATGTACACATACATTCATTTATAGTTTTATTTTTACGCGCATATTCAATTTGCGGGAGTGATGCCTTTTTTCTGTGTTTCCCGCATCCCGCGGTCGGCGCGGGAGGTCTACCTTTCAAACTAGTCCTCTAGTCCAAACTGCTGACCTCTATTAGCTAGCATTCAACCTGCAAAGTTAGTTTGCTTAAACTTGGCTAACCACATCTAACTGACATTAACTGACTGTTGACCATTGCAATTTACAAACAATAGGTATACCCTTATTAAAGATTTATATGGAGCATAAACTATTGCATTACTTACATTCACAAAACCAAACCTCAACGGCTCGAACCTAGCGGCTAGCTTAAACTCGACAAGCCAACAGAGAGGACGACACATAGGCATTACCAAACTGTAAAATGTAGAAACAAGAAATCTTACTCTCATACACAGAAATAAAACAAATAGCAACGTTAAAAATGTATGCCTACCTTGTAAAGGTTAATGTGCTTCATCTGCTGGTTAATGTGGTTCTCTGCGCACCGTGGTAAAGTTGGTTGGAAGTTGGATATTCAACAGACATTCGGACACCCGTATGTTTAGGGACCATCAACAAATTACACATTTAAAATTTCAAAAGTCAATAGCTTTTCAACAACATGAACTAAAAACATAAAAATGACGTTGAACTGTTCAAAATGTATGCATACACATTGCACAGCCTTTAGTTTTTTCATTTTCACTTCACACTATTTTCAGTACATTTATGAAAGTCTGAAACTTCAATAGCTTTTTAGTCATGTGACTTATCATCCTCAAATTAGTTTCAGAGTGTTCATTGACTATGTATACATGTTGCACAGCCTTTAGTTTTTTCATTTTCACTTCACACTATTTTCAGTGAATTTATGAAAGTCTGAATCTTCAATAGATTTTTGGTCATGTGACTTATCATCCTCAAATCTATTTCAGAGTGTTCACTGACTATGCATACATGTTGCACAGCCTTTAGTTTTTCCATTTTCACTTCACACTATTTTCAGTAAATTTATGAAAGTCTGAAACTTCAATAGATTTTTGGTCATGTGACTTATCATCCTCAAATTAGTTTCAGAGTGTTCATTGACTATGTATACATGTTGCACAGCCTTTAGTTTTTTCATTTTCACCTCACACTATTTTCAGTGAATTTTTGAACATTTGAAACTTCAATAGCTTTTTGGTCATGTGACTTATCATCCTCAAATCTATTTCAGAGTTTTCACTGACTATGCATACATGTTGCACAGCCTTCAGTTTTTCATTTTCACCTCACACTATTTTCAGTGAATTTATGAAAGTCTGAATCTTCAATAGATTTTTGGTCATGTGACTTATCATCCTCAAATGAGTTTCAGAGTGTTCACTGACTATGTATACATGTTGCACAGCCTTTAGTTTTTTCATTTTCACCTCACACTATTTTCAGTGAATTTTTGAAAATTTGAAACGTCAATAGCTTTTTGGTCATGTGACTAATCATCCTCAAACTAGTTTCAGAGTGTTCATTGACTATGTATACATGTTGCACAGCCTTTAGTTTTTTCATTTTCACCTCACACTATTTTCAGTGAATTTTTGAAAATGTCAAACTTCAATAGCTTTTTGGTCATGTGACTAATCATCCTCAAACTAGTTTCAGAGTGTTCATTGACTATGTATACATGTTGCACAGCCTTTAGTTTTTTCATTTTCACCTCACACTATTTTCAGTGAATTTTTGAACATTTGAAACTTCAATAGCTTTTTGGTCATGTGACCTATCATCATCAAATCTATTTCAGAGTGTTCACTGACTATGAATACATGTTGCACAGCCTTTAGTTTTTTTCATTTTCACCTCACACTATCTTGAGTTAATTTTTGAACATTTGAAACTTCAATAGCTTTTTGGTCATGTGACCTATCATCATCAAATCTATTTAAGAGTGTTCAATGACTATGTATTCATGTTGCACAGCCTTTAATTTTTTCATTTTCACTTCACACTATTTTCCGTGAATTTATGAAAGTTTGAAACTTCAATAGCTTTTTGGTCATGTAACCTATCATCCTCAAATCCATTTCAGTGTCCATTCACTTTTCTTTCCTTTTGGTTTAGTAAATAAATTACAGGTATAAATTGCTGAACGGGCTATTTAAGAGGAGAACTAGTGCTGATATTTCACAATCTCCATACTCAAGTAGTAGTACAAGTAGTTATCAAAGAAAATGCTTTACTGAAAGTCAAAGTATAATTTGAAATTATGTAATAAAATGAAAGTAAATAGTAAACATGTTAAGTATGTGCAAAATATGGGGAATGTGTCACATTATCACATTATCTCCAGTGTGCAGAGATACAATATTTAATAATTGTGTCTTAATACCAACAATTTCATCTCCCCTTACAATAAAAGTAGTTTATTTAGTAGCTTATGCTTCTTTGCAACTCTGTTGATTACAGTGACTGTGTCCAAAGCCGTCCTCGTACGTCCTTTTTCAACGTTAATTTGTTAGGTTTATTATCATCATCGTTGTCGTCATAGCATGTGCTCGAGGTCCACAGATGTATGTCTCTGGGCCATGGCATTTGACTCACAAGAAACATGTTAATAAGGGGAGGGGTGGGGACTTGTAATAGAAATTATTAGGCTATCCCAGTGTCAGCATATAGAAAGAACCAATGCCGTCCCTGGTTCATGGGCCGGTCAATGTGCAAATTGTTATTCTTCTTATCAAGTTTTTATTTTACACCGGCCCAAATGGGGCATCAGCCAGACAAATTACCAGCCAGACAAATTACCAGTCCAGGCCTATTTGACTTTACAGTTGGCCTTTGGGTTTTACCCCTTACTCCACTTCCTAGGAGTAGAAGGGTTGGATATGTCACTGTCATTCACACAAATTGTGATTGGATGAGAGAAAGTCTCAGCCTCTAAATAGACATGTGCAAATTTACTTTGTTAGCAGTTAAACAGGCCTTTGAAATAAACAGGTCACATGACCAACAAGCTAGTGAAGTTTAAAGTTAGTGAAGTTCAAAAATTCAATAAAATAGTGTGAAGTGAAAATGAAAAAACTAAAGGCTGTGCAACATTTATACATAGTCACTGAACACTCTGAAATGGATTTGAGGATGGTAGGTTACATGACCAAAAAGCTATTGAAGTTTCAAACTTTCGTAAATTCACTGAAAAATAGTGTGAAGTGAAAATGAAAAAACTAGAGGCTGTGCAACATGAATACATAGTCATTGAACACTCTTAAATAGATTTGATGATGATAGGTCACATGACCAAAAAGCTATTGAAGATTCAAACTTTCGTAAATTCACTAAAAATAGTGTGAAGTGAAAATGAAAAAACTGAAGGCTGTGCAACATGAATACATAGTCATTGAACACTCTTAAATAGATTTGATGATGATAGGTCACATGACCAAAAAGCTATTGAAGTTTCAAACTTTCATAAATTTACTGAAAATAGTGTGAGGTGAAAATGAAAAAACGAAAGGCTGTGCAACATGTATACATAGTCAATGAACACTCTGAAATTAGTTTGAGGATGATTAGTCATATGACCAAAAAGCTATTGAAGTTTCAAATGTTCAAAAATTCACTGAAAATAGTGTGAGGTGAAAATGAAAAAACTAAAGGCTGTGCAACATGTATACATAGTCAATGAACACTCTGAAATTAGTTTGAGGATGATTAGTCACATGACCAAAAATCTATTGAAGTTTCAAATTTTCAAAAATTCACTGAAAATAGTGTGAGGTGAAAATGAAAAAACTAAAGGCTGTGCAACATGTATACATAGTCAATGAACACTCTGAAACTAGTTTGAGGATGATTAGTCACATGACCAAAAAGCTATTGAAGTTTGACATTTTCAAAAATTCACTGAAAATAGTGTGAAGTGAAAATGAAAAAACTAAAGGCTGTGCAACATGTATACATAGTCAATGAACACTCTGAAACTAATTTGAGGATGATAAGTCACATGACCAAAAATCTATTGAAGTTTCAGACTTTCATAAATTCACTGAAAATAGTGTGAAGTGAAAATGAAAAAAACTAAAGGCTGTGCAACATGTATACATAGTCAATGAACACTCTGAAACTAATTTGAGGATGATAAGTCACATGACCAAAAAGCTATTGAAGTTTCAGACTTTCATAAATTCACTGAAAATAGTGTGAAGTGAAAAGGAAAAAACTAAAGGCTGTGCAACATGTATACATAGTCAATGAACACTCTGAAACTAATTTGAGGATGATAAGTCACATGACCAAAAAGCTATTGAAGTTTCAGACTTTCATAAATTTACTGAAAATAGTGTGAAGTGAAAATGAAAAAACTAAAGGCTGTGCAATGTGTATGCATACATTTTGAACAGTTCAACATCATTTTTATGTTTTTAGTTCATGTTGTTGAAAAGCTATTGAATTTTGAAATTTTAAATGTGTAATTTGTTGATGGTCCCTAAACATACGGGTGTCCGAATGTCTGTTGAATATCCAACTTCCAACCAACTTTACCACGGTTCTCTGCGCGCCGTTTTGAAATTCAATTTTTCCTCTCTGGCGCCGTTCCTCAACGCTTGTCCAACGTACGAGGATATGGCAAGATTGACAGCCTCAACAACCTATCAGCAGGCTTGAACCAGGTTGATGGGGCCGGAAGTGACACATGTGGGTTTTTTCACAAATTACCCAGACATGCTAATTTACATTTTTTCCGGAGTGGGTGTAAATAGAAGAATAGCCTCTAATTCACTATTTACACCCGGGTGCAAATAATCACTCCGTTAAAGGAAACGTGATGCGCCGCAATAGTTTCGACGGCTTCATGGTTTCAGTTGACATGTTGAAGTTGAACACACCAAACACCTCCTCTCCTGCTCTGTCTGTCGTCATTGTAAATCCGTATTTGATGTATTCCTCGTTGTATTTTCTTTTTCGACCTTGTTTCCCTATATCCTGTGTGTGGAGGTGTAGCTTTGTTGGAAGCTTGTCCTTGTGCCTGGCACTCTCTTGTCCTTGTCCATGTCCCCCTGTCACTCTCCTCACTAAAAAACTATCTTCTGACAAGCTAACTCAACGTTAGAACGAAAATGTTAGCCAAGGACAGTAGAAAACTTCAGTCGTTCACCAAAAGTATTACTTGTGCAGATGCTTGTCAACTTTGTGCGCGAGACTGTACGCTATGAATAATATGTGTATGGCGTGAGGTTAGAGACGCAATGCATTAACATTAGCAAAATCACAGGCTGCAAGGCTATGTTCTGTGTGCGTGAATCTCCTTCAAATTATTTTAGACATATTTTATACTGCAATATCGAGTGGAAGTGAGTAGGGGGGGGGGGGGGGGGGGGGGGCGCGAAGTAGGGCTACAAGTTATGGGAAGTGTCTCTCCCTTCCACCTTCTTGCGCGAGCTCTGACTGTAGAGGGAACTGTCATTGGTCGACCGCCTTCTCTCTTCAAATAGCACGTCCCAGTTCTCTCTCTCACTCACTCACTCTCTCTCTTTCTCTTAAAGGAGCCGCACCATTGTACAACACATATACGCCACATTGGCCTTTGAGTCGTACGTCAACCTCGCCGCCATATTAGAGAGGTGATCATTGCCTCAAGATGCCTCACTGGTGTGTAGCTTGGGGCTGTACAAACAGCCGAACAATCCAAACAAGGTCGCATGGAATCACCTTTCACAGGTAAGACTGAACAATTGTTTCTGGTTGTATATGTCTATGCTCCCTACAGTCATTTGATATTCCAGCTCCGAGTTATTAATCACATGATGTAGTAGTGGTTTTGAATCCACCCCACATTGTTACATGAAAACAGACACAAAACAGTGGATGACATATTAATCCGGTTAGGATATAGTTATCAAACCTATACGATTATGGTGGACAGTCTCTGGGCTTGTCACAACCCGTCGGCGACCCATTGGCTTCGTCTGGTTTATATTCAAACGGCGCCGCCATATTGAACCTGGTAACTCGTTAGCATATGTAGAAACCACTCAAACATTAGTTTCTGAGTAGAAATAATTGGAAACATGCCGGACAGTTGTTCTTCATGGGATTGTACAAATCATCGGACACCACAAAGTGGTCGTATGGGAATTACCTTTCACTTTAAGCGAGCAAAATTGTTTTATTTGTGTTTGGTAATTATAACATAATAAATTGAGTGCTAATGTTAAACAGCCTTAATAATATTCAGTCACCAGTGTGTGGGGGACGTGACAGGTGAGTGCCAGAGCACATGTTGTGAGTGACGTTTAAGTTGGCCTGCAAAGTCATGTCAAAACAGGAATATCTATTCACGGAATATGCGCTTTTAAATACTGTTTTTTCGTTATTAGGTAAAACAATTTGGTAGGATTTGTCTACAGTCACCTGTTAGACATTGACGTTTTACACGCCAGATATCGTAAAACCGTTAAAATAACGTTACATGAACATTAGATCAGATTGCATTTTATAGTGCGAGTGGTTTGCTTGATGTATTGACGTTCTAACGGTATACTTTTAACACAGATGTATTGTTTTAAGTTATGGATAGAAGTACATAGCTGTATCTTGCGGAGCTTGAACGTTATCTAGCTAACAATACCCAGTTAGTTCACTTTAATTATCAGCGCTTGGCTTGCCATATTTCAGGTTACCTTGACTAAAGGTAAACCAGAGGTTCGCTCAGGGGATTGTGCCACGCAATGTTATTTCAGGTTTGAGACTGTGCCCCTAGAGAAATCACTAGTGTTTACTTACCTTTGCTAAATATTACCCGTACACTTAAGCGCACATTTAATATCTTTATTATTATTTAGTTTTTGCCTCACCATTGGCGTCTCCAGGTCTTACAAGCAAACAAATTCAAGCCACACACACACCACTCCCTGTAGATCTATTGGTAATGTAATGAAGCCGTGTTGAAGCCCTCTGCTGCCTTCCCTGCAGGTTTCCAAAGGACCCAACCAGGAGGCTACAGTGGTGTGCAGCTATGGGCAGACAGAGCTCAGACCACCAGCTGTGGGCCCCCTCTATCAATAGTGTCCTGTGCAGCAAGCACTTCACCCCAGACATGTTTGATTGCACGGGCCAAACCATTCGCCTGAGAAATAATGCCATACCTACTATCTTCGATGCCCAGAAGGTATGGGAAACACTCAACTAAGCATTGATTTATAACCCATATTGAAAGATTCCACATTCTGTCACTGTATGTATGTCCTAGTGTCTTAAGATCACTCTTATCTTCAGAGTTAGAATTCCCTTATGATCCAATGAGAATGTTTCGCTAATCGTCTCCTTCTGTCTGATCCATGTCCTCCCAGGTGAAGAGAAAGAGGCTTCAAGAAGCAAAGAAGTCGAAGATCTCCCAGACAGTCTCCGATGTAATAGAGGCTGAAAAAAGACAGACAAGAAGAGGAAGGCGGGGCAGAGACCGACACCAAAGCACAGAGGACGCAGCAGAGATTACAGGTGAGGCCCCTTACTGGGAAAATGGGAGGTAAGCAAGATGAAGGAAGTTGTATCTTCTTTACCTTTGGGTTTTCCAAGGGGGAAAAAATGCAGACCATGTTAGGCTTGTGTGTGTGATGAAACAGGACTTCCTGATCAATCGCACACAGAGTGTACAACTGGGGAAGCATCTCTCTTCAAATCTGACCATCAGCACTGGCGCCCCACAAGATTGCGTGTTCAGCCCACTATTATACACCCATGACTGTACTCCCTCCTGCCCATCCAACTACATCTTCAAATTTGCAGATGATACAACAGTGCTTGGCCTCATCTCCAACTATAAGGCTGCCTACAGGCAAGAAGTGGGGAAACCTGGCAGTCTGGTGTTCTGAGCACAACCTCAGTCTCAACATAAAGAAAACGAAAGAGATGATCATTGACTTCCGAAAGTCTGCCCAGCATAATCACCATCACCCACTCTACATCAACGGTGAAGAAGTTGAGCGAGGGAAGGCCCAGCAACGCCTCTTTTACCTCCGGAAGTTGAGGAAAGAACACCTTCCTCAGAGGCTGCTGTATAACTTCTACCGCTGAGCTATAGAGAGTGTGCTTACATACTGCCTGAATGTATGGTTCTACAGCTGCACAAAGGCGGAGCAGGCAGCCATCCAGAGGCTGATTAAAACAGCGGGAAGGATCATTGGAGCAGAGCTGCCCGACATCTTTTCCATCTCCTCCTCGGTTGCCTGCAGCGCTCTAAACGCATCCTCACAGACCCTTCCCATCATGCCCATCATCTGTTCCTGTTACTCCCATCAGGGAAAAGGTTCAGATCAAAAAAGGCACGCACCTCCAGGATGTCAAAGAGCTTCTATCCTCGTGCAATAAGGCTTCTCAACAGCTGTTGCTGCCTCTACTGTCTTGTTGTCTTTGTGACAATGACAATAAAGTACTTTGAACTTTGAACTTGAACCCCTCTTAATCTATCTCAGGAAAATATATCTTTAAAGGAAGTCTCCATCTTTCTCCTATGCTTTCTCAATCTTTCTGTGTAATGGATCCTCACTCCTTCTCTGTCTGTCTTCTTGTCTCATGTACCTACCTGTGCACTTCTACTCTCTCTCTTTCTTTCTTTCTTTCTTTCTTTCTTTCTTTCTTTCTTTCTTTCTCTCTCTCCTCCAGAGTCTCCGCCTGGTCTAGGGGACCTTGCCCTAGCAGCCGAACTGATGGAGCTGGTGAGCAGTACCGTGACCCAGCTCCAGAGGGACGTGCAACTCAGCCGGGCCCTGCACAACGACCACAGCTCCCTGCCCATCCCCTCCGACCCGGCCAGGCTCTGCGCTTTGGTTCACGGCCTGGCCAAGGACAAGCACCGCCAGGAGGAGGCAATCCTCAGCCTGCGCAAAAAGCTGATGCTCAAAGAACAGCAGCTGCAGCAAAACAAGGTAAAATGGAGCTTCACAGAGGTTGATGTTGCTTTTATTGTCCTCTTACAGTCTGCTGGGGTAGGTTAAATGTGAAATTAGTGATTTAATTACAAAAGGGCTATGATGGTCTAGATGGTCTGTCTCTTTCTCACTCTCACTCTCCCGCCCGCCCTTCTCTCTTGGTTGTGTGAAGTTGGAGAAGATGAAAAAGTAACACAAAACAGAAAGCCCGACACAAAAGCTGTCTTGCTGTTTTTTGTGTGTGTGTGTTTTATCTGATGTCTGTGTCTGAGGTTGTCTATATTGGATGTTCTTGGATGTGAACAAGCGTCTTAAACCTGTCTTTCTCTCTCTCTCCCTCCCCCTCCCCCTCCTTCTCATCTCCCCCATCCCTTTCCCTCAATCTTTACCTTCTCTCTCTCTCTCTCTCCCCCTCTGTCTGTTCCTCAGTTGGAGTGGGAGGCTGAGCAGCCGGCCCAGGAGGTAAAGATCGCTGCTCTGGCACGACAGCTCAAGAAGGAGCATCAGGAGAATGTGCTCCTGCGAAGGCAGCTGAGAGAGGCCACAGAGCAGCTGCAGAGCAGCACCGACGCTGTGCTCCTCCTCAGCTCTAGCATGCAAAAGCAGGTAATTCTGCGCTTACATTTAGTCATTTACCAGACGCTTTTGTCAAAAGCGACGTACAAGGGAGAGAACAGTCAAGCTACGAGCAATAGAAACCTGGTGAAACAATAAATACTACTTTACATAAGAAAATGTGCTCTTAGACCACAACACGCTTAGGTTGGCATGGCACACCTTGTAGACTGATGTTTTTGCCCAATTATCATAGTGATGGAAAGACCGAAAGCATACCGTAACGCACGTCTAAGGTCACACACTGTCTGACTTAATAATCGCAGAACCAAGTCCCGATTGGGCTGTTACTGTGGTCATTCACGACCCAACTTCCAAATCACAGGAACAAGTGGGCGTTCTATTTTAAGGTGACAAAAATGTCCTTTTTTCCTTTGCCGGTGATGGGAAGACACATTTTCTAATAGGATTAATTAGTTGACTCTCTCGACTGTCAGCTTGATAAAATCAAACATGTTTGAAATACTCGTGACTCCAACAGTCGGAGTCAGCCGGCAAAGAAGTGGAATCTGTGCCCATCATAGCCGATAATCTGTGAACCCAGTTGACGCCGCCTGGCCGAGGATGGCAGACTCAAGCAGACAATTGTGGAGTTAGTCGATTGCAAATGGTGGCCAAAATGTGGGTAGAATTCAAGTGGAGCAGTCCAATCTCCGTTTAAAGCAGATGAAGAGAGCAAGGATTGGACAGGGGGACAGAGGATGTAGATCAAAGTGACCTTGAAAAGTGGTTCGGTCAGCTCGTAGTAATAGTTGAAGATTTCGTTCGCATTATTAGGGGGATTTTTGTTTAGTTTTGTTGAGAACTTTGGGTAGGAACAGTGCCATAAAGCATAGCTACATTGTTGCTAGTAATAGCATAAGGAGCATACATATGAAGAGATTTATATCTCAATGCTTTTATTTTTATTCATGAATGACCCTATCTCACTCCTTTTTCTCCCCCTCCCATTTGTCCCCCACCCCATCGTTAAGAAGCGGCCTCAAGCCAAGCGTCCAGCTGCCGCCCTCAGTGCCCGCACCCTTAGCCGTGGCCACCCTAGGTGGCTACGCTTTTACACGGGCTTCAGGTCCTACCCCCGCTTCCAGGCCTTTCTCGCTTTCCTGCAGAGTGGCGACCGCACCATGCTGGCACAGAGCTGCCTCAGCGAGGCAGAGGAACGAGTGGAGGAGGATGAGGAGGAAGAGGAGGCCGAGGAGAAAACACTGTCAGACAAGGATGTGATTCGCCAGGCAAGGGCATGGATTTTGGGAAATATTTGATTCATATTATATCAAATGTTTGGTTTTATGTAATACTTCTTATGTATAAGAGTCGCTGAACATTCTACTTTGGCTTGACTAGTCATTTGAAGTCAAGGTTTAGAGGGCATGGATGATTAATTGTGTGATATTGCAGTTTCAGTGAAAATCCTCAAGGTGTCTCCCTTTGCTATTGTAAGGATGGGTCTTCGTGTGAGACAAAGTAAAGTGCAGTGGTGGGAGTAAGGGACTTTTGTTAGCTATTTTCAAAGTATTTAACAAAAAAACACAGATAAACACCAAAATGTTAATTATTTATCCTGCATGTAAAAAGAAAAGATGAATCCCTCTTGTTTTTTTATAGTGATGTGCCAAACGCCCCATATTTACCCCCCGCAGGACTCAACCCCGCCCCAGCACAACAACCGCGCCCTCTTTCCTGATGATGAGGATGAGGAAGAGCAGGAGGCCACGGGCGAGTCGGTGCGGCGGAGGCTTCTGGCCCAGTTGCGCGGAACCAGCCGGCCACTGAGCGGCCAGCGTGTGCTGGGCCCAGAGGACCAGCTGCTGCTGGTGCTGACACGCCTGCGCCTGGGCCTGCTGCTGCACGACCTGTCCTTCCGCTTCCACGTGGCCGAGGCCACCGCCTCACGCATCTGGGGACACTGGCTGGGGCTCATGCAGTGCCGACTGCAGCAGGTGGGGACGGGGACGGGGGCGGAGGGGGGTGTGGGGGTTGAGGGAGAGACACGGGTGTAAAGAGGCTGTGGCTACATTTACATTGGGCCTGATAAATCACATCACCAGGCATGCCAGACTGATATATCAAAGCTACAGAAGGTCACAGGGTCACGTGGCAATTGTGTATTTTTGCCACATTTCTAGAAGATGATTGCCCTTATTCTTGTGATTTTATGACGTGTTAAGTGGCTTGTGTAACCTCCTGGATCATATTGGTTGTGGTTTGTGGTTACTTCACAGTTGTATTACTATATAACTACTGAAAGACATGCAAGAGGCAGCTAGCTTAGATGACCGGTGTGTTCATCTGTCCTTCAGATAACCATACACCACATATAACATTTATTTGAAGATGTTAGCAGCACTAGTCACCTGTAAAAAAAAACATGCTTAACAAAGTGTCAATTTGCATACAGCCTCTTAAACCAGGGTGCTATTCATGGCATGTGTTTGTGATTTTAGCGCTCTCTCACTCATACACTCTCTCTCTCTCTCTCTCTCTCTCTCTCTCTCTCTCTCTCACTCATACACTCTCTCTCTCTCTCTGTGTCTGTCTGGCTTCCTTTCCGTGTCAGGTCCCTGTGCGCTGCAGCCAGCATTACATCTCCCAGTTCAAGCCTCAGCACTCCCTCTCCCTGGGGCCTGGCCATGAGCTGGCTGTGCTCGAGTGCTCAGACCTCCTCTTTGACGCCCTGTTACGCGACCGGCAGCGTGTGGCCCGAGGCACAACTCCACCTCGCAGGGCTGTGGCGTCAAAGAAGTCTCTGCACTCCCCTCAGCCCTACCGTCACCTGTGGCCCCAGCGGGGCTGTGCCCTGGCCTCTCCCGAGGGCCACCTGGGCTTCTGCAGCTCCAGTCGGCTGCAGGAGTGGGAGGACTGGGCCGCCAAGCCTGACGGACCTGTTCCCGCCGCCCTCCCTAACCTCCCTGCTTACCTGGTGGGCGACGAGAGGGGGGTTGTGCCCGTGCCTGCTGAGGGCGTACCTTGCCTGGAGGTCCTGAGTGTCCGTTCGCTGACCGATAAAGCACTCACCTTTCGCTACCTGCGGACGGTTCACACCCAGACCCAGGGCTCCGTCATCCAGATGGACCGTGCCTGGGAGGTGTGTTGTTACCTGGCCTGCCTACTGCACCAGCCAATGGGGCTGAGGTAGGGGCGGGGGTTAGCATTGTCATTTAGGAAGGGTGGCAAAGCAGGGACAAAAAGGGTCTGATGAAAACTTGAAATTTCTTTTTAACCTCTGGAAATGTATTTTTGTTATTTCTTTTGATACTGACTGTACACTAATGATTTGGAGTTTGTTTATACCTGTTATAAAGTTTTTAAATAAATATTTTGCACTGTTTGGTACTTGTGAGTTCATTTGATGGAGAAATAATTTGTACATATACACACACATGTACTAAAACAGATGCTACATCTGTTGAATGGCCAGGCCGAGAGAAACTAAAATTGACTTCAAAGAATTGTGCCAGAAACGTACCGGAATTGTTATAGTTCATCCCTAGATGCACTTGTCTGCAGACTGATCGATAAGGCTATCAGGGGTATCAGTCAAAATACTGGCAATGGGTTCAGCTGCTTGTATTGTGCTGGGAAATGGTATAGTGCAGCTGATAACTTTGAGGCTTTGTACATTTACATTTAGGAGACACTTTTATCCAAAGCAACATACAAGGGAGAGAACAATCAAGCTGCGATAGGAGTTGGGTCTTTAAGAGCTTCTTAAAGGTAGAGAGGGACGCCCCTGCTCTGGCAGTGCTGCTAGGCAGCTTGTTCCACCAAGGTTGAAGAATGAGAAAAGTCTAGATTGCAGTACTTGCACAGACGGTGGTGCTAAATGAATGCCAGACTATTTTAAAAATTACTGAGGCAAAGTTGCATTTTGTCTGCAATTAGGTGTTCGCCTCGCAAACTGTCAATCATGAACAAATAACCTGCGTCAATCACAGAGGTGGTTTGAGGTTGGTAATGGCATTCTATTGTCTGGCCATTCTAGAACCAGACACTTGGCCCCTGGAACAAAGTGTAGTAAAATAAAGACATAGCTTTAAACCCCACCTTATCTCCCTCTGGAACGAAATACTGTTTTCTGATTGGCTAATGGGGTGTACATTAAGTTCGTATAACCGGACACCTTGGACGTAGTCCCAGTAGAAAAGTT
Organism: Sprattus sprattus; assembly: GCF_963457725.1. Lineage (NCBI taxonomy): Eukaryota > Metazoa > Chordata > Actinopteri > Clupeiformes > Clupeidae > Sprattus > Sprattus sprattus. The sequence goes on along the minus strand of NC_137924.1, from coordinate 45,209,930 downwards.
AAATCGCCGTTCCATATCAATGCTCTTGAATGGTTACCATTGACAACCAACGTAACGTTTTTTTTTCTTCAAAAAAAGAAAACTTCTGGTAATTTATAAAATAGTCTTTATTTGAAATACATGTTTTCCTCTTAATTTGGCACGGATGCATTAACATTAATGTCATGATTCCTTTCCATCTGTATCAGTCATAAAGTAAACAACAGTTCTTTACTATCCTTAATGAAAAGCCGATTCAGAATCAGATTAATAAGAAACAATAAGTAACATCCAGACAAGAAATAATCTCCATTTAACATACAACAATGCCTTCGGGAATTTGGTATTTGTATTGCCGTATTGAAATTCGATTATTTTGGTATATTCTTAAAAAGACCCTGCATTGATGATGAAAAAGTATTTAATACCTACACAAGTCATTAACTCAACACAGGTTAAAAGTGCAAAGTACAAGTAAACACACACAAACACACACACACACACACAAGGCCGGAGGCTGCAGGTAATCACAGCTAAGGGGATGTCGTTTACCAATCCCTCGAATATGAATGTCATGAATATGAACGCTTTATCTGTCTCTTGTCCAACCAGAAATGAATAAATGGATCGACCAGACCTAACTGATGTACACACACACGCACACACAAACACACACACACATACACACACACACACACACACACACACACACACACACACAAACACACACACACACACACACACACAAACTCACACACATAAACACACACACACACACACACATATTATATATACATATATATATAGAAATAAGAAAAAAGACAAACATTACATATCGATAAATATAAAGATAATATAGGCATTTGGTTATTGTGCATTTTAGTTCATCTGTCTTGTGTGTGAAATATAAATAGTTTGAATTCATTAGACTATGCAATATATAGTGTTAATTTTTTTTTTTTTTTTTAATATAAATGCTTTGAATGTATTCATTATTTTCAGTATCTTCAGAGCTTATGTACAACAGTATAGATGGGTTGGCAGACACCCAAGCCCTTATGCACTCAAGGGAGTGTTAGTGGTGGCATGGGAGTATTAGTGGTGGCGAGCAACTGGGCTGGGATCCTTGATCGTGATGAGGGTCCGTCCATCCAGGGGTGCGAACAGCGGGTAGAGCTTCTCACGGAAGTGGCCCTTGAAGGTGTAGATGTGCGAGCAGTTCTCGGCGTCATAGAACGAGATCTGGCCCTCCTCGTAATCCAAATAGATGCCCAGGCGGCGTGGCACCAGCGCCAGTGGCAGCGCCGTCTCGGGCTTGGTGCACGCGTAGAACTGCCGGGTGCTCCGCCATAGGGTCCAGTAGCCTTTGCTAGGACACATGGGGAAGCGGCCGTGCCTCTTGGAGGAGCCTGTGGTCACCCCCACCCTCCAGTAGCCGTCGTTGGCCAGGTCCACCTCCCAGTAGTGGCGGCCGCTCAGGTAGCCCTCCCAGCCCAGCACGCAGGGCCAGCTGTCGTAGCGCTGCGGGCTGTAGGGCAGGTCGGACTCCGTGTGCGACTCCATTACTTTCTTCTGGTCATCGGACACCAAAAGCCAGGAGTGATTGGTCATGGGATCCAAAGTGACATTTGCTATGATGGGGAAAAGGGCAACGAGAAAGACATTTATTATCCATCCTTTGTTTGTTTGATTGTTTATTCTTTATTATATTGTTATTCTTGTTTGCATTGTTTAAGTAGTCAACATGAGAGGATACTCACAAGCAGCACTGCGGATCCAGCTCCACACTGCAATGTAAAGTTTATTTGTTAATGTTTTTTTATTCCACTTTCAC
>NC_137924.1:45115617-45203117 GCF_963457725.1 Sprattus sprattus | reverse complement strand
GAAACTTACTACGTGTAAAAAAGACTAGAAATTGAATGTTTATTTTTAAGCCTCGAAAGTTGCACTGGGTGCCTTTAACAGTTCAAGAGTCAAGCAGGAAGTTAAGATTTGAAAATTGGAGGGCCTGAAAGGGGAAAGCCCCCTTTGTTATTTTCACATGGCCCTTCCTGATGTGTAGTCCGTACCTGCCCTTGATGCAAGTTAGATAACTACTCCACTACCATTGGGATGAGGACCACCGAAGAGAGCAGTCCTTTGGAGAAAAAGCCTATCAATGTTGTCAATCAGTGTATCTACACAATCTATCCAACCATCCATTTTAATGGCCTTTTATCACTGACCACCTGACTGATCTGCCTTGGTCTCATCCTCAAATATGTTGCCTGATAAGAAATACTGTACATGCTTATTTGTGTTTGATTTGCAGTGCATCTCTCAATCGATCTACTTCCATCTATCTCTAACCAATCCAGGCCTACACTAGATGATTATTTGTCACTTTTTTGTTTTTGTTTGTAACAGAAAAATCATGCTACACAATGCAACCTTACCTTGCAAACCTTGGCCACTTGTTCTTTCCAGTGGTTGAGGAAGCGAACACACTCCTGCAGGCTACGGAGGTCCCTCAGGTCCTGCTGCCTGTGTTTATGCTGACAGAGAGAAACAAACACACATGAACACATATACACACACACACACACACACACACACACACACACACACACACACACACACATATATAAATTATATACACACACACACACACACACACACACACACACACACACACACACACACACACACACACACACACACTTATATATAAATTATATATTTACACACACACACACACACACACACATATATACATTTTATATATATTTACACACACACACACACACACACACACACACACACACACACACACACACACACACACACACACACACACACACACACACACACACATATATATACATACACACAGATATATACACACATATACATAAAATCAATTTACGGCCTCACTTTGTGTTTCACTGTCCTTTTAAAGTGGCATTATGTAGGAATTGTACTTCAGGGTAAGGGTTATGATTAGCAGTTTTACCTTAAAATAATATCTTAAAATTACGCTTAATATGGAGTATCTGTGTCATTGCCATACCAGAGTCCGTAGGCATATTATTGCGTTATGTAGGATTGCCTAAAGCCGCCCGGTTACTACTGTCTGCCAGACTAGTAAGTAGCTTATTTGCCGTCTTGCTTTGTCTTGTGTCACACTTGCTTGATGTTTGACTGTGTTAGGAAAGTTGTTGACTCACTAGTTTGTCATAGTGTCAAAGTAAGCAAAATTCGGTTTCGATAGGTTTAGCCGCTAGCATCTCGTTAGCGATTAGCAATAAATACGTAATGCCACTTTAATCAGATGTCATCTAATATGGTTGCAGTCATTTTTTAATAGATCTGTGTGAAAGCTGTGTAAGTAAGAGTGTGTTGCGGGAGACGAGTACCTGTGATGATTGTGTCTCGAGCCCGTTGTGTTTTAACTGCTTGCTGGGAGCAGAGCTGTGGGCCTTGACGTCCTCATGTGGAAGAGTCCAACGCACCGCTCCGATAGAGCTACTCTGGGCACCTCCATCCTTCAGCCTCTGTTCATACTCTATTAAATGCAATGAGCCAGTCAATCAGCTGCCGACTTTCTGACACTGACTTTGGAAAAACTATGTGAATGCTTTGACACAATAAAATAGCTTACAAAAGGCCATATGGGCACACAAGTGCCGATAATCTGCAATGAAATGGTAACTAAAAGAATCTTACTTGGAATTTTAAGAATGCTCATCTTGAACAATCAAGTGTGAAGGCTACTCCTGCGAAACGAATGACAACAGAGAGAAAAGGAAATGAATTTCGCCTCAAAATGAGTCCTCTGAGGAGGGATGACCTATTCTGGTCTTTACATTGATATGCTTTAAAACATGTAAATCACTAAACTTAAAAAGTAAAACCACATTAACAAAAGGATATTAAGTGTTCCTACCAGTAAAAGGAGAGTGTGGTCACAGACGGGGATGACACTGGACAGGCTACTCTGCGTGCCTGCCCTTTTTATAAGGCTACAGGCGGTTTGATCTTTGGACTTCACACGGTTTACTGTAATGAGTTGACGTCTCTTCCAAGAAGAGCTCACAAGACTGCAATCACGTATCAACGGTTTCTCTCATCGATAAGGCCAGAGGTACATGAGGTTTGATTGAAAACAACAGTAGTTTATTCCTGGTGCTAACACAAAGCCCTTACTATTTATGTGGGTCTACATCAATTCATTCACTGAACTGTGGATGAATTGATGTAGACCTATCTGAGGCTGATATGACAAAAACGCCTGCAAGCACATGTTTGTATATGTTTGTGTTTCTTTGTGCGTGTGTGTGCTTTCCTACTTTCAGAGATGTTAATTTCAAAAGTATTTAGTTGATCACTGACCCTGAATGACACTTACTCACTCAATGACTCAGGACCTCTAGACCGACTTTCCTGACCTTTCCCCTATTTGTCTCCATTAGCAACAGTGCCACAGACACATTAAGCACAGTTCAATCTATGACAGCTTTCTGTCGTCATCCAGTTTGTAGTGACACACCACCCTAAGCAGGATGGCTTGATAACTCTGGATTTTACGCCTATGCTAGATTCATCGTGATATTATATTAAAGGTTTTCTGATAACCTTGAAATAAAACTAGTCATTTTGCCCCATAAACTACTACTACTTCAACATGGCATCAACGCCTACTAATCCTGATTTTGTTAAAATTCCTAGATGTATGTAATCCAACTACAACCATCCTAATCAACATTCCAGCTGCGCCGTTAAAAATGATGCCTGTACTGGTTGTTACGTAAACTCTAGGGCTGTTTATCATCCTCAAAGTGAAAGATAAAGCATCTTTGAAACAATTTATATTTGGATTCTGAGGTCTTCCAGGCAGATAACCTCATGCAACAAATGGTCTAGTGGTCCAAGTTTGAAGATCCATCAAATCTTTTACTAATAACCCATTACCGTTCTGTTTTATTACCATTGAAATGTCATTGGCTTCTATGTTTGTGTCTATTTGTGTGTTTGCGTTTTCTTCTCTCAGAGATGTTAATTTCATTAGTCTTTTGCTGATCACTGACCCTGATTGACACTCACTCACATGACTCAGGACCTCTAGACTGACTTTCCTGACCTTTCCCCTATTTGTCTCCATTAGCAACAGTGCCACAGACACATTAAGCACAGTTCAATCCATGACAACTTTCTGTCGTCATCCTGTCTGTAGTGTCGCACCACCCTAAACAGGAGGGCTTTATAACTCTGGATTTGATGTGATGAACACTTGTCTGTATGTTTTTTCGTATACTGTATTGCAATATATAAATAATAATAAAAAAAACTCTGGATTTGATGCCTATGCTAGATTTATCGTCATATTACCTTAAAGTTTTTCTGATAACCTTATTTTTATATAAACTACTACTACTACTACTACTACTACTATCTAAATGTATTGAATCTAAACTGTTTAATAGTTCAAATACTTCTTTGTTGCTGTCTTGAAATCCTCATGAAATGTACTTCCTTTCATTCAATATCCAATATCTATGGTTCTTATCCACTATTGAAAACTGTATTCCTCCCAATGGTATTCACATCATAGTCATGGCATCAACGCCTACCAATCCTGGTTTTGTTTAATTATGGATATATAAACAATACAACTACAACAATCCTAATCAACATTCCAGCTGTGCCGTTAAGAATGATTGCTTTACTGTTTGTTACGTAAACTCTACGGCTGTTGATTACCCTCGAAGTGAAAGAGTAAGCATCTTTGACACAATTTCAATTCGGATTCTGAGGTCTTCCAGGCAGATAACCTAGCCTGGGTGCCAGTCCAAACTTATCCCCGCCCACAACATTTGAAGTCGGGAAGTTCATATTCTGACTAGAATTATGAGTATGACAACGCCAGGCTCCAGATAACCTCATGCAACAAATGGTCTAGTAGTAGTCCAAGTTTGAATATCCATCAGATCTTTACCTAATAACCCATTCTAGTTTAATTTCAATACCATTTAAATGTCAATGGCTTCTATCTTCTCTGCGCCTTTTATCTGTAAATATGATTGTCATGGAGACGATTACCAAAGGTCTGCCACCCTGTTATGTATGACATGCTTTAGTAGCCTCGGACAAACCCACAGGGCGTACGAGCTCAGTGGCAGAGGTGTATTTCTGATAAGGAAATGGATGAGAGGTCAACAACTGCAAAGAGCATATTAAAAACATCCGGACCATTTAGGTTTAAAGGTTGTTGAGCTCAACAATGTTACATATCAAGCTACTCTCCCAGCTTATTGAGTCCACCTACTGGGATCCTGTGGTGTTTGAGTCACTTCACCCGGTGTGGCTACAGGTATGGCTAGAACTCACTTGCTGTGGAGCCAAGCATACTCACCTCCCATAGGCTGATCCAGAAAAAAATACCTTTCTGGAGTACCGCACCACCGTAGGCCACTTATTCATCGATACAAAGGAACTCCTGCTGCAGCAACTCTGTCGATAGCCGTCTCTCAACATCGTCATTTTTAATTCTTAAGCAGTCTATAGGTTTTCCCATCACTGCCACTAAATTATTGAAATAAACTAAATTTAAATTCATGTAAGTGTACTTATATGTACAGTATGTAACAAATGTTTAATGATATGTCACAGGTATTCTCAACAGGTCTCTCAACTTTGTAATGATTGTTGTTCCTCAATTGGAAGACACTGTGGAGAAAATCATCTTCCAAATTAATAAATATAAATGTAAATATAAATTCTGGATGTTATAGTGAAAACAACTCCCATGGGTAACTCCCATAAAAAGATATGAGACGGTTATGACAAAAAGACGGGCATAGCCATTAGCTGTGTGAAAGATTCTTGGCTTTAATGCAGTAAGACGTTTCAATAACCTGAACAACAACTTGAATCGATAATTGTGAAAGTGAGTGGCAGTTGAACTGAGTCAAGCAGTTGCTGCATTGTGATACTGTGGCATACACATGAGTATAGCTCAGTTCACTTCTACTGCAACAAACTTCAGCTTAACAATGTAACACTTGCCAACATGTTCACACAATTGTCCTCTCTGCTCCTTCTCAATATATACATAAATTGTAAACCTCAAAATACATTTGGGCCTTGGAGTGCTGACAAATACAATTTACTAGTCATTCCAGACCAGACAACGGCAGAAATGCTGGTATTATTATTTTGACATTATTTAACATTTTGAATGAGTGCAATATAAGCTTGGATTGTTGTGCAGCCAGGGGCGGTTTAGTTCCAGTTGTGGAAGAACTGCTTGAATATGACGGTCTCTCTGCCCTGCGGTAGGATCTCCACCTACAGGAAACACAGAGTAAAGACACTGATGAGGCGATGCAGACCTGCTACACACCTGCACACTGTAATAGCTGCACTTGACGGCTTGTGGTGTAAAAGCAGACGACAGAAATAAAGATGACTGCATTGGTGTGTTTTGGAAGATACATCTTGTGCTGTATTCATGTTTTTATGACGCAAATGTGGGATATTTTTTACAAAGCTGAATACCACCCATGCAGAAATATGAATGCTTAATACTACAACGGGAAACCATTCAACATAATATATCTGATTAAGATAATTAGGCTCACTTTTAATCATTCATACAATTAATGGCATATTATGCACAGCACTGAGATCACCATGGAACGCCTGTCCGATACCACTGGCCTTCACTGACCTGGGTTTTCATTCTTGGGTAGTTCATTTGCTGAATGAAGTCATCAGCCATCTTCAGAGCTTCCCGCTTCTCCTCAGCATTGGCTCCGCTTCCTGTCCATCAAAATGTGTTGAAATACAAAAAACAAACAAACAAAAAAACAACTAAAAAGCTATGTACTGTCACTATTCACTATTCATATCAAATATGTGCATGAATGATACACTGCATTACATGAAAAGTTATTGTGAAATTGTTAGTGTTTACTATAGACTCATGTCACTCAATTTTAATGTGTAGAGGGAAGCATTTATCAAACCTTTCCACACAAAAATGATCCCATTGCTTCCATTGTCAAGAATAAAGCAGTCATCGCGCAGCAGGAGGTCCTTGGCAAATGGGCTTTTTTCAGATACTTTGGAGAGCTTCATCGACCCTGTTGCATCAGACACCTGCAGGAACACAAATAATCCTAATCCATGCCTTCAACTTGAGATATACATTTACAGAACCATTCAATACATTCATATTCTGCATATGTTTGTGGTTGGACATAAAATAAGATGCTTCCCAGAATAAGGAATAAGGTGCATGCCGAAGGGGAATATTGATGCACATGTACGTGTAAACCTAAATGACTTACTCAATCACCAAACAATCCCAAATATCCCAATAGTCCCAATATACATCCCAATACACAATCAACATCTACAGTGTGGAAAACTTTGTTGAAAAGGGAGTTGCTTAAGTACATTGTAGAGGGAGGCGGAATTAGAGACATCTGCTTTGCTATCCTCCTCTGGAGTGCTCTCTGTGAGCTCTGGCACTGGACCAAGCACCTGTCAATCACAAGTGACAAGAGGCAGACACAGGGGGTCATGAATGTCCCATGAATGTTAGTCAATACAAGATTTTGTAAATTGCTGTTAACGAGCAACACATTAGACATGATATTGTAATATTCATATCTTCAATAACTGCCTAGAAGTATGGCTATCATATCTAAGGTAGCAGAAAGAGCGCTCTATCCACACAAAATAATCTACAAAGTCGTGTTGTGATCTGTGAAGTAACCATCGCTACAGTGAAGAAAGAGAGATTGACAAAAAGTATGATTGAGAGATTGTCTCGCAGGAAGAGCACCTCCAGCATCTCTTGCGGCTCTTCTCCCTCTGTGATGTTGGTGATCTGGGCTTTGCCGTGTCGCTCTGTGTCACGGATCAGCGTGGCGATCTCTCGTACCTTCTGCTTCTCAAAGATGTTTGCCTGCGAGCCAATCCAGGACACAATGGTCTGGAAGCCATGAAAGTAGAAGCAATTTCCTTATTAAACATTTCCGAATTAAAATAAAAAAACACGTTAAAGTCAGCTGCCATTGGAGACATGCATTTTGCATTGGCATGTTGTGACTGGATGCCTAGCACACTAGAGAACTCCACCTGACCCTGTTCCCATGGTGATGTCCTCAGAAGAGATGCATGGAATGTCAGAATCGGAAGAATTGAACATTTGTTTCTTATTCTGTGGTCATGTAGGCAAATTTGAGGCATGAAGACATGCATTCCCTTGGTAATGACAGTCCGACCCGAACCCCTGTGTCCTTACATTCCCCAGGTCCAGGATGAAGCAGTCCCCTTTGTTGAAGCTGTTCCAGCTAAGCTCCACCTCTTTGGCTCGGATGTTCCGCTTGCCTTTGATCTGGTACAACCTCTGGATAGGACCCGAACCGGACTGAGCTCTCCTAAAACCAGACTCCACCCCTCCTTCCTGGGAGAGACAGAAAGAGAGAGAGAGGGAGATGTAGTTTGGACCACCTTAAAATCCACCCAACCTTGCTGATTTCTCACCTTCATGCCAATTTTTTATCTTGCAGAATGGCAGAGAATATCACAGTTAAACACATGAGGTTGCATGGTGTGGAAGATTTATGAATTAGACAAATGTGCAGCATGTTGTTCTTTATCTGATAGAAACATTCCCTGAGCCAGCTGTTATAGAAGCACCACACGTACTAAATGCTACATGGTTAAATTCATTAGTGATCATTTAAGTTAAACAGTGAAAAACAGTTTGTAACCTTTAGAAAAATAGTGGCCAGTCTTCACGCCAATAATAGTTAGAATTTTCCCATTGCATGCTTTTGATGTGGATCTATTTTCAATGGGTTGGGCTGTATTTGTAGTTGGATGTTAGGTCTACAGCCTAATCTTGGAATTATTTGTAAACACCCTGTTTTTCAGTTAATTTGTAAAATATTTCTAACCATAAATGTGATAGAAAACTGTTACTCAACTACACTATATCAAAACACCATTGCATTTGACAAATGCAAATTAAAGTAATAAGGTTTTGAGTGAAATAAATTTGCAAGCTAGCAAGATTTGATCAGTGCTTACTGTAGTTGTTGGTGTAGCCTGACCTTAGCTAGTCAGGAATAAGGGAAATGTGTTCTTCATTCAATGAAGTTTATTGATGTACCTGTTTTTGTCATCGATGTGTGGTGAACATCACACTGCCAAGACTTGTTTACTTTGTCACTTCAAGTCAATGGCAAATCTTATTGATACACGTCCTATATATCAAAATGTCAGTGAGTAGGATCTCCCATTTTTTTTTACAGATTTATGTACCGTATTCTCCATTTTAGTAAAAAAGTCAGTTTTGTGTTAACAAAAGCACTATATAAATGCCCTGACGTTTTCTATATTACAGATATATATAATCTCCTGCACAGGCCCCGTGTGCACGTGTGACCATGCTATTACTGATAGATAGAGGGGGGAGAAAATCATTGATAAAGTGTAGTACCGCGCCAAGCATCAACATTATGATTTACAATGTTATTTAGGTACATACATCTACTCTGTAGATTGCTTCTGAAAACCAAAAATGTTGCACAACCTTATTCTTGCGTCACAGCGGAAATCAGAAAGGAAGTCAGAGTAGAGAACAAATTAACCACCTCGAGATGGTTGCAGACAAAAATGTACAGCAGTCTATACACTCACTGTGTTGTGTTTTCATGTGTTTAAAACAGCAGGAGGTGAAAAGTGCTAATTTTTTTCATAAATTAAATGGCAAGATTCGTGTGAGATTAGATGTTATTTTCTTTATGATTTATAATGAATTTTAATAATATATGGGTGAAATAAATTGCAATGTATTTGCAGAAATCAAATCGTAATACTTGCTTTATTGCAAAATGTAAAGAATCACAAAAATATCGTATCGTGACCCAAATATCACAATCGTATAGTATCCTCACCCTGTGGCAAAACCCAGCCCTACTGATTCAGGTGTCATGTCTTTTTCCTCTGCCCTCGTGATGAAGCAGCCATTTTCAGGCCTGCCATGGTGAACTTATTTGTTTCATTTGTTTTATTGAGTATTGACACATTTGAAACTTTTGAAAAAAAGGCTGACAACAGAACTTTTATGGTCAGACTTTAAGAGGTCCTTAGGTAAGCCCATTATTTAATGCTCATAAAAAGTGAAGCAGTAATTTAAAGATGAGAGTACCATTATATGATAATGTTTGTAAATTAATGAGTTAACTATTTTTTTAAACTAACTGAATTTCATTCAAAGGTGAATTTAATTTATTTGTGAAACCCCAAGACATCATTAACAGAAAAGACAAAAAGAGTTAATAGTTTTAAGCACACACAGACCTAACACCAAATCAAAACATTTATGCTTTTCAAGCTCCAGATCAAATACACAAACAAACTATACGACTGAAAGTATCTCTGTTGATCAAAGATAAGAGGGAGAGTCAGGCCGTTAACATGAACACACTCACAGGCATCACATATGTGACCATATACAAAGACAGTAAGTCAAGAAGTACCAAGAAGGAGGACGTTGGACAGGAAAGTGACTAATACATTTATGCCCGCTGCTGTGGGTGTATATGTCTATGTGCTTGAGCAGGAACATGAGGTTGTATAGCATTTCTGCATTCATTTTACTTAGTCTTTTAATTGCATTGTCACCACTTTTCAGCATGCTCATCCAATCTGTCATTTACATAAAACATCAGAAGTTGAATAGAAATGAGTGCCAGTCCATTCAGAATTACCCATATGTTTAATAAAACACTCCGCCAATACAAACCCAACCAATGTCCTATTCCCCTTATCATCCATTCATCATAGTTGTGCCTCTTGATAGCCTTCACCACAACACTATTCACACTAAAAGTAGTTAACAGCGTCTGAAAAGTGTAAACAAACCCCTAAATGACTCCTGCCACCTGTCCCATAACCTGTCCTAGCTTAATTACACACAGTGTCAAGTCCATGTCCAACATGCTCGTAGGAAACATAATCTGTAACACAGGCAACACTGCAGAAAACCTTTCAGCCACATTTACCACTGGAACCATTAGGAAACTGTCATTGTTGGAAGATGGAGTGTCTTTTGAAGGTACTACAGCCCTTTTTAAGCTTCTACTTACAACTGTAGTTAAGTATCCTGATACTGCAGCTAGCAAGTATCGATTTCATTTTATACCACAAATTAATGGTTGAAAATCAGAAACAAGGTTTGATTCTTTACAAGATGTGCTTCAAGGGTGAGAGGAAGGTTTCTCATGCAGATCCACCAACTTCTCTGATTAAACCACTTTGACACTTTGAACTCAGAGACACAGTCCCAGAAACATTCCATTCTCCTCCAAACTAAGAACATAGAGTCACACCTAGATCAGGAACAGAGTCACACGTGGCAGGACACAGAAAACTCAGGAACTCTGCCTGCCTCTTCAACTCCAATCTTATTCTAAGGGCCCTATCGGCAAAAAGGACCTATTCAAGCTGGACAGGTTGTCAAAATTCTGGTCATAAATGACACTCTGAGAGGTGTGGATTTTTGATATAGGTGTATTGGCATATTCTTCTCTGACAGGGAACAGTTCCATGCACCAATCACAAACCATCAATGCCCAATTGATCTCGCTGGCAAAAAAAAGCACATTCCCTTTATGGGAAGAGTGGTACATTATGCCTACATATTTCTGTATTAGCCAGGAATCAGGAGCAAACGTGCTATGGTTTAACAAAGTTAATCTATCTTGGATATCCTCGAAGTTAACATATATCCTGGCAGATTATTATTATTATTTTTTTAAATGTTTGTCTAGAAGGATGAACCCCTTGAAACACTTTAGCGTCTGGGGAGAGGTAGTCTAATTTGTACGGCTTGATTTAAATGCTCACCAGTAAACAAATTATGTAAATACAACATTGGATTTCTTGTTATTTCTGTTCACATATTGTCGTCTAATTAGCAGAGAAGGCCGTGAAGAGATGCCGTGCCACACCAGCACATTTTCCACAAAATATCTCTTTCCTTGGCCCGACAGAGTGCAGAAAGAGATTGCATTCATGTTGGTCCAGGTTTTCAAATTCATCAACATAAACAAAGCTTGTGACCTCCTGTTCACGTCTAATGCAACCCCCAATGCATTCAGGTAGGCTGCTGGTCACTGCGGCTCTTGTGTTTTACCCATCAGTTTCTTTCCCAGTCTCTGGGATATATCATCAGTATATCTACACATACTGTATGGTCACCAGTAGCCTCATGTTACGCAAATGAATACCTTTATATGTCCACTCTCTCCTGTTGATCCAGTGTTCAACTGAACAGCTTTTCATTCACTAATTTTAAGTAGAAAATGGCCATGGTAAGGATTTCAATCTAATAAACGTTGAATACCAGTACCTGAGACAAACCTATCAGGCTGTTGCAGTAAAAGCTTAAGATCATTCTTTCACATCCCCATGCGATAAGTAGACTATGCTATTGGGGAAAGGAGGGAAAGCAGCTAGAAGAAACCCAAGTTTCCATCCGAACACTTTTATTTCCATAGGAAATAGAGCTTTGCTCTTCTGCTCCCTCAATTCACACCAAAGCAAGTGTCAGAATGTCTGCTGAAAAAATTTAGATTTCAGCAAGATGCAAGTAAGGCAAATACATTTTGATTTTGATTGATTAGCATGTTAAATTAAATCTATTTCACATGTTTACATTCTAGTCTTAGAGTTAGGCCCATTGATCTCGACAGAAATAAGGTTTGCTTGTCATCTAAGTGAGCCAAATAGGCTAAAAATGACATACACTAATTAACATTATAACAGTGAGTTTCAAGGGATATGACTAGGGCATTTTATAACCATCTTCTTACATTGTAATCTTGTCTGACACATTGAGTTTAAAAGGATTGCTCGACAATGCTATCAGTCTGCTTTAATCAAACCGTTAACTATTTAACTTCAGCCTGGCCCTGCCAACCATGTCCCTTTACCGCTTTTTCTGTGAAACAGTGCGCATGTGAAGCCGTCAAAAACTTGTAGTGCATCATTATCTAAAGCTACAAAGAGACTGTCTGATGGGCAGGCAAAGGTGTTTCATATCACAACAGGCTAACAGAAGGACTTGCACACACAATGGATTTTTTATGAGGCAGGTCAGATGCACACCTCTGTCCTCTCACCTTATAGCTGACCCCTCGGGGGAAGAGGTTCATGAACTCCGGCGACTCATAGCCCTGGACATGCCGGTGCTGGACAGGGTCTCCACCCAGGAAGTTGTCCAGCTGCGTAGCCAACATGGCGCAGGCCACCTGCTCATCGCGAGACGACTTCTCACCTGAGGGGGTAGAAATGGAGAGAGAGAGCCTCAGTTTGACAAAGGGGGAAGAGAAGAAAGAGAGGGAATGCATAGGGAAAGTAGGATGGGCAGATGTTTCCGGGGCCCTCTTGTCATTGGAGGCCTGGCTTGTATGTTTCTGTGGTCTTTACAGGGAAGGGAGAAAGATGAGAAGGAAGAGAAGATGTAAGATAGAAAAGAAAAGGAAAACTATAAGGCATAATAGAGATGGATATCATGATTCAGCAGAAGGGGACGAGGGTCAAAAAAACGATAGATTTGACAACAGAAACAGAAAAAAAAGAAACTGAAAGGATCATTGAGAGGAATGGAAAAACACACACTCGCTCGCTCACTCGCTCACAGATTGTGGACGCAACGGTGCAAAAATAAAAACTTGATGTAAGAAATACGGGTTGACAGTGGGAGGTAAAGCGGGGGAGCGAGAGGAAGAGTGCTGTCATGATGGTGAGGGGCTGAGGAGGACGAGGGGGTCGGAGGGGAGCGAGAGGAAGAGTGCTGTCATGAAGGTGAGGGGCTGAGGAGGACGACAGGCCAGGAGTGAGGGGGTCGGAGGGGGTCGATCAGAAGGCCCTCTTGGAGCAGATGGTTCAATGGGGGTGTCCACACGCTGACAACCAGCTTAGTGTTACCCAACCACCGGATACATGGTGGAAACTACAGCCACACTGGAGCTCTGCAGTAGCCCTGCTGAATCTTTAATGGGCCCCGGCACAAAACACCCGCCCTTCCCTTTTTCCCCTGGGACTCTTCCCCACTCCATCCCTCTATCCTCTCTGTCTCCTTCTCTTTCACTCCCTCTCTCCCTCTCTCTCTCACTCTTTCATTGTCATCCCTTAATTGCCCCCGTTGCTCATAATGCGGTCTGTCATGACCAAGCCTTTGGTCCGCTTGTCTGTCACTGGTCAATAGTCAGGGCTCACGCAGGCCCACACACACATTCACACGTGCGCACACACTCACACACACGCACACACGCACACACGCATGCACACACACACATACACACACACACACTCATCCACTCCTGTGTGTCAGAGGGCTTAGTGAACCATTCACCTGCGGCTCCATCAGTGAAGTGGAGATAAGTAGAGCAAGAGGAGAGAAGAGTGCCAGAGCTATTCTACCTCTCCTTCCTCTCTCACTATCTGTTCATTCTACCTCTCCTTCCTCTCACACTATCTGTTCATCTCCCCACACTGCTGAGCCAAAATTACCGCTTCTCCATCCAGTGATACATATACTTACTGCATCCTTTCTCCCTTTTTTGTCATTCTTTTTTTTTTTTTAAGTTTCATCTTAGCATTTTCATATTTTACTTAAACGCTGATCAATCAAACATGGATCATTTGAAAAGAAGCATTTATTAAGCAGATGCTTTGATTCACAGAAACTAACAACACAGAGCAACAAAGTTTCTAGTAAAAAATGTTTGCTATGTGGGAACCAAAATCCAACGGATCCGACTGGAGTAAACACAGAGAGACTGACACCAGTATTGACCCACACACAAACAATCACGAGAAGAGACTATTGTTACACGAGTGAACATCACAAATTGGCACATGGCAAATTCAGTATTAAGGCTTATTTAAGCGTATTAACCCTGGCAGGTGATAAGAGTAGGCCACATGTTATATGGATAGAATCCCTAAAGGTGTGGTGTTCTCAATGAAGTCTCATGTGGATAGGTAAGCCATCAGCCTTACCTATCCACATGTGGAGGTCTGCTCCCTGGTCTCCGCGGTGTTCCAGGACCAGGTAGGAGTCTCCGTTGAAGAAGGCCCCTAACTCTGCCGGTTCTAGTAGAACCGCCTTCATCTTCTCCACGCGCCAAACCATCAGGCCTGGTTCCCGCACCTCGGGCCCAAACTGGCCTGGCGCCGGTTGGAAATGGAGCATTCTATGGAGAAAGACAAAAAGAGAGAAATAAGAGAAAAAGTGGGAAGAGAGAAAAAGAAACAGAAAAAAGGCAGAATGGTAAGTGGAAATGAAGGGGAGGAAAGGAGTGCAGAGTGGATGAAATGAGGAAATGTGTTGTGTTGTATTGTATAAAATTGTGTAACACCACTTCCTTTTTTACATGGATGAGAGATGAGAAGTCTGGCCAACAGAAAATGCATTGTTGTGACCACCACACACAAAAACTAGAGAAAAATTGCTCTCACTCTGTCTTGGGACATAATTACGTGTTTGTCTAAGCACAAGTGTGAAAACAGAAGTCTGTGAAAGACAGAGGAACAACTGGAGCTTGTGTAAAAACATTTGTGCCACAACCGAACCGCAGTCATTACTGAAGACGGTGCAGTCACACAGGGTTATGTCCACAGGGAGCAGGAATGAACAGCCACAATCAGAGTAAATAACTGTGTGTATTCCCAGAAGAACAGCCAGAGTGCTGAGAGAAAAAGAGCAGTGGAGAACAAGGCCTGGTGAAAGAAGAAAAGGAGAGAAGGAAAGGTGAACTGCATTATTGCTATGTAAGACACATGAGACACATTTACTGGCTGCGATCCACCACAAAACACATTAAATACCAACACACACCCACACACCAAGACATGCGCAGGCATGTCTGATGGTGCTTCTGTGCCTCAGACTATAAAGTGAATATCAGACTCTCCATCTTGCCATCTCCATCGCTGTCTTGCTGTTGCTTTCTCCCATTTATGGTCTGTGACTTTAGGATTGCTCTTTGATAACTGACACTACTCTCCTGATTGCCAGTTTATTTGAGTGCACGGGCGAAACAAGGCCTGCTGCAACAGAGGAGCTGGCAAACAGCATGCAAATCGTTTGGGCACCAGGATCTCACTTACGGCCACACAACACAACAAACAAACACCGTCACAATGCATCATCAGTACGGCTTATCCGGAGGTCTCTGGTTTTAAACAAGTAGTGAAAGGGTCAGCAATACATTTTCACCAAGTTGACCAGATAAACAGTACATTTTACAGTATATAACTGAGGCTGAATATAACCACTCTTATTTCCAGGCATGACAGACTGATTGTGGCAAAATGCTATGCATTAATGCATTTATTGGGTCAACTTCACTAGCAAGAGTTAGGTTTTGAATTAAACTATTTTTACCCCTGCAACTTCATTTCAATGTAATTATACATTTCAAGGACAGTACGCTTAGGCAAATGGTCAGTCTGGCTTTTCCTGATGGACAACTACATTCCTCTTGACCTGTAGTGTTAGAATATCATTGGACTGGTTGATTGGTGTTGAAAGAAGCTTCCATCCTTGTCCACTGACCCTAATGAAACCTTTCATGTCAGACCTACTTAATGTCTACTTCAAGAAGAAAAGAAGAATGTCTAACTGTCATTTCTGATTACCTACAAGATTTTAGCCTCGAAGTAGGGTACAGCTGACAGTAGTATCACATTGACCGACAACAAAGTGGGGAGTAGGCAGTGAGAAACAGACAGAGAGAGAGAGAGAGAGAGAGAGAAGGAAGAGAAACAGAGAAAACGGAAATTCTCTCACGCTACATGGCCATCCACGGCGTCTGCCAGCCACCACAGCAGACGCTCTCAGGCACGTCAACCGATTTCTTTTCATCTCATTTTTTACTCAACAGTACACAAGCCCTGCCTCATGACAGTCTAAAACACAGGGCCTTGTGACAGCACTGTCGGCCTACTTTATTGAAATATCATCCCCTTCTTAACATTTAATAACCCTCCAATGACCTACTGAACTACCAACCGGTTAGGATTTAATTGGCTTGGGGAGGAAAGGCTGGGAAATGCCTGCATTCTGCAAACGGACTAAATATTTCAACAGAGAAAGACGGGGACGCTAAACCGGCCGAATAGACGAGCTTTCAGGCTCACAGACCGCTCGCAAGAAAAGTCACACGTTGAAGTAGCCTAGCCCACCCGACTCTCTCACACGTGTATTTCCCGGAATGTAGATTCAAGTCAGAATGACTGAAGAAAACCACAAACGCACCCCCCGCTCCACTTAACTGTATGGTCCCATCAAACTGCTCCGGCCCGGTACCTGGCTCCTGCTCCATTTCTGTGCCCGGCTGTGAGTGAATGACCGTCCGTGTGAGTCTAAGTGTGACTGTATAAGTATGTGTGCGCCGGTGTCTTCACCTGGCCTGGTTAGCTTATATGTGGCAGTAACCGGAGCCAGGGTGATAATACGAGCGGCCTTGTGGAGAAGACGCCCTGTGGGGTAGCTAGGGGGAGGTGAGGGTGGGGTGGGGTGCAGAGAGTCAGGTTCCTGACAAATGCTAAACACCACAGTGATAATTACTGCCCACCTGTCCCATCCAGCCATCCATCCCCTGCTCCGTCTCCACAGAGAAGAACAAAGCATGAAAACAGAGTATAGTACAGGTTATAAAAGGCAAAGCAGGGTAAGTGGAAAACAAACAGCAAAATAAAGGATAAGACAAAAAAAAAAAGCAAAAACGGGTTATAAGGATGAAGAATTAGGAGGTGTTCAATTAAACGAAAGGGTCAGTTCAGCCTGAGAGTTTTTTTTAAGTATTTTGTTTTCAGTTGTGGGAGGTAATTAATTCAGCTTTCTTTCTATAGTTGTAAGATTTCCTTCCATCTTTCATAGATGGTGAGGAGAATTATATAAATATGAATGTCTGTACATTTAGGCATACAGTTACAATCCTGCCTCCCCCTGACACACAATGAAAAAATGCAGGCACTGGGTGGGGCCTAGAGAGAGATTTGGGGGACAGACAGAGGGAGAGAGAAAGAGTCATGGGGCCTGCAGTATAGCAGCTTGGGTCAGCACTGCAACCAGCATTCATGTTGATCCAGTGACAGTGACAACAATGAAAAGACTTAACACAATATGAAGAATGACAGAGAGAGAGATAGAAAGAGAGAGAGAGAAAGGGATGTGAAGTATCACTGATGGCATTATCCTAGCCCATATTTGAGAAATTAACCAGATTAATCGATCAAATGAGAGAAGGAAGAAGGAATGACTTGAGAATACACTGCATCATTGTTATGTAACGTAGTACGTAATGTGGTTGTTTTTGTATCAAATGTTACAATGCTTAAAGACATATCATGTGTCACGTAAACAGAGGCCAGTGGTTAAATCCCTTTTTGGACGGACTACAATTAGCAGGGACAGGGGAGAAGGACGTTTGAGAACAAAAAATTAAGAGGAGGAAAATGTTCTGTTCATTCCTCCCTTACGTCTCATGTTGAGTGACTAATGGAAAGAACACAGCAAAGAAAAAAAGAAAAGAAGCACATACTGAATTTTAAAAGTGAAGGTGAACAACCCATGAAAAACATTTAAAAAGTATCTGACAATAGTCAGTAGGCTACGCTTACCTTATGGTAGTTTTTGGAAAAAGAGAATGAGCTGAAGTTCAGGACGTTTCTGAAAGGGTGCAGATTTGCTAGAGACAAACTCTTTCATACATACTTCCTGTTCAAGCCAGCACTGGTTTAGTCCAGCCCCCTAGATTGCACACACACACAGAACGCAACAAAGAGGGTGTGACAAAAATGTGTGTGTGGGAGGCAGATGAAGAGGAAGGTGGATTTTGCAAGAGAATTTGGACTTCACTTGTGAAAGTGTCTGTTCTTCCTAATAATTAACATATCAGGCTAAACTGTTTCACTTGCCACAGCCTCTCAGAACTCAGTACACAGGTACAATTTTTTAGCTGGACATTTACTCCACAAACTCCTACCACAGACAAAGGGGAAAACAGCAACTACAGAACCATAAGTGTAGTAAAACCTTTATTTTTTTCTCAAGTCAAAAACAAACGCAACAAATAGATACAGAGAATGAAGTAAATCAGATCGATTTCTATACAGTGGCAATTTTTTTTTATTCTTAATTTAAATCCTCCTCCACCCCCACCCCCCTCCCAAACAAAGAGAAACCCTGTCCAGTATTAAACTCAGAACTCAGGAAAAACCCTGTCTCACCAAAAGACACGTGTCCACTCATACAAACACACACTCTCATCACTCCCCCCCCCCATGAATGAATCCTCTCTGGGAGCCGAGACACAGCAACAGCGACTGGACATCACGCAAAACAGCCAAGAGGCTGAAGGCAAGCCGGGCTAGGTGAGGACCAACACGACCGCACACACTGTACAGACTGTGAGACGCCTCAGGACAGACCTCCTCCAAACATTTTGCAACTTAAGGCTTTGGGAACTGAAGCTTGATGCTCTTAGAAGTTCAACCGGCTCTCCTTCCTCAGTTGGTACCTTACTAGATCTGTGCCTAAGGTCACTCACAGCCCTCTTAAGACTGGCCCAGTCAGTCTAGGGTCACCAACACCAATAATGGAAACTTGGATGGGCTGACAGGATAGGTGTTGTACCAAAAAAGGAAAGTGAGAGAAAAATAAAATAAAATAAATCAGTGGTCCCAATCCTGTTCCTTCAAAGTGAGGAATTCATCTTGGTTCCACTCCAATGGTAGAAAAAGTTCTTAAATATCCTCCAACTGAAACACTTCTAGCACTTTATGATATTGTATCACCCGTCCCGCATCTTTAACGCCAGTGACCCGTCCCCCACACATATCTGGACCTTGGTAGTTGGGCAAGAGGGCCAGGGAGTAGAAGAACCAAGGGTATGTGAATGGATGGATGGGTTGGCGCTTAAAATGGCAGGACTATCTGCTCTGCTCAAAAACACTTACAATTTCTTCACCTCAAAAGTCATGGTCAATTTGATCAAACCTGAAAGTACAAAAAGTGCTGTTCTGGGCAAGGTGTCCCTCTCCTTCATAAGAAATATTAAACCAGCATAATTAGTTGTCTATTTCTTGGAGACAAGCTTAGCCCTGACCAAAAAAGTGTCACAGAAAAGTTGAAATGAAAATGGCCCTTTCCTTTAAATTTTAAAAGAAAATTCATAGCCTTAGAAATGTCCTGCATCAAAAATAATAGCACTAGTCAATTATTAGATGGACCCGATGGTCGCTTTGTTTTGGAAAGATGTTGGGGGAAATGTGCGGGATAAAAGAAATCACCCATCACCCAAAAGCACCTGGACAACTCTTCCTCACAGATCCAATAAAGTATTAGAGTTGAGGGGGAAGGATGGGGTGGGGGTGGAGAATTAACCCCATAAATGTCCTCAATTATTCACAAAGATAAGAAGTATTTTAACTTGCCTTAAATACACTGAATATTGAATAAAAAAAATAACAAAGATTCAACCATTTATACAATTTTAACTAAATTGTTGCTATAGAGTTAAGTCTGAAGAAGGTATCCAAAGACAATGAACCAACAATCCTGATTTGAATAAATTCTGGTAGGTGGTTCTCATGCAAAACCATAGCCAAAGGACTAAATCTCGAGATCCCCGACTTCTAACTGCTCATTCTTTATAAGAAAAACTTTTTTTTTTTTTCAACAGAACTCCTGCTTTCTGCTTTAATCACCCAACAAACTTTCTCCGTGTTCAGGAAACATGGTTGCTGGCTTTCACTTTGTCCTTTTTGTCTGTTCTGGCTCGATATTTGCCAGAAATAAAGAGACAGGGAGGTGCTGGTGAGATAATTACACAGGTATAAGGCTTGCATCCTCTGGGGTCAAGAGTGTTTGGTAAAGGAGGAGAGGGGGGTAAAAACAGACCGATTTTAGTGTCTGGTTTAACGTTCAGATGGTTCACCACTTTGCTTGTCCCACGCCTTCTCTCAGTCACATACTAAACAAAATGCCTAAACAATCAATCCTCCCATTCATGGCTGCTGTGTATGCGTTGCGTATAGTCTCACTTTCTCTTCTTAGATACAAGATTAAATTCTCGACCCACACTGGTGAATGAACTCATTTCTAGTCAGACCGAACACTTTTGGACGAAGACAATTTTCCTTCTCTGAAAGTGTGAGCTCTGTCATCAAACTGGACACATCAAGTCAAATCATCAGAACTTTAGTGGCCGATCTGGCAACCCAAAACTGGCAACAATATTTACAGAACAAAGAAGAAAACTAAAGTCTATGAGATACGTTTTTGAATAAAATATGTTATTAAAAGGATCTGTGCTCTCCTCACTACTTAACTAAAGTTAATTCTAAATCAGACAAAAAAAAAAAAAGTTTGAAACTTCAAAGCTTTGCAGATAATATACAATCCACCGTTAGCTTTTTTCAAAGGCTTTTGGCAATACTTGAGCTCTCCTATTCCTTTACATCCAACACTGAATTTCAGAGAGAAATAAGAAGGGAGGAAGAAAGTGTGATGGGATGGGAAAAGATATTTCAATGCGTTTACCACACAAACTGTTTCCTTTCTTAATCTGGGGTTACATTACCTTGAGGTAACACCCACCAGAATTTAAAAACAAAACAAACAAAAAACAAAACAAATGTCTATTTGAAGGCAGCCATCGTCTGGCCAATAGTTCAAGTCTATGAAATACAATAGCAGTATACAGAGTAACCCCCACTGAAGGGAAGATGCTGAAGTGGTCAGAGAGGGCAAAAAAATAAAAAAAAGAAAGAAACAAAAACATTTTCACGTGTGGGACCCAAGGGTCCTATGCTTCCTCTCTGAACCACCACCACCTCCTCCTCCACAACACCCCAACTGCCTCCCCCAAAGGAGCAGTCCTTCATTAGTCATCTGCCCTGGGGCAAGAGGGCCGATTGCTGGGGCAGGGGAAGCCGCTTCAGCTCCCATCCTCCAATGGGCTTCAGTTTTCCTCATCGCTGTCGTCGGGGCTGATGGCAGGGCTGGTGAGGCTGTAGGTTGGGGAGGTGGGGCTGTACCCAGGAGAGGTGGGGCTGTAGGTGGAGCCCTTGGGGCTAGTGGGCGAGTATGTGGGGGACGTAGGCGAGTACTTGGGGGAGGTCGGGGAGTATGTTGGGGAGGTGGGAGAGTATTTGGGGCTGGTCGGGGTGTAGGTGGGAGACGTGGGAGAGTAAGTCGGCGAGGTTGGGCTGTACTTGGGGGTGGTGGGGGAGTAAGTCGGAGAGGTAGGGCTGTATTTGGGCGATGTTGGGGAGTATTTCGGAGAGGTCGGGGAGTACTTGGGCGACGTAGGGGTGTACTCCGGAGAACTGGGACTGTAGGAGGGGGAGGTGGGGGTGTATTTGGGGGAGGTGGGGGAATAAGAAGGTGAGCTTGGGCTGTAGGAGGGGGAGCTTGGGGTGTAAGTAGGTGACTGTGGGGTGAACCGCGGGCTGGAGGGGGAATAGGACGGAGAGGTGGGTGAGTAAGAGGGCGAGGTCGGGGAATAGCTTGGGGACGTCGGCGTGTAGTTTGGAGAGGTGGGGGAGTAACTGGGAGATGTAGGGCTGTAGGAGGGAGAGGTGGGCGAATAGCTGGGTGACGTTGGGGTATAATTGGGTGACGTTGGACTGTAGCTGGGGGACGTCGGCGAATAGGAGGGTGAAGTCGGGGAGTACGATGGAGACGTCGGCGAATAAGATGGAGACGTCGGCGAGTAGCTTGGAGACGTGGGAGAGTAGGACGGGGAGGTGGGGCTGTAGCTGGGTGATGTGGGGCTGTAGCTTGGCGACGTGGGGCTGTAGCTGGGCGACGTGGGCGAGTAGGAGGGCGATGTCGGGGAGTACGACGGAGACGTCGGCGAATAAGATGGAGACGTGGGCGAGTAGCTGGGTGATGTGGGCGAATAAGATGGGGAGGTTGGCGAGTAGGAGGGAGAGGTTGGGGAATAAGAGGGGGACGTTGGGCTGTAGTTGGGACTGGTGGGGGAGTAGGAGGGAGAAGTAGGGGAATAGGAGGGTGATGTTGGGGAATAGCCAGGGCTCTGCGGGGTGTAGCCACCAGGAGAGCGAGGCTCGTAGGCAGGAGAAGTCGGAGAGTAATTTGGGGACATGGCGCCACCTGCAGGACAATGGGGAGAACAAAATCTGATTATTTTCACCTCGTTTTGAAGTATTACCAGAAACCTCTTCCAACAAGGCACACATACAAATAATTCAAGAAATACAGAAAACACTGCAATATCTATTTAATACTAGCACAGTGATAATGTGGACCTTTTCAGCCCTCTATAGATCTGCAAAACATCCCACCGGCCTAGTATAAGTGTACTGACCTGGCGAGGGGATGTAGGGGCTGGCCGGGCCCGGTGATCCAGGAGACCCGGGCGTTGGGGACCAGGCCGGGGAGTAACCCGGGGAGAAGCCACTGGCGTCCGACGCCGCGCTGGGAGAGAAGCCTGCTGCTCCGGGGGTCATTCCACTTCCTGGAAAAGCAAAATGGTCGAAGGTCAGCGTAACGTTACATTAGAAGTTATCGATCTGTGTTTTTGCACTCTTGGGCATAAGTACTTACCAACGCTGGGCGACCAGGCACCATAAGCAGGAGTTGCTCCCATGTTCCAGGGGGTCATGGCGGGAGACATGGCGCTCATCGGGCTCGGGGCGGAACCATAAAACATGCCCGTGGCTGTAAAATGGAGGATACATTTGGATTACACACACCAAGATGAGATTACGTGTTCAAGCATCTCTGTATGTACCAGACAGTGACCAAGTTACAGCACATCAGTGCAAGAGAGCTTAATAAACTAAATACAAACAATAACAATTCAAGAGTCCTTCAATTAAGGTGCCACTTGAAATGCTTTTGGACAAAACTACTATGTATGTGCATCCTGAAGTAAGTATTTTTGAGGGTGCTGGGAAGATTTGTTTTGTTAACTTACGTCCAGGCACGCTGATGCCAGGGATGTTGGTAGGGATCTCCATGCCGTACTTGCACTTCTCGGCATCCAGCAGCAGGTCAAAGCAGCCGGTGCCGCAGGGGGCCAGCTGGCCCAGCATGATGTTCTCAGACACGCCCTTCATGGGGTCGCACTCGCCGTGGGCTGAGGCTTCCATCAGCACATCCACCTGTGGACAGGCACAGAAACCAAGTTCTTCAAGAGGCCATGAACCCGCAAATTGTGCTTTTGATGTTTTCACTGCAACTACAATTCACCCTGTAGGCTATAGCAGGGAACACATTTACAATTATGTGGTTTTTGGTTAAAGAGTGGGCGAAAAAATGTATATGAGGGAGCGGACCGAGTGAGACTCGTACCGTTTCCTCAAAGGAGCACTTCATGAGCGGCCCGGTGTCTTGTCGGTTGATGCCGTGACGGGTGATGGCCATCAAATGACCCCTACTGGTCATCGTGTCGCAAAGCAGGGCCAGATGCCGGTAGTTGACATAGGAACCGTCAAAGGAGATCACATGGTACAACTCCCTCTCCAGAGCCTTTCGCACGGCCTCAATACCCAACACCTGCAGACATGACGGGTAGAGGCAAAGGATTATGGGTTAATTCAGATCTAGTTTAGAGATTTACACCGTTGCGAATCTTGTCGTGACTTGCCAAAATGCATAAAAAGAAATCATGAGAAGGAAAAACCCAGACGTCTAATCCCCATGTCTGGTGAAAAACAGGTTATGGAAAGAAACAACTAAAGCCACACGAAAACACCTAAGTGGAAAGCTGCAAAATAAAGGGGGCCTTACCGTAAAAATCTCCACGATGTCGTTGGAGGTTGTCCTGACGGGGTCCACGTCCTTGTCACTCAACACGCGCATGAGGGCCACACCGTCCGTCTCCAGGATCCACTCCTGCAGGGCCTTGAACTCGCCGTCCTCTGTGATAATGATCCGCTTCTTATTGTCAGTCTGCGGAAGGTGCATGTACACCTGGGCAACGAGAGAGAGGGGTGAGTTAGGACTGATTCAGCCTTTTGCTTTGTGTGTATTGGGGAGAATAATAATATTGCATTTGCCAAATGTGTGACTTAATATATATAAAAAAAAGATTTCGAGATAAACAAGAATTTGACTGAATTGTTTCTTTGGCGAAGTGTGTGAGAGTCTCCTCACCTTGCTGATCTGCTCAATACCTTGCAGAGTCATGTCTGTCAGCATGTTGGACTCGATGCACCTTAGGAACACGTCGTCATCCATCTTGTCCACCACCTCCTCATCCTGAAAGGGACACCAGCACAAGTCAAGCCATCATTCAGCACTATACTATGGAAACCACCGACTCCACCAAGACAGCTTAGTGCTTAAGCAGGCGGGGGATGTATGTGTGTGTGTGTGAGTCACTACACACCTCTTGGAACTTGTTCTCGTCACTGTTCATGATGCGAATTCGCAGCACCAGCTTCTCAGCGTTGTCGTCATTGAATATACAGTTCAGATCGTCACCGAACCCTGAAAAATGTGGCACAGACACAGACCCCTGAGTAATAGTACACATTTAGTGTCAAAATTAAATCATATATAACATACATGCTCAGAATACTGAGCAGACCTTCAGAATTCTCAGTCATATACTACATTAATCATTTCAACATTAAAAGTAGCTCAAATATTTCTACTATACAGGTTTTTAAAAAAATGGACTGATCAGTAACACTGAACGACTGTTTTCCCTTCACAATCAGACTCTGGAAAGTTCCTCACCAGCGTTGATCTTCTCAGCAATTTGCTCCATGGTCAGTTTGCGGTCAGTCATGTGCTTGCGGTCCAGCTCGATGCGGAGCAACCAGGGCGAGATGCGAGTCACGTCGAAGTCGGGCATCTCATAGTAGACGTTCACCCACTCCTGGTCCTCAGTCACCACTGTGTTCTGGGGGTTGGGGTCGTAGTAGATGGCCGTGTTGGCAGTCACCTAGAAACCACAACCAGGAAATAGTTATTAGCATTATTTATATTATTATTATTGTACATCTCCTATCTGTTTCAACACACAAGAATACAGTGGTTTTCCTTCTATATTTTCTTAAGCAGTAAAAGCACTTCATGTTTGTTAGAAAGACTGTATATTTAAAACTGATCTGAAAACAGCTAGACAGGCCTGTATACATTTCAGAGAATTTTTAAACGCAGGTGTTGAGTTTGTGGTTGCATTTTGTGGAAACTGTAGAAGCTTCGATAGAGCAGAAGCCTTTGAATAGCTAACTTGCATACCACAATTTGGATCTTTAGGGCTACATAACAAAATGTATTAATCATGTCTGTGTAAATAAATACAAAAAAACAGTGAGATCCGATAAGTACCTTGCGCAGTGTGGTGTGCTCCAGGCGACACAGGATGTCCTTGGCCCTCTCAGCGTCACGCGCCGCTTGGCCCACCAGGAAGACGGTGAGCGAGGGGGTCTTGGGCCGCTTGGAGATGTTGATCAGCTCCTTGAGACGGGGCACACCCAGTGTGACGTTCTTGGCAGACACGCCGGCGTAATGGAAGGTGTTCAGGGTCATCTGGGTGGCGGGCTCTCCCAGAGACTGGGCAGCCAGAGCACCCACCATCTCACCCGGGTGTGCCTACAAGTGCAGGGAAGGAGATGGGCCGGGTCAAGGAACGGGTCTGACATCACATCCGTATGTGCAAATTCTAGGTTCTGTATGGCTCTAAATTGGATTAAATCTGCTGGTTTCTTAGTCTGATTTCTCTGATTTCTCCGATTTCTTTTTTTCTTCCTCTGTGCCATATGCATTGCTAAACATAATTTTTAGATTTAGTACAAATTTCACCCCAAAAACATGTTGTTGCCTGATCACCTAGCATAGCTATTGTAAATATATTGAGTTTGCACTACGGACAGGCGGGAAAGCAAAGCCTCACAAGTAGTCCTATGAGGAACAATGTTTGCTTAATCTGGATTAGAGCAACTCACAATGGCCTGGTTGAATTTGGTCTCGATCTCTCCTAGGAGCCAGTCGAAGGCTTCCGTGCTGAGGCGGAACTCCTCCGTCATGCGCCGCGAGCAGAGGGTGGAGCGCAGGTGGATGTTAAAGAGCAGCGTGGCGTTCTGCTGCGCCTGTCGACTCAGGGGGTCTTCGCCGTTCACAATCACCAGCTTCTTACTCAGACCGTGTGTGCCTGCGTACGCAGAGGAAAAGAAATGATTAAAATCACCATCATTGTGAGAACTTCTAAATCACCTCCTAAATCACTGTTGTTATTATTCAAATTATTACAACCAGAGTGGATGCAAGAACAAGGATGTTCTTTCCCACTTCATTTAGACTAAGCTGTATTCACTCTCATGGATGGCACAGTTTCAATTGATAATGGACGCTGACCTTAAGCCTTTAAATCAATAGCTACAAACAGATAATTACCAGGACAGCACATCTAATCCTGTTCACAAGAAATACTACTGCGGTTTTAACGGGCCACAAAGTCTTTTTGCTCAGATGAGAAAAACAAGAGTGGTCATCACAGAAAAGTTATACTCTCTTGTGACAATGTCAAAGTCAGTAGAGTGTCGCATGTTGTGGATTACGGCTTCACACACACACACACACACACACACACACACCTCGGCCCCAAGGACATCATGTGCGGCCAGTGATCCCCACACCGCTCTAAGTCATCAGCACTCTTTATATAGCTAGCGTGAGGCTCCCGTCTTTATTTAGCAGTAAGCACTGCCCTGCGACATTAAGGTGACCAAAGGCAGCCACAGACTAATCCTTTACACTGTTAATGTTGATCATTAAAAACAACTAACAAAATAAATATCATAAATTGCAACATAAAATTGTAAGTCATGTGACGTACTTAAATATATGACCTATGCCTTAAAGCAACTGAGGGCAATAAAAAACGTTTTAATTGTGAATGGAAGCAAGTGGCCCGTTTATCTTTGGTTGTTAAACTTGATTTAAGTCATACCCACCCTCGATCACCCGCAGTGGGTTGAGGTCTGTGGGGGTCCGCGGGTTGATGCGGAAAATCTTCTGAGCATTCCAGATCATTCTGGACAGGTTGCACGGCAGCACCACCTACAGGAGAAAACAATTACTATCAGCACATGACGTGCTATAGAATCTCAATGGGGTGCGTGTGCACACCACTTGTAAAAGATAACACTTTAAAGCCACTAAAGTGCCGTCCCATCTTGACGACTAGTATTCCACACTGGGCAAATGTCCCACCTTGCTGTCCCCTGTAGGGAAGATGGCGCGCAGAATCTCCCGGTCCTCCTTCATCTTCTCAAACTCTGTCTCCAGGGCACTCTGCACGTGCGCGTTGGTCAGCACGTCCTTCACCACGTCCTCCTGTAGGGTGCGCCGTAGGGCTCGCTCGTTGCTGTAGTCAAACTTGAACCTGCAGATTACAGGTGGGGTGTGCCGGTGAGAGAGGCCATGCAAGCCGCGGCTAATGCCACGTCACGTCTCATTTCAGAGCTCACTCCTCGAGTTCAAAGGTGTGTGATTAGCGCCAAGATAACACCAAGATAACACCCCTGGTATTGTTGCTGTTTTTGTTTAAAAGGCAACCCTCCTGAAATGCAGAACCAGGCAACTGCCTATGGAAGGTTAACTAACTAACTTTCTTTTAATCTCACTTAAGCAAAGACATGCTAGACTTTCTTTGAATCTTATTTCCAAAGCAAACAAACCCAGGCTTTGCTTCAACCCGCAAATCACACAGAATGTCAGACAAACTTCAGCAAATTCAAAGCAAATATAAATAACGAATGACATTGCAACACACAACATATTTGCAAATCCCCTGAAACTGAGGCTTCTGGTCATTCACCACTTCCCCTCTCTGCAGACTCACTTCTTTTCAAAGGCCTTGTGCGAGGGCTTGAGTGTGGCCAGGTTCTGGAACTCCACGCACTCGCCGGCCAGGCCGTCCTCCCCGTAGCGCAGCTGCACCACCTGGTTGATGGAGTTTCGCACCGTGGCGTCGTATTTGACCATCACAGACTCCATAGACTTAATCAGACGACGCTGGATGTAACCTGAGATAAACAAAAAGGGGGGGTGGAGGGTGTTAATCACAGGTTGTTTAAGCAGCGCTACAAAACTCCTCAAGATGCCCAGTCACCCTTCGTACCAGTCTCAGCTGTTTTGACAGCTGTGTCGATAAGACCCTCTCTGCCTCCCATGGCGTGGAAGAAGAACTCTGTGGGCGTCAGGCCGGCAAGGTACGAGTTCTCTACGAAGCCTCTGCTCTCCGGGCCATAATCATCTTTGATGAAGTGGGGCAGTGTCCGATGCTTGAAGCCGAATGGGATTCGCTTACCCTCCACATTCTGCTGCCCTACCACAGCAATAACCTGCACAGGGATGTTCAATTATGATGCATGTTCTTAGAACACTCGTGTCTAGATAAATATATGAGAATATAGGATGTATATCTGAAATAGGTTGAGCTTAAATAAATTGTGAATTAGGAGGAGTACGTAATTTACTGGAAATATTATTCTAGTTGTATCCTTAAGTAGTCCCAAAGAGGCTGATTAAAATGATACTCTCTTGGGCCTCCTTCCTTGGTTTAACTGGCTAGTCTCCTGGGAATGGATAATAAATAGCCGTGCTGGATATACCTGTGAGATGTTAATTTTGGACCCTTTGGACCCGGCCACCACCATGGACTTGAAGTTGTTGTACTCAGACAGGGACTTCTGGGCGGACGAGCCGGTTTTGTCTCGAGCATCGTTCAGGATTCGGTTCACCTGGTTCTCAAAGGTCTGTCGGAGCGTGTTACCTGGGGTGGGCTCCAGCTCGTTGTTGTGGGCTTTCTCAATCACCTGGGGGGGAGGGTGGGGAGAGACATGTCGGAACGTGGTCTGCCTGCAGTGTTTCACCTTACTGGAATGAGCCGCTTTAAAAGCGGAACTGAAATTGTTCGTCGCTTTGTTTTCATACTCATTTGTTTATTTGTTCCTGGCCGGTGTAATGTAACGACTGAAAATACAAAGTTCGTCAATGTTATAGCCATAAATTCAGGCCATAAATCCTAAGATGTTTTTTTTAAACCTGTCTAGGCCCCACACAATTGACTTACTCTGCCTAAATCTGGCAGATGTGGCGTGTACTTTCGTCGTGCTTGCTTTCAAGTTTCTGTTTTGGTACCTTATTTCCCCATCAACAGAACCATTTACTCTACAGTCTGTGACTGGTCACTCTTTACTTTTGCTCACCTCTATCACATCCTGTTTGGCCTTCTTGATGGTGTTCTGAATGTCCAAGTAAGTCTTTGCGTCAGCAATGGAGTCACCAATACCGATGGAGGCACCTAGAGGCAACAGGGTAAACACAGGTCAAACCAGACTTATAGGACAAGACAATGATGACTATTCTAGCATTACAAAAGAAGAAGTCAGACAATATTGATCTAAGAATTGGTACATCAATGTCGCCTGAAATCAATAGACTGGGTGGAGCAAATGTAGTTAGGCCTTTATATTGCTGGCATAGATATTTCACTTCTGTATTGTCTAAATGCTAATAGCACAGTGACTTGTCATAACCAACTGAACCAGAAATATTTAAAAGTTTGAATGAATGAATGAATGAATGAATGAATATAAATCTGTAATTAAACATGATAAAATCCTATCCGGGCTGACACTACATTCTCCCCTCCTCTCCTTACCCTCGATGAGCAGCCAGTTGTTGACCACCGTCTGGATGTTGGAGTAGAAGAGGCGGGTGATGTCGTGGCCCATCTCCAGGTAGGAGATGTGAACCAGGGAGCCGGCCGACGTTCCCAGGGACTTCTTACACAGGATGCCCATGATGAGCTCGCCGTTCTCCACAACCACCTGAAGGAGGGGAGACAACATCTCATTACAGTGGCTTAAAAATGCTTTACAAACTTGTGTTCCGTCACTAATTTGGCTTTCAATTTTCAGTGACTGAGGGGCTAGGGAACTTTTATATGATTCCAATCTACAGCTGTCCTATTTTGTTTTAAAGATTTGTTTTTTGGGCTTTTTGCCTTTTTTTAGAGGGTTTGGACAGAAAACAAGATGGAGAGAAGAGGTGGGGAGCAATGTTCCCTCTAATTTTTTTCAGCACTGAGCAAATATTTTTTTATTCTGAGCGCACATTTCAGCACTGTGAGCAATTCGTAAACCACGCGACCTGACAAAAATGACCACGAGCCTGTGTTAGCCATAGGTTTCCAAAGAGATGACAGCAAATGCATCAATATGTCTACAAGGTTGATATTTATTCAATATCCTTTATAATGGCTGGACTTTGGAACATTTTAATGATGGTGTTTTACCAGTCAGTTTAGTTAAACTTAAAGGATCTTTGGTTGAAAATAAATAAGGTTTAGGGAGGTTATGACTGGTTCACTGGTTATGAAGATTATATATATATATTATATAAGCAATACATGGGCCTAATTCTCTTCATATACATGCATCATATATGTCTATGATATGATAATCGCTGCTAGACGCTCAGTTCTTGTGCTCTCTCTAATTCACGTTGAAATACTGAAACCGAAACTGAAACTTTGAAACTGAACCGCAACTGTTTTGGACAGAACTCGCTAATTCAGTGAACAAATATTTTCATATTCATTGTACAGTAGCCTATACACGGAAAAATGAGCAAAGCCAGCGAATTCTGAGAATGCCGACAGTTCGGGTAAGGTGAACGTTAGTGCCAGCGATGTAAGCAAGTGTAAGAAAACCTGTCACAACCTGTCTGTTTTTTCATAGTTTTTTTAATAATTGAGGGTTATCCCCCCCATGTATGAAATTCATCCAGCTGAGGTGGGGATGCAAAAACCAGAGGGGGGGTAAATCCCCCCCCATCCCCCCCGGCAAATCGCATATATATATATATAAAGGCTAATGCAGTGCTTTACAATAAATATAGTGATTATGGTGTATTTTTTCCTAAAGGTAGCCTTTATAAATAATTTAATAACTGGAGTGGTTTGCAACAAACTAAGCTACAAAACATCATTTGTCATTTGAATTGCATTGAGGGAGCTAGGCCTATCTGGCTGTGTGGCTCATCTTGTCTGCAGGCCTATGGAAGACACACCTTTCTGACTAAACATATGTCAAAATGTTGTTGCAGTTATCAAGATCACTTTGAATAGGGCCTAATAGGTCTAATTGAAAATATTGGAAATTTCTACCTCAAATCTTCTCGCCTCACGATTTTGTCTTTGTGGCATTCATTAGACTGAAACCGCGTTCACAGTCGGCGCTAGATGCTTGGAATGTGCCACAAATGTCAAGAAGTTGATCTTGAAAATGCTAACTTTTCAGCGACCACCTTTTTTCAATAACCGTGAACTTGAATTCGACAAATGCGTCCCGGGACCGCATATTATTCTTCCTCCAGAAGCGCTTCAAACCTTTTCGCAAGATTGGTCACGTCATTCAGCCCATGATCAAATTTACTAACTGCACGATCCAACGTGTCCGGTTCAAAGGAAGCCCACTCAGCTCTAGCCTGGGTGCCATCAGTTTTGTACTCGCTCAACTGATTGCTGCCTTCTCGCTGAACAAACTTTTTAACTCAGCTCAGGGAAGCGGGCATCCAAGTGCTCACAAACTTTAAGGACAAACAGAATAATGTCACTTTTGTTCACTGCATGTTTTCCCACGAGCGAACTCTTTTCGCGTTTTATCCTACCGAGTCAGTTCGGAGTTTGGACTATTTCATCTAGCCGCTCATGTTTAAACGTTAGGCAGACCTTTTTCTGGGGCACCTGCTCTGCCTTTCTTTTCGCCATGGTAGCCTATAACTGCTGGAGCAGAGACTGGCAAGAGAGCTAAAGGAAATGTTGTATGTAAACATTCTAACGCACATCCGGCTTGGTTGTCAGATATGTCAGTATGTTAAATGTTTATTACCTAGCCTACATCCCCTTTGATGCTCAGATTTTTAAACCTTAAAAAAAAAAAATCGTTTATGCCGTCTGAAAAATGTGCGCTGTCTGAAAAATCTATTGCGCGACCTCTTCGACTGGCCTGCGCGGCCGCGCGCGCAGCTTAGAGGGAACATTGGTGGGGAGTGGGATCGGGAAATGACAGTGGGTCGGATTCGAACCCATGTCCCTGTGGGCGTTCAAGCGCCACAGTGACCCCAAGAGTCCATCTTAGAATAGTTATAGAGCAACACTCAATTATCTATAAGAGCACCAGGGGCAGCGTACCTTGGTGTCCCCAGGGGAGATGTGCTTGTAGGGGCCGCTGTCCTCCTCGTCGGGGTGGGTGCTGTGGGTGCGGATGACGTTGATGTGGCCGGGGATGATGAGACTGAATATCTGCTTTCCCGTCCAGAACGGTCGGGGCTTCAAGATGGCCGGCTGGGGCACTTTGCCGTCCCACGTGGAGAGGAACATCAACAGGTTCATCACCTCGCCCTGCGGGGAGAGATTGGTCCAAAGGATGATTTTCTGTTTACTTGTGTAAAAGATCACGCAATATGTAAATGAATTCCATTATGTGATTATAAAAAATCTCATGAACAGTGAGCACTATTTCTTTTTTCAAGACAAGTGTCTTTCTGTATAGCTAGACCCAAGTATTTGACCATATATCTGAATAGTTTTATTATTGCAGGGATGTGAACAAGAGATGGCTGATTTGTGATAAGGGGTTTGTTTAAAAAATGGCAGCCATACCCTGTCTAAGAAGACGTCTCTCTTTGTGAATTTGCGCACGGCGGTGAGTGTGTCCTGCACAATACCCATGACGGGCCTGTTGGACTGGGGGGTGACGATCATACGAGGCACCATAGCCAGCTCCTGGATTTCTGCTTTAGTCTCCAGAGACTGGGGAAGATGCAAGTTCATCTCGTCCCCATCAAAGTCAGCGTTGTAGGGGGTCGTCACACTGTGATGGGTGTAGACGAATCACAACATAAATACTTTGGCCAGAAGGTTTAAACACCACAAAACATGCATGGTCTGCATGCACTGCGTACAATATGCAAGCTGTGTACGTTGACGAATAGAGCATATGTAGTTCAGTTAGAGGGTTTTGGATCATAAATAGGAGCGCACTTAAGTCATACTGTCGTTTTCAGGGAGCATACCTGAGGTTCATACGGAAGGTGGACCATGGAAGGATTCGCACACGATGCCCCATCATAGACATTTTGTGCAGCGTAGGCTGTCTGTTGAAGATGATGATGTCGCCATCGCACATGTGTCGTTCGACCTGAAGAGAAGCAACTCCAAGCTCAGAACATCGTACTGCAAGCCCGAACTTGAAACTAACTTTTCTGAGTTAGATAAACAATAACTTTCTGGGAATATCGGTGTATTACCTTGTAACCAATCTGGAGGTGAAGGTCACTGGGTTTAGGGTGGAACCGCAGGTCAATACGGTCGCCGTTGTCACGGATGATGTACTTAGCTCCCGGGTACTGGCTGTTCCCTCTACTCACGAGCTCTTGAAGTCTGGGGGTTTAAAGGAACCAGTCATTGACCACAAAATTAAGTATGTTTCTCAAAATAGTGGACCGAGACCTTTACAGCAATTATGGAGATGAATCAACGACAACAAAAACTAAATGTTAAGACTTTCAACTGTAGGGCCTGGTGCAGCTGGGGTTTGGACGGCATCTCACCTGTCGATGTTGAAGGGTGTGACGATTTCGGGGAAGGTCATGTTGGCCGCGATGGATCGAGGCACACCCACTTGGTCAATCTGCAGGTTGGGGTCGGGCGTGATGACCGTTCGGGCCGAGAAGTCCACACGTTTACCCATCAGGTTACCTCGGACACGGCCCTCCTTCCCTTTCAGACGCTGTTTAAGTGACTTCAGTGGACGGCCTGATTTCTGCATCGCCTATGATCACAGAGTAAAGAGCACAATTTTACAACACTTCTCAAAAATGAACTAAGCTCCCGAAAAAATTGTGCATGGTGTTAAACTATACAGTGAGAAAAATGTTAGTTCATTACTCTACATTTCATGCCATTTCAGTACTTTGGCAAAATGAAAAATGCTTAAAGAGGTACCGCATTGTTGAACTGTACAGTGTTACATGCAGTTCATCGCTCTGCTAAAGTGTGTGTGCATGTGGGGATGGCTGCTTACTCTGGGCAGACCAGGGAGCTCGTTGTCCACCATTGTTGCCACGTGGAACTGGAGCAGCTTCACGTCCTCAGCTATGACGTGTGCCGCGGCACCACTCTGTTCGTTCCTCCGCAGCTGGTTGTTGATCTTGACGATGTCGGCCAGCTTGTGAGTCAAATCATCCTGAAGGATTGCGAGATAGTAAAGATGAGGGCAGCATAAACAGGTAGTTGTAAGTGTCAATGATTTCCCAAAATGTGTCTTACTACAAATCACGATCAATAAACACTCTTGATATCAAAATCTGGAAGCAAATCCATCATAGAAACAACCCATTTGCTTAAGTCCATCCCCCACTGGTGGAGCCTTTACGTAGGGGTTTGGGGAGGCAACACTCACCTGATTACGGGCAGAGCCCTGCATGACCACAGCGGGTCGGACAGCAAGAGGGGGCACGGGCAGCACCGTGAGAATCATCCACTCGGGCCTGGCGAACTTGGCGTCCATGCCCAGGATTGTGTCCTCCTCGTCGGAGATGCGCTTGAAGATCTCGTGCACACGCTCCGGGTTGAGCAGGATCTTCTTCTCCTGCGAGTCCTCATTCACGTGCTTCCACTCGGCGTACAGCTCAAGGCCCGTCCGGCGGATGATGGGCTGGTAACGCCCACAGCCTCCATGACCCTGGAAGGGCAGAGGTCAAATGGTGTGAGGCGAAAATGTACACCTGAGGCTTATAACTGTATAAGTCATCAGTGATCAGACTTAAGAGATTGTTCTATTCAAATTTGATGTTCCAGTTAATCATTTCTGCTTTTTTGAACTACTGAAACAGGAACGATACTGACACAAAAATAAAATGTGATGCATCTTTAAAAATATTCCTTTTTCTGCAAGGGGCCACATAATGTCCACTGCTTTACCTTCTCCTTGGTAAGGTCTTCATCGTGGTCCTGCTGCTCCATTCCAAACTTGTTGTCCATCTCCTCACCGCCCTCACAAATGTTCTTGCCTTTACACAGGTCATAGACATGGGTCAGGCGCTTCCGTGGTTGCCCCTTTGACTTTCCCAGGATGTCCTTGATCTTCGGGTTATTCTGGAAAATTCAAACGTTAGCATTAGAACCTTACATGTGCTAATTTTGCAGACGCTTTTACCCAAAGCTGATAACAAGTGTCGATTAAACTTCAATAAATTAGAGCGCACCTTTAAGTAAGCACTAAATCTACTCAATGGAACAAAGTGCAAGGAGACCAGTTAAAGAAGTGAATGCTAAGTGCGAGTAAGGGTGTTATAGGTGTTCGGAAATGAGGTGCAATCAGAAAAGATGAGTCTTCAAGAAATTATTGAAGATGGATAGGGACATCCCAGCTCTAAAAAGCATTTGCTAGCTTGTTCCACCTCCGGGAACCACAAATGAGAACAGTCTGGACTGTGATCGCCTAGTGTGAAGGGATGGCTGAGCCAGACTATGTTCCTTGGGGGAACACAGTGGTTGAGAATGAGCATAGGCTTGCATGTGAATTTTTTTGTGTGAAAAATTGTGCTTTTACTTTTGTGAAATATTTCATGAATAAATCATACCGAAAGAAGAGACATTACTCACAGAATCCACTAGAAGCTTGGAGCAGAAGAAACAGACACAGCGAAGTATCTTCATAATTTTGTTGACGAAGCCGACATGAAACACCGGCTTGGCCAACTCAATATGGCCAAAATGGCCGGGGCACTCTGCCATGTTACCTGGTCAATGGGGGCATGGTTAAAAAATTAGCCTTTGCAATAAACATACACTACAAACAAGATTCAGACCAGATGGGTCTTGTGACCAGTGTAAGCTGTGCATACAAGAGCAGTACCTGCACATGTCTGACACCTGCCCGTTCGGTCTATGACCCCTTGTCTTGGATCCATGAGACCGCCCAGCTTTGGGCGGCCTCCCTCTGTAGTCTCGGAGTACTTGATGCCACCTTCGGTGACAGACATCCGTTTCTGAAAAGCAACACACATAAACCATGGTCATGACCAATGTTTTTTCATAAAATAAATAATAAAAATAAAACACACACAGTGAGAAATCAATTATTCCCAAAATAGTGACAAGACAATGAACTATGGCAATAGGTAGGCCATGAAAATACTACCTCAACATCATCTCAGATGAATATGGGACTCATTGCTACAGCTTTAAACGCCAAATGCAACTTCAATAAAACTTCTCGTCTTTAAGAGGTACAGGTGGCCCCTAACAATTCCATGACCGGAAGCACGCTGATGCTGGGATGAGCACGTCTTCATTTGAGCCGAATAACGATCATAATAATGTATGTATAAGCACTTGCATTTTGATTGAATCTACCATTACTGAAACCGTTCTCTGAAGAAAACATGCAAAGTTTTATATTCATTGTGTTTTTTTTTTTTTTTTTTTTTATTATCAGTGAATAAGCTTTAAATGATGAAAGGGAAAATTACTAAGGGACTATTTCTGCAAGTTTTGGAAAACTCATCTACCACTGACATTGGCCGTAACTGAAGTAGAGCATCACAGCAAAGCATGTAAAGCTAAGTTAGCAGAAGGGCTAACAGCAATATCGTGTGAAAACACAGACACCATACTTAGTTCCAGCATACATGGGATTTGATTTATGTAGGTATGTGTAGAAAACTTTGCCCCAACTTCCTCAAACATGCGCTCACTAGCTACCATCAGCATGAGTTAGCGTGCTGGCTAGCTAGATAACCAGCTAGGCTAACTAAATAGCAATGCTTCCTGCAGACCATCCATTATCCAAGACTATGAAACTGTAACATAATAAACTGTCGTAAATATGTTTGTATGCAACATCAAAATGCTGAAGAACAGATTATAGATTGAACCCCCCTCCCCAAGACAAAACCTACAAGCTCATCTGGACTGATGATGCCGAATTGCACTCTCTTGATGAGGCGCAATGGGCATGCGCTGTCGCTGGAGGGCGGTCCGTGCATCCTGTCTATTCAAAGAGACGCGTCCTCCCCCGGCACGCCGCTTTGAAAGAAGGAACAGCTTAAAACGCCACCAAGACTCTCTCCTGGTCCCCAATGGCGACCGGAATGCCTCCGATGGCAGTCTCCAATGGACCCACGTTGTTTGATCAACAATGAGCCTATTTATAAAGACTTTATTCTAGCTACGCTGACTAACTGCTATCCCCTTCCCTTTTCCTGAACTACTCTCCAGTGCGCTCTAAGCGCATCTGAAGCTGAAAGGCTCACACACCGCTTTATATAGACTGCACGCTGAGCTACAGGTTTACACACTCATCACGGCAGGGGCTGAACAGTTAGAAGGCGGGCTCCCAAGCTCTGTAGTAAAACGTTAATTGGCTATTCAAGAGGACAACATCAATAATGCATTAAAATTCACGTATAGCCAATGAACATGCACGTTTTGTCTTGCACGAATAGAAATAATAGGAATCTATGACACTAGCATGAACGTTGATATGATTGGTTTATATACATCAGAGGTGGGGCTTCGGTGTTAGCCAGGGTACAACGTTCTAAATATGCAACAAAGTGAAAGGCAATTCGCCACTTTCCTCATTAATATATATTATTATATTCCCCTTCACCAATAGCGTTCAAGATGAGTTGATGTAGGAATGAAATTCGTTAAGCCCGCCTTACTGCCGAACATTACCGATTTTTGCCGAACTATATTTTCCCCTTTGAGCAAAAATAAAAAAAATCCGCGTTGTCTCGCTCGTCTTGCTCTGGATCAGCTACGACTCTTGGAAAAGAAGCTCGCGCGCAGGGCCTAACCAGTCCTTCGAAGAATACACGAATATATGTGATGAAATATGCCTGATTGTATTTCAAAATTTCAGAATCTTTGTCATTTTTCTTTGCTCTTTTCATTTGACCATCAGCTGTTTTTTTTTTTTTTTAACGATTTCTGTTTTTACGGGAGTATGGACAAATCCCCGGACTCAAGTGGAACCACTACCTGGATCAGAGGTTGTCTTAGCGGTATGCATATTTGGAAAGTCCCCTGGAAGCCTTATTCTAATAATACCAGTTAAATAATAATAATAATTATTTTTTTTTACATGTAAAAGCATGGATGTGGTGGTTGATTGGGTCTCCACACCATAAACATTTATGAGCAAATACTGGACATAAATTAAACAAAGATACGATACCTAGGAAAAAGGCCACAGGGTATATCTAACGACCGCCAGTTGTGAGCTAGAATGCCTAGCATTTAGGTTAATTTGGTGTATTTTTGGCTTGGTTGTCAATGTGTTGTTCGGATGTCACGTTTAAAAGTTTGAATTAACTAGCTAAAGGTAAAATAACTTGTCTCCAGAAACCCCAGTAAGCCAAGTTGCCGCTTAATGTTAGCTTGCTATGTCTAGCTAGTACTAATCAATGCTAAATGTGCTAATAGGGAAAGTCGCCAGTTAGCTAGCTAGCTAAAGGTGTATTCCTCTAGATTGATGCAACCCATCTTCTGCCATGTTCACGTAACTAACTGTTAATAGATATATATATAATGTATTGGTAAATCTCGTTTAACCTGATAGATTCCGGAATTGGGTCTGCAGTCTCGTTAACGTTGCAGCTAAACATGGAAATATGGCCGCCAGTTGGGAGTAACGTTATCGGTTGTCTATACGATGGTATGTTGTGTTGGCTAAAGCGAACAATAGACAGCGTTGTCTACGTTAGTGTTCAAGAAAGCTGCTTAGAATTCACTTAAACGTTGAGAAAGACAATGTAAGAACGTGGTGGTACTGAAATACACATATGTCAACACACTCTGGTAATATAAATTATCGATTGTTCCTAGGATAAAGTAAATTATTCAGGTAACGTTAGCTGACGTTAGTTAATAAGTGGGTTTAAGAGTTACTTCTTGCTGGCTAATGTTGGCGGTCTACATGGCTGCCTCTTAGCACCCAACTGGCTAACATGCCAGATCACCGACTAGCCTAGTCAGTAACATCTGATTTCAGAAAGGCGTTCTGTACTAAAATGTGAAGTCTTGTCAAGTTGATTTAGTTTAAAACTGTTATACGCCCTAGCTTGTGTAATGTTGTTAGTTTGACCGTGTGGATATATTAACCCAATTTGCCATCCTCCGAGGGGCAAATGGCTAATGTTAGATTAGTAGCTAGCAAGCTAATCTAGTTTTACAACACGAGTCGCCTAAAATGCTAACGTTACTAGCTACTGTCAAGGTAAGTCGGATCAGGAAAAATATGTAGCGATTTAATCATTATCATTTAAACAGTTTTGTTTAGGTGAAATGTTCCTCTGTATTTCAATTATGCGATGTGTATATATATATTGTCTTTTTTTGTTGTTGAAATGTGTATCATTGGTGTTTGCTGTAACGTTAGTTACTGTAACTTGCAATGCAACTTGGCATGGGAGAGAGTCACTGTTAGCCAGTTTGTCGTTGCACTTCCAGTTTCAATTCTGAGCAGTCGTTCGGGCCATTTTGTAATATGTGCTTTAGATGAAACAGCCATAAAATAATTTCACCAATAGGTTTACTGCAGTCGAATGTTATAACGCTACTTTTTGTAAACCATCATTAGTCATTTGGGATGAGCAATAAATCGAAGTCTTTGTTGTCGTGTAAGCATAACCCTAGCTTTTGGTACCGAGTGCAATGAGGAATCGGATAATAGGCTAGCAATTGTTTTAAAGCCAGCCAGCAACATGGCGGAGTAGTTCAAGTCGTAGTTACACAAATGGACCCTTATTAGCCTGGCTTGGTGGAAAGGACTCCGATAGCAGTGGACGCGTTGGGCGGGTTCTTTTGACTGTGAGGACGAGCCTCTTGGATTGTGTAACTCTTGGCTCCATGTTGGTCAACGATAGCTTATTAGCTATGGGGCATGTTTTACAGCGACATGAATCGGTCATTTAACGCACAATTTGACCTGAACAGCACCAGTATTATATCATTTCAGTTAATGTATAGTTTGTATGTTTATTTCGAACCCCGACAGTGACTATATGAGCTACTGCGTCTGACTTTAGCAGTAGGGATAGCCTAGCTTACAGTCTGCTGATCAACAGAGGATTCTTGCTGCGTTACACAATACTATAATCTTGCAGACAACTTCGTAACACTTCTGAGAAGACTGTTTTCGTTTAATGCTTCTAGTGGTTTGCGATGGTTTCGTTTCGTGGAATCGCCAGCTGAAATGTAACCATGTTAACGTGATGTTTACACTGTGCAGTCCATTTGCGGTTTTCCAAGCAGTTGTTGTGAAGGATCCCCAGGTAGGACAAGTGGGTATCAACATGGATTTTGTGGACATGTTGACTTGATATTGGTCTTACATTTAACCCAACCATCTGAAAGATTCGTCCCCTTTACATCTTTAAAGTCTTTAATGCCGTTTCGCAGGTAGGTTAATTTGTTAGCTAACTGATGACTGAAACATTTTCTTGTGTGACACAAGTTTTGAACTTAGTTAAAACTCAGCGTTTAAATGTGTTGGTGCTGGACATAAAATGTTAGTTTTAAGTGTGAAAATGCATGCAGTTTCATCACTGTACTGTACCCTGTAGTCCATCATAACATCCCCTCTGTTACGTGTTTGCCATAATAAACGGACACATGTACACATGTTTCAATATGAATAAAACGTTTTCAACAAGCCGTTTCTCTACTTGTCTTTTTTGTGCCCCTTGAATATTTATTCGTGTCTCATAATCAGCTGTTCAATCCATCCAATATCTGAAATAGAAGAGCTTAATAGTTTTTGACAATACAAGACCATATATTCTACTGCTTAAGTAGGCATGCTTCCTTGTTGGTTCAGCGGTACATAACCGGAAGCCATAGTAGCAGATAGTTGGTCTACTTGGGACATTGGTGAGTGTAACTGGTTATTAATCCATTTTAAATGTTTAGATCACGGAACAAATCAGTCTCGTTAGATGGACATAAGACTGTCCAATCTGGCACCTTAGCGCCCACACATTAAAGGTATGTATTTTCCTCAAAGGTAAACACCAAATTGTTATCTGACCCTGGTGTGTTCACTTACTTACACCCAGTGGAAATGCAGGGTATTGCACATAAAATTCACTTGCGCAATGGCAGTAAGTTCATGCTTTGGTGCGCCGTCTTGTGGTTAAACTGTCCCTATGAGACCAGCAATGGCTAACACCAGGGTGGTTCGAGAAATGTCTGGTGATTAAAGGGTTTGCTCAATAGAATGACCCACGGTCTGCTGTGTGATGTAATTGGTGACCCTGGCAAAATGAGTGACACATTTAGAAGTGTGAGTATAACAATCAAATATGTTTGATCTTCATGACATTATCTACCTCCCTTATTTTGTTGCATCATT
Organism: Sprattus sprattus; assembly: GCF_963457725.1. Taxonomy (NCBI): domain Eukaryota; kingdom Metazoa; phylum Chordata; class Actinopteri; order Clupeiformes; family Clupeidae; genus Sprattus; species Sprattus sprattus. The sequence continues at coordinate 45,161,504 of NC_137924.1, read as the reverse complement.
TAAATTAATATTTACTGATTCAGGCCTGACTCTCACTTACTCATGTTTTATACAGGTTATATGAGTTGATTCCCTGCAACAGTATTAAAACCGGTTAATTCTGTGAAATAGTTTGACATGAACAATGCTATTACTGTTACAATGCAATTTTGTGTGACCATGTAACAATGAACGTGGAATTGATTACTAAGATTGTATGCAAGTATACACTGATTTATGCACTCTTGTTTGCATCTGGGCTATGGGACAGTGACTGAATAGAGCACTTGAATGTGCACATGCGAATAAAGAGTCATACATATTTATCTGCCAACCCAGTAGGCTTGCAGACGTAATGTGAACGTGTCTTTGGGCCTTAATTTTGGCAGGAACTTTTGGCTTCATTTAACCATGGGAGCTCTCAGTGGTGGTGTTTTCCTGCCTGCGTGTGTGACTGGCGGTGAGCTGGCATGCAAGGAGGGAGGGGGAGGGGGGGGGTCTGGGGCACAGAATCGAAAGCGAACAGGGGAGAGCAGCAGAGAGAAAGCCAGCTGCATAGCTTGCTTCGCAGCAGGAGAGAGATGAGGGACTCCATTTTGGCTCAGGGAAGCTGGATGCCTTCTAAGAAAAGGACCTTTGCAATGGAAGGTAAGCACCACAGAGAAAGGAAATGGTTGTTGATTGCATGGCTTGAGTGAAATGGTCGATAGGCTTATCCTTTGCCATTTAGACCACCTGACAGTGCCTGAGTATATAGGATAAGAACCTGAAAATACTTGACAAGACTCCTGGGGAGCTCACTATAAATGTAGGCTACATCCGTTTGTTAGTATTAATTTAACTCCAGTGTTCTATTTTAGTGGCAAGTATTTTTTTTGCTTACAGGCAGTAGGCCATGACACCTCCCTACTCCCAGACACTTCCTATGTCCCTTCCGTCGACAGGCTATTTTTGACCTCTGAACTTTGTACTCTGCTTTCAGACATCCAAACACATGGAGTAATGGTACTGACCTTGGTATTCAGGGACTGTTTGTGGTGGTAGTCACATCGCATTGTAAGAATCATATCTAAGATGACAGCACTAGGCTTTTCCTGGTTTGAACATGCAAGTGCCAGATTAATGTGTGTTGTCCATTTATATTAACGGTAAGAGATGACAACCAAACACAAACCAATATGTATAGTAATGGGTATGTCTTTCCAGTTTATGAAAAATAGGCCTAACCTTGTTGCCCAAACAACAACCCAGACTCCCAAATGGACAATGGAGAAATGACGGAAAAGCTTTGTTTATGTATCCGTTTTTGTTTGTTTACACTCATGCGGTCTGCCTTTTAAGGGACAATGATGAACCAAGGACAATTAAAACGAAGGGGAAAAAAACGAACCGCTTTTAAATGAGAACACACCTCTGACGGCTAAAAGCTTTAAACAAGCATCAAACAAATGAGATTGGAAAGGAGAGCGAAGTTGAGAGGAGAGAAGCGCTGTCGTTCGGACAGATAGTCGGAAAACAAACGAGGCCTTCAACTGAAAGGAATCCCAGCAGCCCCAGGGATAGGAGCGAAGGGAATGTCCTGTTCCCGCCGCTGTTTGTTTTGATGATGTTGCCATTCTCCGTAGTGGCAGCAAGACTGCTCCCTGGCGCTTCAGCCCCCATGGGCCTAGCGTTTTTCCTGAGAGTTATTGACCAATTGATTCGGTTTCAGGGTAGTTGTGAGTTTGCATTGTTCTGCGTTTTTGAGAATTATTTTTTGATTAAATAAAAATCCATCTCCACATTTCATTTTGTAATAAGGCAAGTTGTTATGAAAATAAAAAAACGTAAAAAGTCAAATTACAGTAATCTACACAGAATGTCCCTGGTATGTAAAACGGTGTCACACAATTTACTCATTGAGAGGCCAACCCATTTATTTATCATATACTTAAATGTGCTGGGCCATTGACTCAGAATGTAATATCTGACATAGCCTACACAAACACACAAGTGTGTTAGCTTGCAGTTGGGACACACACACACAAGCTTGCACACACAATTAAACAGTTGAGTGGACAAAGCGAGACTGACCAGTCCATGACGTTACTTTGGTGAATAGTTCAGAGTAGGGGTTCTAAATTAATTGCACTTGATTCTACCTCCCCCTTTCAATCGGCTTAGTATTAATCTGGTCTCTTTCGAGAGCGCCAAGTCTGGGCTTGGTCAGTGCCATGGAGGGCCCTTCCCTTTGCCTTCCTCCCTCCCCTCCCTTCTCAGCAGCACTGAGTCCCTTTCTTTCTCCATGGCTGTTTTTCTCTTTCTCCTTTTTGGCCACAATCTTATTCAGCATTTTGGCCCTTGATCTTACCTTGGTCCATGGCATCGGCCGTCCACTTTCTTCTTTACTTCGTTACACACACACACACATTTCACACAGGCTACCAAGTGCTGGCCGCATAGGCTCCTTCCTGTCCATACACTGCTGTCCTTCTCTGTCTTTCTTTCTTTCTCTTTCTTATTTGATCCTTCCTTCTCCTGGGTTGTTTCTTATTTGGCTTGTTGCCATTCTCTCTGACCATCTGCCTCATTCTCTCTTTTCCTTCATTCCTTTCTTTCCTGTTGTTAACGTTAATATTATTGTTTATTTTTTTGTCTATTATTCTCTGCTTGGGAAAGGAGTGATTTCATTTTGAGAAATTGCATTCTCTGCATTTTATTTCAATAATTTTTTTTAGACACTGTCTCACTCAACCTTTCTCTATTAGAATCCCTCCCTTCCATCTCTATCTCTCTCTCTCTCTCTCTCTCTCTCTCCTTATTCCGGCTCATCACATTTTCTGCCCATGCATCTCAGCGCGTGTCGCCTTCAAGTGGGTTCTATTTAAAGAGGCAGGATGGGAAAGGCACGGATGGGGTGTTGACGACGACTACGACAGCAGCAGCACTGCCAACGGCAGCCATGGCTGCGGCAGAGGAACAGGAAATGTGGTGTTCGTGCCCACAGCAAAGCTCCGTCAGACGCTCATCCGTGTGTGCTGTGCGGCCTTCGTGGCCCTCGTATGCCTGTGACTGTGGCTCTGTTCCATGCAGCAAAAACAACCCTCCCCTTATCAGACAATTATGCCCCCCACCCCCCTCCACACCACACCACACACCCAACACCAGTCCCCCCACCGCTGCTCGTGCACATCCCCGACTCCACCAGCACCAGCAGCAGCACCAGCACCCAGCTCCAATGAATGGCGCACATACACAACAGGGCATTCACCGCCGCCTCCACCCTCCCTCCCATCACCCCCCCCCACCACCACCACCCAAGGCCCCCCTGCATTCTCTTCTTTCTCTCTGGCTCTCCCAGTACAGCATGCCTGAGTAGCTGCCTGGAGATGAAGAAGCTAATTAATTTGATTTAGCCGTTCTTTCCCTGGCAGTGGAAAAACTAGCCCCCCCCCCCACACACACACACACCCTCTCCCTTCCTCCTGCACGCCCCCCCTCTAGCATTACCGCCACCACCCTATCAGGCACCCCTCCCAGATGATTTTCCACTGATCCTTTCTACGCTTGCTCTCTCTCTCTCTTTCTCTCTCTCCTGGCAGTTCTTGTTCCGCTTCCCTCCTCTTTCACTTTTGTCCTTTTCCCCTTGCCAAAAATATGCTTCAGGCTTCCCTCATGGATGACAGAGATTCTTTAAAAAATGACCCGACATACCGAGTCCTTTCTGCTGCCTTCCTTTACCCTTTGGACTTAAGTACGTTAATGAAAGTAGCCCTCCCTCCAACGCCCATCACTGACAATATGTCTATTTCCCCCCCGCGCGCCTTCACAAGCTGTCAAACAAAATACCGGCCAGCATGTGCATGTTTGGCTCTCTTTCCTGCTCACAATGGGGGCCGTGAATCACCCTCTGACCTTTTTTCACTTATGGCCATTTCTGCCTTTTGAATGTGTTTTGTACGTTCACCTTGGCCTAGGCCAAAGCACCGTTCTGAGTAGCCAAGGAAATTCTTTTAGGAAGGAAGAAAAAAAAACCTCTCTCCTTAAAGGCTGCTCACTGAGTAAGTTGTTGTTGTTGTTGTTGTTGTCGATGTAGTGCAGACAGCCAACAAGAAGGAGTCGGATGAGAAGGACCAGGACCAGTCAGGGTGGGGATGGAGAGGTGTCACAGAAAGTCCCATGTTATTTTCTGCTGTTTGGCTTTTGGTGTAGGTAATGATGCGAAACTGTGCTTTCTTTTAACAATTACAGGGCTCAGTGTTAGTTCCCCCCTCACTTGTCAATGGGCACCACCATTTGGGTCATTAGAGCCAACAATGGTAGCAGATCCTGTGTTGTTTCGTCACACACTCAGCTGTAACACATGGCCTAGTAATGCAGGTAACCGCCCTCCTGTGACTCATCGCACGACAGCAGCCACCATGTTCTCCATGTCCGTCATGGAGTGTGGGGGGCGGGTGGAACGGTTTGGTACGTTCTGGTTACGTTAACCCTGTTAGCCGTACCGGTTTCTCCTTCACGGTCGCGCCCCCCTCTGGGCTCCCTTGATGCGGCCCTCCCCAACTCCCCCACCTCCTCCACCTCTCCCCGCTCTGCACTCGTTTCCCCAGATACTCACCAGGAGGCCTGGTCTGACCAGACCTGCATGTCCTTCCCTCTTTCACGCTGCGCTGACTCTGCGGCCCACTGCCTCACTAAGTGTCCGCTGACCCAGATGTCATGTTACCAAAAAAAAAAGTAAAAAACATGTCCCTTGATCAGTAATATGCAAGAGCGTCCTAAGGAGGGTACATGTTTACAGACAAAATGTTCCTCTTTGTTTTTGTAAGATAGAAGGACAGAAAAATAGAAACTGACTGAAAAAAATGGAAGATGGTATATATTTGAAAACTTTAGTTTAGTGACGCAGTTTCCAAGACGGGCACGACTAATTCTTGAGTCTCATGCGGAATCTCATTTTTGAGCGGATTGATGAGGATGACGATTTGAGAAATATTTCTTTCAGAATATTTCTTTTCGAACATTAGTCTCAACCAAAACTTGGAGGGGAAACTTTGCTGATCTGCGGATGGTTTTACATTACTGAATCCCATTGCAAAGAGTGGTGATCTCTTTAGGGTGTAAATGAGTGCAAATTCTGCTGAAACTACTCTGAAATACGGAGTTGGTCACTGGCTTTATCTTTAGGATAATTCAAACATGTGTAGGCTAGACTACTCTTCAGTCGGTGTCCAATCCTGGACTAACGTTCCCAAACACTCATTCCTCTGGAAAAAGAGTGCATTGGAAGGAAGAAAAAAGGGGAAAGCAACAAAGTTCCTGAGAGGTCACAGGAACAACACCCAATCCCGGCGCAGTTCCCATGGAGACAAGTCTGCTGGGCTGGTGTACAATGAGGAAGACGGCGAGAGCGAGAGAAAGAGAGAGGGAGAGGGCAGGAGAGGAACGTGAAATAGGTGGTGGTGGGGCTGGGGGGGTTGAGGGGGCAAAAATGCCACAAAGAATGGAGAGAAGAGAAAGAAGGCTTATGAATATTCCAACGGTCACTCTTCCTCTTTCTCTCTCCACTCTTCTTCTAGTCTTCTCCGTCTCCTCGTAGTGCCTCTTCAGTAGTTGCGGTCTGTGGCCAAGAATGCACACGAGCCACGTCTAGTCCTAGCATGGCACTGAAGGACAGCAGGGCTATTCCATTAGCCTAAGCTTGGATATCAGCAGCTGAAGGGCACGCTGTCAGCACCATACAAGGCTAGAGGAAGGCCAACAGGGTCCTGAGTATCCATGTTTATATCATAGGTGAGCTGTCCAACTCAAAGGCTCATCCACACTGAAGTCATGGCTTTAACCTTACTGACTGCTTCTCGGGTAATGGTGACAGTCAGGGAAAGGGGTTTGAGACGTGAACCCCAAGTCTGTGTCTATAGCCCTCTCTCTTTATCTCTCAGCCGCTTTGATCTGTTCCTCCAGTCCTTTCAACTTCACTTATTTAAAGTGTAGTGCTTCCACCCTGGTATTGTCTGTCCTCAGTCTCTCACACACTGGACTCAAACTGTCTGTCTCTCTCTCCCCGTCTCTCTTCCCCTCTGCCTTTATCTCCTCTCTCTGTCCGTGTCTCCCAGTGCCCAAGCTTTTTTTATGTTGGCACAGCTCCTGTTTGTTTTCAGCCATTTTGGGGACTGGCAGTGCTCGTAACAAACTGCTTAAATGGCGTCCTCTCGCTCTCCCTCCCTCCCTCCTTTCCTCCCTCCCTCTCTTTCCTTCTGTATCGCCAGGCTTTGTGTATATAAAGTAGTGTGTGTGTGTCTGAGACAGACTGTGTGTGTGTTTGTGAAGAACAATACTTCCAAATAAAAAGAGGATTGGAATCAGAATAGAGTTGGGGAGGGAGGTAAGGGGCGGTGGTGGTGTTGGTTGTGGGATATTTTTTGGGGGGAGGGGGGGGGGGGGGGGGGTCCTCGATGAAAAAAATAAAAATCACTTGCCGGAAAAAAAGTAGAAAAAAAGCACCCAGAATCATGTGTCAGCGGCAAACTGAAGTGAGAAAGAGGGAGAGCAAGCAGGAGCAGGCGATAGAGGAAGAGAGCGAGGCGAGAGCAGGCGAGAGAGGCAACGCGAGAGAGAGAGAGAGAAGGGGAAAGAGGAGGGGGAATAGAGGGAGAGAGAGTCAGAGTGTGAGAGTCGTTCCTGCCCTCTGTCTCTACACACTGCTTGCCTGTGTGTGTGAGTGTGTGTGTGTGCGTGCGCGTTTCTCCCTGTGCTCTCTCTCTCACTCACACACGCAGACGTGCGCACACAGAAAGAGGGCGAGCAAGTGAGCGAAAGAGAGAGAGCGAGAGCGAGAGCGAGAGAGAGGGGAGAGAGAGAGAGAGAACACATCGCAGCAGAGATGCAGCAGGAGGTTTTCCGAGGTACGTTGTCTTGTTGTGTGCTTGCCTAGCCGAGAAAGAGAGTGAGGAGAGGGAGCTGTTAGCAGATTTGGTTGTCTTCTCTCTTTCCCTGCTAGGTTTTTCTTGCTTACCCGATCACTAAAGTACTGCTGCTGCTCTTGTTGTTGTTTTGTTAGTATGTGTGTGTTTGTGTGTGTGTGTATCAGCTTATGCGTGTATGTGGCTGTGTGTGCGTGTGTGTGTGCTAATGAGGGCCTGTCTCCCTTATCCTCTCCTGTCTCGCTGGCGAACCACGCAGTTCTTTTTTCAGGGCCGATGACGCGCACAGTAATTCTGGCAAAATACGCAGAAACTTCTTTGTCATTCTTTTAAAAAATATGGAGACCTCCACGTTGATTTCGAGCCACTCTGGATCGAGATGTGCCGCACGTCATAGGAGACATTAGGAATGACGTGGGTTTTGTATTTTGGGAAACCATTTTTTGTTTCGGCCTCAAATGGGTCAATTTCAATCAACTTATCATCACAAGAAGACAGCGGCAGGTTGAACGGCAGACTTGCACATACTTGTTTCATGCGGCTCGAGTCCTTAGAGGAAGACAATTTTCCGAGCTCTGTCTTCCTTCAGAGGCTGCTGTGTCATTAGGAATATCCTCCTCTATGTTTTGCTTCTCTTTTGGTCGGGCTTGTTGGGGGTTGGGGGTGGGGGGGGGTGGGGGGGGGGGTGGGGTAGGGAGGGAGTTGTTGCTAAACCTGGGAGGGTATACAGACGTCACGCAGCCTTATTGCTATTTCTTGAGCACCTTGCACTTGCGCCCCTGCCACTTTGTTCAGTAATCAGGTTTCTCAGGAAAAAAAAAACAAGCTCAACCAAACCTCGCATTCCTCTTGCCTGCTGTGGTGAGCTCTCGTTCTCGACACAAGAGAAAATGAGCCTAAAAAATGCCTGCCAGCGAAAGGGGTCAGAGGTCAAGTCATGGTGAGGCTGGTTGCCAAAAGCCTTGTGTTTCCTTCAAAGTTCACCACCGGTATCCCACCACTGGACAGATCAGCCTTACTATGTACCCTATGTGCCATCTGCTAAGGTTGATGCATGGCGAAAAAGACTGACCAGATGTTCTGACCAATTTTCATGTAAGAAGCTGTGACAGCATTCTGTACCATCAAGCAACATCACGGTGCTAATTCCCTCAGGCAAGGTTGCCGAAGCCGTGTTGGAAATGATTTTGGAGGAAATTACTTCCAGCGCTGTCACCAACAGGATACCATTCCCACTTTCTCTGGATAATTCCCCCCCTTCCACTCCTCTTCCGCGTCCTACCCTCACGCTGACTCTTCCCATGATTCCATTACAGCGACAGAATTATGGGAATTACTTGCTGGGTTGAAACCTAACAGACCATGTAAAGCAGTGTATTTTACATAGGGGAGGCTTAGCGGAGCACCGACACTGGCATGCAAAATCGCAGCGATACCACAGTTTCGCCAGAGGAAAATGCCACTGAGAAACGCTGCGTAGGTGCTGGGAGACAAGAACACCATGAAATCCATATACCATGACGTGAACCCTCCCCGCTTATACAAAGACGCAAGCACATGTAAACACACACACACACATCAGCCTCAACCACGCAACTCCCCTTTCTATCCTTTCTGTCTATATTCCTTAAACCCAACTCTCTCTCCATCCATTTTCCCCCCTTTGCAGGTCCCCTCACCGCTGTTCTCAGCTGGCTGGCCCCTGGCTCGGCCGTGTTCTCTGTCCGGAGGTTGTACAGAGTTCAGGCCTCTCGTGAGTGACCAGCCCCCCCCCCCACATTTTTTTTTTAGCCCAACCCCTCGCCTTGAAGGCAGGCCAGGCGCCCTCGGCTGCCCACATGGAAACAGGCAGGGGCTCACACCTCCCCGTCTCTCCAGCCCGTGCTCCTGGCGCTTCTCTGTTGTTGGGGCAGCATGAAACTTTAGCCCATTAACCCCTCGTGAATGCCCACTCACGGGCTTCTCTCATTTCACCTAAAAACCGCTGGGGAATGACTAGAACATTGTATGTTGTGAGGGGCAAACCTTCTTCTCATGCGAGAGCCTGATTTTGGTTGGATTCCAGTCGTGTGTTTTTTTGTTTTGTTGATGTTGTTGAGGAGGGCAGCGGCCATTTTTGGAAACACTTCAGTGCTTTTCCCTCTCTCTCTCTCTCTCTCTCTCTCTCTCTCTCTCTCTCTCTCTCTCTTTCTCTTTCTCTCTCTCTCTCTCTCTCTCTCTCTTGCTGAAAAACACAAGGACTGAAGTATCTGTTTGGCCTCTCCTAATCCTCAACCTTCATGTGTTTCATACGTTTGTTTGTGATACTTTTTGTTTTTTTAATCCTGTCTTCCAGTATACCTATGACTCATCAGCAAGCAGACAACCAAATTCTCATTTCCTGTAATTTCACTTTACAGGAGATCCCTAAGCTCTGAAGGATGTGGACTGTGGACTGACCCTCGTTATTTTTTTGGGGAGGGGGGGGACTGGTTTGGTATTCGCCATGCTGGGGCTCAGATGGGTGGGTGTGTGGGAGTGTTGAGGGGAGAAAGGAGGGAGCATTTGTGTATCGGGTGGGGTTGAGGGGTGTGTGTGTGCGCTGGGGGGTGGGGGTGGGGGTTGTGGGTGGGTGTTGAAGTCCCTGTCACGCTTGGCCAGCCTCTTGTGTGGAGCACTGTTTGTGGAGAAGCAGTGCCTGCGTCACGCACACACACACACACACACACAAACGCACACATGCACACACACACACACACACACACACACAAATGCGAGGCTTGGGGGTGGCAGACGCAGTTTCCCGTCACAGACGCAAACACCAGATGAAATCGTGACATTTTTAGACCTCATCGTGTCTGGTTATCTCCCCGACTGACTGCCATTTAGATCACAACAGGTGCAAGACAGGGCTAGTGTAAATCCCGCCATATGTTTGGGCAGCATGTCACACACACAGACGGCCCTCTCATTAGCATGCACTTCCTGGCTAATTTGTCTGGGATATCCGCACCTTTGTCAACAGTCTCTTTTCTTCCTCTGAATTTCCCTTGGCTCTGACTGGAAGTGTGTCACTTTCAACATAGGAGCTTGCTGCTGATTGGGTGGATGTTTCTTTTTTTTTTATTTTTACACAGCGAAAGCCTGCTGATGGAGTGGTTGGGTCCACATTTTGAGACGGCCCTACTTTCCTCAGGCTTGTCAAAGAGTTCAGGTTTTGCAACGTCTCTCATCGCTCCCGTACTGCCTATAGCGTTTGCTTCCCAGCATCAGTGGGCATCTCGTAACCTGTCGATCTGAGGAGGCTGTTTACTGGGAAAAACCTTTACATGAGTGTATGTCTGCCAGTGTGTCTGTGTGTTCCTGGCTCGCTCTCTCAATCGCTCCTCTTCACTCTTCCTCTTTCTGTGTCTCTCCCTCATTCTCTCTTTCTTTCATTCTTTTCCCCTGTCTCTCTCTCTCCCGCTCTCTCGCCCTGTGCTTCTTTCCTTTTCTCTTGCGTGTTCACTCCCTCACTTGCCCTTTCTTTTCCTCTCTCTCTCTCTCTCTCTCTCCCTCTCCCTCCTCTCTTCTCTGCAATAACAGTGCTGACCTAGTTTCTGTGTGTTCAGGGCCGCTTGTGGAATTTTACAGAGGCCTGCCTGCCTGCCTGCCTCTGTGCCCGACAGAAAATGCAGACAGAAAAGCATGACTGGGGATTTTTCTACGGTTGCATCGTTAGTACCACAATCCCTGGCTGAAAAGACGATTAAAAAAATAGATATACTTGAAAAAAAATCACAATAAGTATAAGATGGTGTTGTATGGGAGGCTTTAGAGTGTTGTGTGCGAAGCAGTGGATTCTTGCAATAATGTTCGGCAGCATTCTCGCTTAGCGTTGTTATGGAAAGCGCTATTGCTCTTTCTCTCAGGCCTCACTGCGACAGAGACGACCGGATGCACAGGACAGAAACCCCCCCCCCCCTCCATACACATAGAAACACTAACACAAACACACAAACACACACGTACCCGCACACACCCACACCCACACCCACACCCACACCCACACCCACACATCTCACACCTCACACCTAATCCCAAACCATCCAACAAACCAGCCTGTGCGGTAAAAAAAAAACAAAAAAAGTTGTTGACAAATCAGTGTTTAAGTCTCTCCCTCTGGATTGGCGGTCCGTGTCGCAGGTGGAAGTGCGCATCTTTCGGATTCCTTATGCGGTCTTGCTGTGCCAAAGTACAAATGCCCTGCTTGGCTAGAGCCCCTTTCCCCTCCCCTCTCTCTGCCCCTTCACCCGATACCCCAACCGAGCCAGTGCCTGTGTGTGATTAGCATAGATCTTTTCTTATTTTCTGCTCTGTCTATTTCAGCACGGCCTTGTGCCCTGTTTTCGATTATGGGAAGACAGTTTGCCAACCCAACTTCTTTACATTACAGTCACTGTCACTGTGCTCAAATGCCTTCTTGACATGACCTTGAGGTGTTTTTTTGTTTCTGTGTTTCTCCTGGCCGACACTAATCCTTTTATCTTCTTATCCATTTTAGGTTTGGGGGTAGTGCCATGGTGTCCCAGGCGGAGCTATGGGACCCCCATCACTCCAGCAGCGTCCTGTCTGAGCTGAATCAGCAGCGCCTTGCCGACCTTGCCCCGCCGTTTGACGTCACAATCGACGCTGCCAACGACACAGAGGTCCACGCCCACCAGAGCATCCGAGCTGCCCGCGGCTCATACTTCCGCCAGCTTTCGTCTTCCCTTGCCACCAGCACTCCCTGGGGTACTTCCTCTACCACCACTCCTGGAAAAGAGAGAGCGGTGGAGCCCTCCTGCCTCCGGCCTAGGACACTTTCCGACCTGCCGGACTACGTCTTCACATCTCGCGTCTCCCAGTGAGACCCCGGAGGTGCCAGGCGTCTTTCGGAGGCGGCAGACTGCAGCCTCGAGGTGCCTTTCCTTGTCAGATCAGGGGTTAAGAAAAGGGTGCAGATGAAAAGCAAACAACTGAAAGGGAACAGGATGGGGGAGGAGAGCAACCCGGCGGATGTCGGCCAAACCACGAAAATATCTCTCCGCTTTCCCCTCAGCGCAGGGTTGCCAGTCCCCATGGCACAAAACCACTGTCCCATCCCACTCTCCCTGCCCTCATCTGTTGCAGAGCATGAGATGAGCCTCGCAGAGGGTACAAGGAAGATGGATTCTCTCACGGACAAGCAGCTGGCAAGCATGCCAATGAGACGCAACAACTTGCCAGCCGCCCCACGCTCCTCTGCATCTTCCTCCTCCTGCTCTTCCTCATTCTCTCCCGTGGATCTCACTGCATCAGTCAGGAAGGACTCTAAATCCACTCCACCCTTTTCCACAGCTGGTCCCGATTCCCATTTTCAGAGCCTCCCCCCTGGACCAGCAGCGGGCTATTCAGGGGATGCCTCTGAGGGGAGCCTTCCACACGGCACCAACCCAGAGCACTCGACCACAGAGACAGCACATATCCTTTTCAAACTGAGCACCAAGGCCTTCCAGGGCCAGGGGGCCAGGGGGTCGGAGAGGAGGAAGGACCACAGCTCCAAAAGCAAACAAGCCAAGGGGGGGACTCCACGGAGGGAGCTGACTGTCGCTCAGCCAGCTGACCCCCCTGCTTCTCCCCCTCCCCTCTCCCCCTCCCCGTCCCTCAGCCCCCCTCCTTCCCCTCCGTCTGTTGCTCCCTCTCTGCCTGGTGATGCCTCCCAGGAGATCATGAAGCCGGAGCTTCTGTGCGGGGTGTGCCACCGTCTTTTCAGCACCGCCTCCTCCCTCACCGTCCACATGAGGCTGCACCGAGGCAGCCGAGCGCTCAGCTGCCGCCACTGTGGCAAAGCCTTCATCCATAACAAAAGACTGCAGTCCCATGAGGCCATGTGCAAGCAGGCTTTGCCAGCTCTCCCCATCCAGCCCAAACAGGAACCCCTCAATGAGGCAGAGGAGTTGGGGGAGCAAGAAGCAGTGGAGGGGGAAGGGGAGGGGGAGTCGGCTGAGCCAGGTCACGTGACCGGAGCTGGTCGCCCTATGAAGAAAGGACGTGGCCTTGCGGGGCGCCGTCGAATTTCTTTTCCTCTCGGCGAAGAAGGGCAGCTTAGCGAGGACGATCACTTTATCAAGGTTGTGGACGGCCACATCATCTACTTCTGCACTGTGTGTGAGCGGTCCTACATGACACTGTCCAGCCTTAAGCGGCATTCCAACGTCCACTCCTGGCGCCGGAAGTACCCCTGCCACTTCTGTGAAAAGGTCTTCGCCCTGGCGGAATACCGCACCAAACACGAGGTCTGGCACACAGGGGAGCGCCGCTACCAGTGCATCTTCTGCTGGGAGGCCTTCCCCACCTACTACAACCTCAAGACCCACCAGAAGGCTGTACACGGCATCAGCCCCAGCCTCATCTCCAGCGAGAAAACAGCCAATGGAGGCTATAAGCAGAAGGTCAATGCCCTCAAGCTCTACCGCCTGCTGCCCATGCGTGCGCAGAAAAGGCCCTATAAGACCTACAGCCACTCGATGGCGGAAGGCATGCTACTGCCCCCTGATCCTCTGTCTTTGGACTGTGCTCTGCCCACCACCCTGGATGCTGGCGAACTGCAGGCCCTCCTCGCTGATGCTCACCCAACGGGTCTGAAGGAAGACCCAGACGCATTCCCCATCAGCTTGAGCCTGGGTCAGGATGAACTCGCCACGCTGGCTGCCACCCAAGGAGGCATGCCAGTTAGCGGGAGAGAGGGAAATATGTCAGAATCAGGGCTGGCTGGTGGCAACGGCAGGCCGCCCAAACTTCCCAAGGGGGACTGCAGTCCGGCCACAGCTGCTTCCTCCGTCATCACCTATGGACACACTAAGCCGTCCGTCATTGTGCACGGCACAGCGGTCTCATCTTCTGTAATTGTTCACAGTAATCAGATCTCAGCTGGCAGCGCACAAAGCCCTCCAAACAGCTCCTCCCCCTCCCCTCTGCCTAGTGGGCAGCCAGTGGTAAGAACTTCTCAGCGCTCAACAAAGAAACATGCACAAAAAGAGTCCACGGACACCCAGAGGGAGACAGGCAGTGCCTCAGAGCACACAGACATCTCTGAGAGCAGACAAACAGGGACAGGTAAAGCTCATCACAAGGTGCGCAAGTCGCACAGTAAAAATGACTCCCACTCCAGTAAGCCATCCAGCCATGGGGCTGTGCCCGAGGCCAAGGGAACAGGGCCGCTGTGCCAGATCACTGTACGTATCGGAGAGGAGGCCATCGTCAAACGGAGCATCTCTGAGACAGACCTCATGAGGAACAAAGACCCGTCGGCCTGCAAAGCCAAAAAGGGCGATGCCTCTGCAGCGGAGGAGCAGAGGGAGCTCCGTCACACTCATCACCATCGCCACAAACACCGCTCCCATCGGAGCTCCAGCAAGGAGGAGGCAGAGGGGGAGCCCCGAAAGAAAACCCCAAAAACTCCAACAAAGGTGAGGGAGTATTACTTTCGCCAGGAGGTGCGAGAGGAGGACAGCGATCAGGATGGAGAGGACAACCTCTGGAGGCCGTATTACTCTTACAAGCCCAAGCGCAAAGCCCCTCACGTGCAGAAGGTGAAAAGCTGGCAGCGTAAGCTACACTACAAGCGATCACTGAGGCAGATGCAGAGAGGCGAGAGACTCGCAAACCACAAAGACAATCGGGTGGAGGAGGAGGACGGGGAGGAAGAGCTGGGAGATGATGGGGTGGACAGGGACGAGCAGGCACTTAAGACGGAGGAGGAGGAGAGTGACATCATGAACACACCTTCTGCCCCTCTGAAAGAGAATGAGGACACTGTGGTGGAAGAAGAAAGCCAGTCCATGCCTGACCTGCCTGCTCCTGAACCAAAGCCCTTCCTGGATACCTCAAAGCCATCCACGGACAGACAGGAACGGAGCTGGACAGTGGGAGGACAGACAGCAGAGTGTGGCACCTGTGGCCGGTGGTTCTCCAGCGTGAGAAAGCGGGACAAACATGAGCTGACCCATTTGATTGAGTTTGTGTGTATGCTGTGTCAGGCCACGTTCCACTCCCAGTCCAAGCTAGAGGAGCATCAGAAGGCCCAGCACCCCAAACCTTGTCCCAAGAGCCCCCCTGCTCTGTCTGCGCTGCCTTCAGCAGCTGGGGATGAGGCCATGGAGACAGATGCCGGTTGTGACCAGGCCGGGGACATCACGGAGAGGGATGGCCCGGCTTGTGTGGGTAGGAGACCTCTTGTCAGGCACATCTGTTCGCAGTGTAACAAGGTGTGCAAGACGGCCACAGCACTGAGTCGCCACCTCAGGAGGCATGAGTTAAACAGCCCAGCCATGGCAGCAGAGGCCCAACTGAGCATGCCCAGTGCGAGCCCAAAACTGGCGGATCGGTCTCTGAGTGAGCCACAAGAGACCAACAGTGACCACGTGAAGCCGACCCCAGTCATTAACTACACCACGCTAACTACACCACAAAAGCAGAAGCAGGTGTTCGCTGAATGTGTTAAGTTGTCAAGTCTGAGCCAGCCTTGTGAAGCCCAGGCAGAGAACCAAATGCCAGAGTCCTCTGATGTCCCAGAGGCGGTGACCGTCGACAGAAGTCCCAGTGTACAAAGCCTGCACCAGACCATACAAAGCCCCCCTCCGAGTCCACAATGTACAAAGACAGCTACACCAGACAGCCTCACCAACTCCACAGCAGATGGCCATAGGTTTTTGTCATCACCCAATCTGCACAGTGTTTTGGTCCTAAATGGAGCGGAGTGTTTAGACTACAGAACACCTGAAAAGAAAAGCCTGGATGTTCTTGATCAGAGGAAAAGCAGTCCTGTCCAGAGAGCGTCAGAGAGGCCAAACAGCTCCTATTCTGTCATGCCAGCTCAACCCCAGTTAACATCTGACAATGCTTTATCTCTACCCCTTATGACAGAGCCCAACAGGGTGGCACATGTAGAGCGTGAGAGTACCTTAGACAGAGAGAAACAGGGTAAAAGGGGCCCCCATGTGCTTTTTAACAATGCACAAGTGGCCCAGGATCTCAGGGTCCCTGCCTTGTCCTGCAGCCCTAGTGACAACCAAGCACAGGACTTTACCATGCCGACCATTCTGGCCAGGGAGAGGGAGAGGGAGAGGGAAAGGGAGTGGGAAAGGGAGAGGGAGAGGGAGAGAGAGGGAGAGATGGAGAGGGAGAGGGAGAGGGAGAGGGAGTGGGAGAGGGAGAGGGAGAGGGAGAGGGAGAGGGAGAGGGAGCGAGAGAAGGGAAGGGATAGATCTAGGGAGAAGGAGAGGGAAAGGGAGAGGGAGAGGGAAAGGGAGAGAGAGAGGGAAAGGGTGCAACTGACTGCTGGGCTGCACAACTTCCAAAACGAACAACAGCACAGGGAGCAAGAGATGACTCTGCTCGTGCCCAAAGAGGAGCCAGTGAGCCCGGCGCCGTCTCCAAAACACTCCGTGGTTCAAACCACTACTGGCAACACTTTGCAGAGGCTTTCAAAGTCACCTCGGCACTCCCCAAGCACCGCAGATTTGGTGCGGGCGAAACAGGACGCAACGCATTCCCGTCGGCTCGGCCGGCAGGGGCTCATGTTGCCAACCAGTTCGACCGGGGCCAACGAGCGCCCCTCTGCCCATGCTCTGCTGCTCCCCAGGGTGTCTGAGGCGAAGCGGGAGAGCGCTCCCTCAAACCTCACTGGGGACCCCCAAAGGGAGAACAGAGGCTACCCCGTCCAGGACTTCCCTTTGCCTTTGATTGTGCCTGGGGGCTTTCGCTCCGGGAAAAAACAAGAGGACAACTTCATGTCTTACCCTGCCAGCCCCTTTCCCTTTGCATCGCTGGGCAAGATGGTTTCTCCTGGAGATTTGGCCAAACTGCCCTTCTACCGTGACCCATACGCGCTCCTGTGTGCCCCCCAGCTGCTAGCCTACCCCTACAATCTAGCCACCCTGCCCATGGCCATGAACATGATGGGGGCATCTGGGGACAAGGCTGAGCCCCTGCCCTTTCTGCCTGCTCTCTTCAACTATGCCGCGGCCACTGCCCCTTACACGGGCATCGCACCACATACCTTGGTGGCGAACCCCAGCTTCTATGGTGGCGGCAGTGCCAGCGGCAAAAAGAGGGACAGCGCCAACCCATAGGAGAACATTCTAGAGTCTGCATCTCTGAAGGAATATTTAAGGAAATAAAACCAGAAGACCAGGCCTTTTGGCAGAGGACTTACTCATTTGTTTTTGTTTTGTTATTTTGATGCTCTTTGGTAAAACTAACAGCACTTGACAGTACTTGCCTCTCTTTTTGTAAAAGTAGTCATGAGACCTTGGAAATTGTAGAGAAGGGGGTAAAGGGACGAATAGGTCTTTTGGAAGGGCGGAGAAAGGTGAAGAGGGGACATGAGAGGGGAAAGACAGACAGTCTTCTCTTCCTCCCTTCCTCTCTCCTTTTAGTCAGATGTGCCTCCAGCACACCACTCCTTTAGTCATGTCTTTCTGTAGTAACTGTAGAGCTTGATTGTTTGTCTTCTCAGACTCCTTCTGTTAATAACTATGATATAATAAGAATATAACAGCTAACAGGGTGTGTGTTTTGCAACAGTTTAGTTCAGTATGCTTCCCACTGTAGCCGAATAATTATTATAATATTGATATAATGAATAATAATGATATAACACCTCAAATGGAGACTAAGTGTATTAGGAAAGGAAAGGGATAAGCTTGGTTATGTCATTCAGCTTCAATGGGGTCAAATAACAAACCTATGAGTGGATGTGGCTCTGGCTGTACTAGAGGGTATGTGTGTATGTGTGTGCACGTATGTGTGTGTGCGTGTGTGTGTGTGTGTATGTCTGTTAACATTTGTGGCTATTCTCAGCTACGTAGGTCTTGATCCATTCCATAGAGATCGGAGGTATGCACGCCATATCATTCCTATGTTAGATGGATTTGCCTTGTGTAGGTCTTTCTCTCTTTTGAAGTGTCTGCATTGGATGGTTCCCTTCCACTGACAGGTTTAACCTAGCAAGCCCCAGAGCAACTGAAGGCTGAAATCAAGTCTGTGCCTGATCGTTAATAACTGATGCCTCTAAAACACTAACAAAAACCTTGGTGGTCAGGGGACACAAATCTGTTTTGACGGAGGCCTTTTTGTCCAATATACATACAAACAATCTGGATCAACCTATGTTCAAATGTGCTCATATGTTACAGGAAATGGGCTTAAGGTTTCACTTCACATCTTGAATATATATTATCAACAAACTGGCCAATAAATAAGAACAGTTAAACCAGCTGGTTCGGATACTTCCTGTCCTCAAACTATTCATCTCATTTCTGTGGATTTTTACTAAATATATAAATAGCCTAAACAAAATCGACCTTATCGTTAGTGGCCTTTCGTACCCCAGCTCCCCCTGGTGTCCCGCCAAAGACACATTCTTTTTTAACTTCGATGAGTCTGAGAGCATTTAGGCAGAGGAAACGAGGGAGAAAGAAAAGGGATAGTCAGAAAGATGGACAGATAAAGGTACCTGACATGGGTGATATTACGAGAGTTTTCCTGAAAATAAAAAAAGGAAAATCTTACAAAAGATTGACAGCTCTCCCCCTTCACCATTCTTGAGGGCTAACAGGGAGAGCCCATTAAAGTCTAACCTGACTCAGTCTGTAAGTGGCAGAGATGTTCTAGAGAATTCTGCCATGTCCCAGACTGTGCTTCCGTTAGCCGCCAGCAGCTCCTCTCTTCCCCTCTGCTGCGCCACGGCGGGGACAACAGGGATGACGTCAGTCGATCCTGACAGTGTCTCAGTAGGGGCTGGGCTTAGAGTCCATTGTACTGGAGTTCCCCCTAGATGCCTGCTGGGAGTTTTTTTTTCTGTTATGTATATCTCTCTGTGATTTTTATACCAGATAATTTGTTTTGTTTTTGTTTTTGTTTAATTCCTTAACCCCTTTTAGTAGAAAGACAAGGATTCTGCAAAAAGGGTTTTTGAGTATACATAAATATGAATGTAATTTTAGTCATGAGGTTGATGAAGAACATAAGAGAGAACACTATGGTAGATGGAATAGAATCTGTTTTCTGACTTGAAAAAAAAAATAACATGTAATGAAGCGTTATGCAGTCTTGGTATATATACAGTAGTCTTAGCAACATGACAAGAAACATGGGTTCAATATTCACAACGCATGAGCAACACTTGCCTACAGCATCTCCTCTGCTATTGTCAACAGTCTCTCGGCTCTTCTTTCCCCCTGAAAATACAAATTACTTCCTTTTTCGTTGTTTTTTTGTTCTTTCTATCACTTTGCACCACATCCCTTTATTGCCCACCCTCATTTTTTTATTTTTTAAAAATCTAAATACCAAAAAAAAGAACAGCTGCCATTTTTTTGTTTGAATCAGTATGGAAGCTGTCCAATTATCCGCCGCCCCCTCACCCTCCTTCCATCCCTCTCTCTACCCGCACCACTACTGCCCTCCTCACCGCCACCCCCTCTCCTGGCCATTTCCAAAACATTTTACAGCTTGCCTTTGAAGTGTGAGTGCGTTTGAGAGCGAGCGATGAAACCGCAACACTGTTCGTGTCCGGAGGGTACAAAGCACAGCCTGACCAATTGTAGAGGCCGATGTGGGTTTGCTTGGGTGTGGTTACAAGCCTTTTTGTGTGTGTGTGTGTGTGTGTGTGTGTGAGAGTGTGCAGAGAATAAAAGAAAAACCAAAACAATCACCATATCCCTTTGGGGTTTGCCCTGTTTTTCGTAGGTCCTGATTTGTTTTGATTTCCTTTGAAAAGGCCTTCCCTACCTCCCTCAATTCTTTACTCTCATGAAATAAACAAACAACAAAATAAGAAATAAAATCACAAGAACTTTTGTTTGGCCACAAAATCATTTTTGGGATGTATTCAGAAATCATTTCCATGCCATATTTTTTGCCATGTTACATTCACAAGTCTGATAATGGAGAACCTGAGTATTCAAACGTTCAGACTGGATTTTGTGATATGGTAGTCTGTGCTTTACTGATTCTTTTTACGTCTTGTTTTGGTAATGATATTTATCTATGGTCCCAAGGCAGAATGGGGTAACTTGAAATATCAAACAAGATTGATGACTCTCTAAACATGCAAAGACGTTGGCTTTAGTTAGATGAGTGTGGCTAAGTTGTCTGGTTTCGTATACATATAAATGTGATACTGTGCCATAGTTTTAGGGGCCTGTCCTATAGGGCTTTTAAAAGTATGTGTTTTGATGACTTTGTGTTATTATTTAATGCAAAGGCTTGCAGCCACGACACACCCAAACAAGTCCACAACTCATTTTTTTAATATTACTTTTCTCATTTGTTTTTCTCCTCTTTATCTCTCTTTCTCTGTCTCTCCATATCTCTTTCTCTCTGTCTCCATGCAACAATCATATGAATAAAGTATTAACCTGATGACCCAACAAGAAGAACAGACGTAATTTCTTTGCTCGGTTTTAGACAATACAAATCTGTTTGAGAATGGTCTTCATTTTTATGTACTCTGTAATTGGAGCAAGTGTCCAAAAAATCCTATGAAAAAGAAAGACTCTGTCAATATCCAGATGACCAAAAGAAAATAATAAAAAAAGAAGAAGAAAGCACACATTTGCTCAATCACACATGTTGACAATCATCTTCACCCACCTTCACCCTCTGACACATACAAACACAAATACACCCACCTGTGTTCAGCAGGGTCTGGGAGAACAACTTCACCAACGAGCAGGAAACGCAAAAAAAACAATATTGATTCATTAACTGACCTGTGTTAGAAAATATAAGGTATTTGTGATGAGAGGAAAGCTGGTGTTCCTCCTTTGGAAGTCAAATATAATTTCAAAATGTACAAAGACTCAAGTTAATTTAACAGTGGAAACAAGTTTAATAACCAAACAGTGGGGCTAGCCTCTGCTTTAGCCTCTGGCTCCCTGGAAGTGTTCAAAAATACCGTCCTTGTAACATGCACTCCCACCCACTAGAGGGGGATAAGTAGTGCACAGTATCACATAACTGTTTTTTTCAGCCTTAAAAAAAATAAGTAAAGTGGTATTGTACCATTGCATGACTGTTATTTAAATTAAATAAATTGAAGAAGAATTCGTTAGAAAAAACGGGGGGGGGGGGGGGGGGGGGGATTTGATGTTCAAAACAACAGCTTTGACTGTGCTCAGTGCCAGCTCAGATAAACGGTTAAAGATCCTCTTTACACCTATGCAACCTCCAATCCACCCACACACACACACACACACACACACACACACACACACACACATACACACACACACACACAGACATATACACAAACGCACGCACACAGACAGACATACACACACACACACTCTCACACACACACACACACACACACACACACACACACACACACACACACACACACACACACACACACACACACACACACACACACACACACGCGCACACACACACACACTCATGCATGCAACCCTGGTCAAAGCTTTCAAGGTTTCACTGAGACAAGCAAACAGACATCAAACATTTTGCAAAGGTCGTCCAGTTAGCAAATACACTGAGCTGCTTACCGCATGGGGGAAGTTCAGGACTAGGCCACAGGGCTTGTGGGGGACACACTAACTAAATGTAATGTTGCTCTGTCTCCAATGCACAGCCTGCTGTCATATATGATGACATCAGCCTGTAAACAATGTCAACACGCCCCCCCACCTTACTTATGGAGTTAAAAAAGACGACATGAGACAACAGATGAGCCTACAGCATGCAATATTACTTCATGCTATGATGTGCACTGTTTTATCTGGATGTGTGTGTCAAAGCCATAATGTTATTTATTAGTTTGGACTATCAAACCAGACGAAAACATTCTCTGTATGTGTTTTTCACATTATTAAAATTATAAATGTAATACTGAATTATAATTTAAATTAGGCATTCTTTGGAAATACACACTTCCGTAATACAAATTGTGAGATTTTACTAAGAGATTCTCTCCCTGTATCTCTCTGGACTCTCCTTTCTCAACCCCTCACCCCACCCACCCACACACACACACACACACAAACACACAAACACAAAGACACACACAGGCAAATAGAATAACACCCGGTTTTTGACATTGCCATATTTGTCTTTCTTGGTGAGATTGGGGGCAAGGGGACTGGCCGCCACTTTATCAGTAAATAGTCAGAGG
Organism: Sprattus sprattus; assembly: GCF_963457725.1. Lineage (NCBI taxonomy): Eukaryota > Metazoa > Chordata > Actinopteri > Clupeiformes > Clupeidae > Sprattus > Sprattus sprattus. The sequence continues at coordinate 45,139,445 of NC_137924.1, read as the reverse complement.
CCACTGAGGGGTCGGTTAAGGATTCAACTGGATGCCTGTGGGTCGACACACGAGGACAACACACTATCTCTTCAGGACAACACACTATCTCTTCAGGACCACAAACTATCTCCTCAGAACAACACACTATCTCTTCAGGACCACAAACTATCTCAACAGTGGCTATCTCTTCCAAAATGGGGCTCATCAGGGCTGTTTTACGTGTGCTACTTTTGGTGATTTTGTGTGTTCCACCAGGAAGGTGTGAAGTGCATGCAGTGATGGAAAAGGTAAGTGTCCAACATGTAATGGCACACATCATTCATCGGGTGATCAAATGTGTGTTAGTATGTTAGTATGTTAATATCCTGTCCTGCTAGAGTCATATTTTGCAAGGGTATTAAAGTTGCAGTCTGGGGAGCTCTGTGATCTTATTTGCTGTCTGTTTATTGGGGAGAGATTGAGAGTGGAGGACTCATCAATCTTGGTAACAGAGAACGCACCTGGACTCCTTTCATGAGCCTTGGTACCCCTCTCACTGAAATCCAAAGGCTAGTCTCTTTTCTGCAAATTGATTCTTTTTTTACTTGATGAGTTAGTTACCTGATTTGTTTGTTCTTTTGTACTAACATCCCGTCTTTCACCTTTCCTTGCCAGCATCACGTCCTATTTTTCTTTTCGGACTTTTGATCCTGAGGGTGCCATCTTCTATGGCGACACGAGGGATGGGAATGACTGGTTTGTTCTCTCTCTCCGAGAGGGGATCCCAGAGATGCAGATTGGGAAGGCACACATGAGGGTGTCTGTGGCTGGTGGCCCCAAACTAAATGATGGCCTCTGGCATAAGGTAGGCTTCAAATCATTGGGACTGTTTGGTTATTATTTTTAATTCATTTCCAACCTGCAGTGGCAACCTTTCCCATTTGTATACCTTACGTAAAGTTTATAATTGTTGTATATGGAACTATACATTTTAGGGCCCTACTTAATGTATGGTTCCTTTAAAGTTCATCTGAGCGCTCATAATCCTTTCAACACAATGAGATCAACAAACTCTTACATTTTAAATAGACCTCCATTAAACCTTACTTACTTCGCAAATACATCTCTACACTTTAGAGAACGGGTTGTTGTTGTTGTTGCATCTGTTTTGTGGGGTGCTTGACAGGTTGAACTCCGTAGCGAGGACACGTTTGTGGTGCTGGAGATCGATAACAAGCGGGAGCTGGTGGTGGGCCTGCACACAGACCTGCCTGACACACGGGAAGGACTCATCCGGTTAGCTCTCGGGGGCATCTTGATCCATGAGAAGAAGCTTCTCGTCTCAGTGGGTTACCCTCCTAATCAGTGTTGTTCAGTGGTGGGGAGATTCAAAGGGAATTCCCCAGCTACAGTTTCATAGCCTAGCTAATTCCTCGTTTTTCTTTATCTCTCTCTTGCTACTACTTCATCCCCCTCTCCTTCTGTCCTGTCCCTGTCATTGCCTGTGGTTACATGTTAAGTTCAATCCTCTGCTGGATGGGTGTGTTCAAGGAGGCCACTGGCTCAACATCAGCACTCCATGGGACAGCGCTCCAAGGAAGACCACGCCTTGCTTTACAAACATTAAAACAGGGAGCTTCTTCCCCAGGACTGGGCTGGCCATTTTTAACACATCCGGTGAGGACCCGTTCACAAGGAAAGGGAACCAATTTTATTAAAATAATAGATAATGAATACAGGACATTACTAAAAACATTCTGAACAAACAACAGTTGAATATAGAGTAACAGGTTGCTAGAAATATCGCCCAAATTGTGATTAAATTCATTGTAGGTTGTGTATTGTAACAAACAGTCAGGTACTTAAAATAAGATACCAGGAGCCAGTACATATTAACTCATGAAAATCATTCCTCTCACAGACTTTCTTGCAGTTGATCCAGAGGAAAAGGGGATCATCATAACTGTAAATACATCTTCAAAGACATTGAATGGGACTATACTCTCCCTGCGGTCACATGAATCACCTTCACCAATCCTGAGTGTGGCTGAAGACACCAACTCTGGGGTACAGCTCCTTCAGCCTGACTGATAGTTTAGATATTTTACTCGTTAAGTTAATTAGTGAGTCTTTATGCCTTCCTTTATTGACATGAATTACTACTGTGAAATGCACTGATTACGCCAGAAATTGGGATAGAGTTCTAGTTGGGATTACTATAAATGATTTAAATGCAGAGGGATAAAGCCATAAAGTGAGTTATTGTATAACTGTACTTGCCATTTATAAACACATTTATGTAAATTATGCATGATATATATTGAAAATATTATAATTAGGCAAGAATATGTTTGAAAAAAAAAAATACTAAATAGAGAGTAAATGCTACTTATAGGCGTACAACTATCGACATTTATGACAGGACAGGGGTATGCACTACCATAATAATAACTTATTCCAAGCAGAATGTTCAAACTGCCCCAAGTAGTAAAAGATTGCATGATTTGACCGCTTTAACGGGTGAAAGAGGACCTGTGAATGTTGTAAATGTTAAGTAAGGATTTAAAGACTAAATTCATTTTGAGAACAGACCATACCATATATCAGAGACACAGAGGAAAACATGCTGTAGCTTGTTATAGCAACAACTTAATGATGATTTGTTTGGAATTGGGTAAATAACTTCTGTATGCCACTATAAATGAACCTGCAACATTTTATTAGGATTGGCAATTCACACAGGCATGTATTGGCTGCTGAAATTTGAAATGAAAGTTTGAACCTTTCCATCACATGTTTTCCAAGATATTGACTAGTAAAGTGCTAGATTTTTGCTTTGAAGATTATCCACTAGGTGGCGCCACTCCACAAATTAATTGGGATGAGCTAGGATAATACGCCTCCTAGAGGTGAGCTTGGCATACAAATTTCAAACTGTTTGGCAAACCATTTTTTGTAGCTATTGCTCAAGAAGTTCTTTGACCTCACCCAACCTTATATTCCGTATCAGCCACGTGCGGCTACAACCACACCAGTTTCATGTGGATTGGCAAAGTCTAAGTAAATTATAGCGCTGACCAAAAAGATGAATTAGAAGAAGAAGGAGAACAACAACAACAACAAACACTTCAACAACACTACATGACTTCCTGCATGCATATAACTCCTCTTTAGATTAACTGACAATTTGTCTATAAAAATACGCAAATGACTGAAATGGTTCCTTCGGTTGTCAGTTCAGTCTCTCACCTATATAGGCAATTTTAGTCATAATTTCACATTTCTGTGCATTAACACAATGCATGTCAGGCTATAGATTTCAGACAGTGAATAAAACATAAAAAGCTGACAAAGGCAAAAGTATTTTCTGGAGGATTGTATGTGTGCATGTTTCCCCCCGCTTCTTTAAAAATGTCTGTGCATAAAGTGTTCACTAGTATTACACATGTTCCTTCTTTTTCTCTGTTCCAGATGATGGCTTTTAAAGTCAAAACAGACACCTTTGCTGTCAATGAGAACTTTGATAAGGACTTCATTAGCTTTGACGTGATCATCCAAAAAACCTCAATGAGCTTTGAAACAAAAAAAGGAAGTCAGAAGGTGGACATTGATGGTGACTATAGCAGTATTTTGGCACAGTGGAAAAAAGGAATGCTTCTTGCTTTTGGTGGAGTACCAGGTATGTTTATCTTTCAATGTCAAGTACTTATGTTTTGATCTGGACAATCTCTGGCCGAGGTTTCGACATTATATTAAAACATACCATAAAAAAGACCCTTCTATCATGACAGTTAGGAATTTAAACTTTAAATGATGGTGTACACTGTATATGAAAATAAACATTGGCATTTCAAACTAACTTTTTTCAGGAGATGGTGCTGATTACGTTGGCTCTGAGTACATGGAGGGCTGTCTAGACACAATTTTTGTCCAAGGACAAAAAGTAGATTTGGACCAGGCTTTGTTCAAAGACGCATCTGTGTCTTCCCACAGCTGTCCTGTTTAAATGCATTTGTCCTGTTTAAAAATATATTTAAAATACATTTCAAAATGTGTCTTCTATCTCTCTGGTTTTTGCTTCCTTGCAAAACACAATGGAAATAACAGAGTATGGTAATATTAAGTGTGGTAGTAAGTGTGCATTACCACTTAATAATCCATGCTGTTATTATGCCTGCACGAAAATAGTTAAAATACACTTTATATTGTGACGTAGTGTGGGATGAACTGCTGTATATGGAAGATTATGGACATGCCCACAGATTCAGTAAAGACCATTTTATGATTTTCTGCTGATCTTTTGCTTTGAGATTTCAAACATAGTGATCTTTACAGACTGTCTGTCTCCCCCCTTCCCCACACCAAGCTGATTATTCTATGGGAAGACTTCACTCTGAACTGTAGGCTTCCTATTAAGAATCATACATCATACATACCTTGAGGTGTGTTTGTGGGGAAATGACAGAACCAGGCGGGTGAAATGGGTTATTCGTTCATGCATCGCCCTCTGGTGGACGGCCAAGGAGAGAAACCCCATTACAGGTGCAGCAGATGGGCCTATTAACTCAAGCGCTGGTTATAGGCTAATGTCAGGCTATGCAGAATTACAATATTTAAGATTACCTTATTGAAACGATCCTTTTTGGGTAAATGGAGCCATTCGAATTTCATTATTTTCATTATATTATTGAAAACATAACAGTTTTTACTGCTCTCCTGTTTGAGATAGGCAAGAATAACATTTTTACAATTTGGCCTTTCGATAGCCTCTTACACAGTTGCCTAAATAAGTGCCGAGTCACCTTATTGTGATAAACTCGCTGATATGGTGAACGTGTGGATAATTTCAGTTGCTGCTGAAAATAATCGCACGACTGAGTTACAGATGTCGTGTGCGCTTTGCTGATAATTTGCTAAGGTTTTGTCATAACTCGCTGCCTCACTGCCGTAAAATAGGTATGGTTTACCTTCTGCCGTAAACCATATTTGATTAGAAACCAACTGGTAGGTATTGGCTTGTCGTAAAAACAGTGTCGCGAACCGTGCCGCCCAGCGAAGATGGCGGCTGAGCTGCACCCGCGCAGCGGAAAGCTGATCGGCCTTTCGAATTCGAACCGAACAGCCCAGCGTAATCAGCCAGTTCAGGAATTTAATCATGGTTTGGTCCTAAGTCGGGAGCCACTTAGTGATCGCGATGTCTTTACTGTTCGGATCGACAAGAAGGTAAACAAAAATGTCACTAGCGGTGAAAGTGTGAGGTGGGAATGCGTTGGGAGCAGAGTGGGACCCGGGTTCTTGTGTCTGCAGTGCCGATCATATTGCATGGGCGTGTTGGGCTGGACAGTTCCTAACGAACACTGTTGAGTAGCAGACTTACTTGCATTTTCCCTCAACAGAGATGACTGGCCACAAAATAAAGTGCAGTGGTTTCATTAGCCGTCAGTTAGCTAGCCAGCCTGCCAATGTTAGATTCGCACACTCACAGAGTGCCTCCTTGTAAACATCAAGCTCAGGAGACAGCTCGCTTGCTAGTGATCAAGGCAGTGTCAAGTCAGTAGCTAGCAAGTGGCTGCAAGCTAGCCATCACTGCTGCATGGCTGTACTGTTCATTATATTTGAAGTGACGTTACACGTAACATGTGATTTGGCCATCAAGTATGAACAAACTATATCATTTATTGGGACTACTCTCAAGTTAAGACGTGCACATATGTGAACAGAGTGTGATCACGTATCGATATATGATCAGCTAACCTACTGTTGCTGTCAAATGCATCAAGCTAGCATGCGAGGGGGGCTTTGAGATTTTTTTTTTTACGTAAGCTTGCATAGGCTTTGTAGGCACACAAATAAGCCAAACAGTCAGGTCTTGCAAAAATATTTTGCATCTTAATATAACTTTAACGCCATAGGCTCAGACTTTTTTTAGTGGTGACGTTTCGGTTCATTCAATTGTGAGTGTTAGCTAGCAAGGCATCAATGTATAGCTAATGTTTGGGATAACGAGGGTTAACATTAACCTGTGGTTAGCCAGATCTGACCACACTCGTCAAATGCATAAGATACGCCGCTGTTGAATTTGTGCACCTGGGACCTCTTTATTTGTATCCATAGTAAGTATGTCCACTTGTTATTATTCTAGCTCAGACCTCGAAGGACAGTGCTCGGAATATATTGCTACCTATGTGGACGTAAACAATCTAACGGTAGCTAACGACACGCGATGTTAACCCTAAGGTACTGTATTTGCAGGACATCATACTCCGCTACCAATGACACCACGCTGACCAGCTTTCATCAAATAGGCTAGTTTAGTAGATTAATATTGTAGCGATGTTGGGCATGTGTCTTCATCGTTTAATTCATCCGAAATGGAATAACGTTTATTGTACGGCATCTTTCCATGAATGACCTTGTGTTTGGTTCGTTGGCTTTCGTTGCCTCCATCGGTTTTAAATTGCAATATCAACTGTGCCCTACAAAAACTGGCCGGTGCTTAATATTTGATAACTTTCATATTGTAATTTGCCATCTGTGTTAGCTTGCTCCAGTCAGCTGGACATGCGCGATGCCTGTCCTTTGCATAATGTCATTGTATCTTTGGTCCGTCGGGTGTGATTGTATTCATACGATTTATATTCTTTTTCTACTCCTGCGTAACCTGTTATCTGGCAATACTTCGTTTTCAACAACATGACATAAATAGATTAGCCTGTTATCGATGTACTCAATGTCACTCATGCCCCAGCTCCCATGCGCGCTAAGGTTCTTCCAGTATGATGTCGAGGTGTTAACTAAACCATCGGTCTTTTTACAGTATCTCGGGCACCCTATATTTCCACTTTCTAATGTCCTTAAGCTCAAAAACACAAGCTATCCGACGAACTTAAACATTTGTCCAAACCGATAAAATAAATAGAAAGCTAGGGTATCGTCGCTTCATGTCACAAGCAGATCCTGTAGTCCATAATTGTACACGGGGAAATCGATGCGCGATAATAACTTTGACAGGACTGAGCATAATGCCAACCGCGATGCCGCCCAACTGTTTATAGCACTGTTCTGGTTTCGGGATTGAGTATATATAGACATGATCGAATCGAATGTTGATTGGACTCTGACTACGTAGGCTAATTGAATGTTTGAATAACACAATTATGTTTTGCCATATGTAACAAGTGCTGCACTTTCAGGGACGTTGGGTTAATATGGTTGGACTAGTAATATTGTTGGTTGCATGAAAACAAGTGAACATAAAAGCATTGCCATTTATTTTATATTGGACCAGGACAGCAAGGGTTGTTGGCTGCGTGGCTTTGTAGGGCATCATCCTAGAGAGTGGAAGATGGAGTGCCAAAAAGCAGCTTCAGATCACTGGTCAGACCGTGGTTACATAAGCAGATAAGAGCAATGGAGAGAGATGGAGAAGAAGAGGGAGAGACAGATGGATTGGCAGATAAAGCTTTCAAAAGAGAGGGACAGAGAGAACAGAGGGAGATCTCTCCTCAGCATCACCGGGGCGAGCAAGCACACCCATTGTCGACTTCTCAACTCCCTAACCTAGATCTGTCCAGTTGGTGTGCTACTGCCTTACATAGCACCAAGAGGACACATGCAAATCTGTGCCCAGAGTGTAGAGGAAGAGGAGGAAGATAAAGAGGAGGAATAGCAGTGGGAATGGAGCTAGGAAATAAGAGCGCACTCAAGAACAGAGAGGGGAGAGAGATAGAGATCTATGTTTGAAATCTGATCCGCCTCTTCTGATACAGCAGCAAGCCGGTTGTGGTTTTGTTTTGCCGGAGGTACGGCAGCACCTGCATGTAGGCTAATACCAGGAGGCGGGGATGTGCAAAGAGATAAGGCAGGAGTGCATAGGTTTTCACTCCAGTTCTGAGACACGTGTGACTGTCATAGCAGAACTCCATGTCAACTCTGTTGGAATGTTAACACGTGCTGAAACACAGCGTAGTTGTTTTTGTGTTTCCGTTGGATTTACTCGTTAAACCTGGCAGCAAGCAGTGAAAGGATGATCTAGGATGAGCCTAGGTACAAACTAAGCCCAGCCTATTTACAAATGTAGGCAAAGAAGGAAGACCCATAGTGATGACTGAGAATGTTGTGTATCCGGCACTAACTCACTGTGGACTGAGCAGTAGCGCAGCTAATTTGTATCCGTCATATTATCCGCCATGGATAGTCATCCACCCCTTTGCACCACCTGAATGTATTTCCTGACATTGAACCACTTCCCTCCTGACATTGAGGCACTTTCTCTCTCCCAGCACTGGGTTATTGGAGAAGCCAAACTCGGTAGCGCTATTTTTACCCAAAGGTTTTACATCCATAGTGAATTACATACACTTGAAAAAAGATGGTCCGTGAAGTGGAATAGAACCCACAGTTAAACAGGCTTGTCTTCTCTCCCCCCCCCCCCCGGTCCACCCAGGTGAACTCGTGGAGCGGCTCCATCGAGATCGGTGTGACGGCGCTAGACCCGGCGGCACTGGACTTCCCCAGTAGTGCCACAGGGCTGAAGGGCGGCTCGTGGATCGTGTCTGGTTGCTCGGTACTGAAGGACGGGCGCTCGGTGCTGGAGGAGTACGGCCGTGACCTGGACCAGCTGGCCGAAGGCGACCGCGTTGGCATCCAGAGGGACAGCCGCGGGTATCTCCACCTGTGGGTCAACGGGCAGGACTGCGGCCCCGCCGCCTCGGGCTTGCCGCCCCGGCTCTGGGCGGTGGTGGACTTGTACGGCAAGTGCACGCAAGTGACTGTAGTGAGTTGCGAGCCGCCTTCAGACGAAGAGGGTGTAGACGAGGGGAGGGTCGAGAGTGAGGACGTTGTGGGTGTGGAGGACGAGGAAGACGAGGAGGAGGAGGAGGAGGAGGAAGAGGAGCCGGCAGAGGGAATCATCGCTAGGGGGCGTGCAGCTGCAGCGCGCCGTAACCATGACAATGCGGTGATTTCAAATGCTATAGCGGCAGAGGCAGCTGCTTTGGTGAACGGAAACACAGAGGGAGGTAAGGACGACATGAAGGCATGTTGATTGTTTTTCCTGTCAACCCTGTTTGGCTGTTTCTGAAAGTCTGTTTTTTTTTTCTGTCTGTTTTTTCCCTCTCTTGCCTCAGCATCTGAGCTCTCAAGGAGTCACAGCCGACCAGACAAGTTCCCCCACACTCTAGAGCCAGATACGGGTAAGAGTAATCCTGCGTGCATTCGTTGGGTTTGTTTCAAAACATACAGTCATTTAGGGCCAGGTAATCTGACATGCCCCCCCCCCCTCTGCTTTTCACCACTGTTATCAATTTCTCCGCAACCGCTTTTGTCCTTCATGCATTTTTTCTCTCTCTCCATCTGGTCCTGCTCTCTGACCTTGTGCTTTGCCTTTCACATCTCCTTACTTCATTTCCTAACCTGCATTCTCTCTCCATCTGTCGTGCTGTTCTTACATACCTCCATGTCCCCCCCCCCCACCCCTCTGCTTCCTCCCATCTCTCCACCCTCGCAGTGCTGACGGAGCACCAGCTGTTCGACGTTTTCAACAACGCCATCGTCTCGCTGTACCGCTCGGAGGATGAGGGCGGAGGACACCTAGGCGTCGGGGGGGATTCAGACTCTTCCAGGGGGAGCATGGACACGTCCACGTCCAGGGCCGGGGGGAGCGGGGCCAGCGCGGGCCCGGGTGGAGGGGACAACAACAGCAGCAGCAGCGGCGGCGGTGGTGGGGATGGAACCACACCCAACGGGGATGGAACGGGCCATAGCCCCGTAGGTGGAGGTGCGGTCGGCATGGGATCGGGCAGCATGATGACCAACGACGCGCTGCTGTTCCACGAGAAGTGTGGCACGCTGATCAAGCTGAGCAACAACAACAAGACGGCCGAGCGCCGGCGTCCGCTGGACGAGTTCAATAACGGCGTGGTCATGACCAATCGGCCGCTGCGGCACAACGAGATGTTTGAGGTGAGTGGTGCGACGAAGAAACGCTACATAGGGGTTTACGAGAAACTATACGAGGAAACTCCCTGTGAAATGGCACATGAAGTTTTCTTGACTTTGCTGTTAACACCTCTTGCTGTAGACCTTAATGCCTTAAATGCACAGATTTGGCTATGACAAACTCCCTTGTCCACGTCAATGAAACAAGCGTGATTCCATTTTGATTTGATTTGATGTAATGCGTGCCTGAGAGAGTGTGAGAAGGAGTGAGTGTGAAAGAGTTCTGATAAGGAAGAAAAAGATCTGAGAGGGATCAGAGTGTGAGAGGATTATAGAAAGACTGGCAAAATGCACAGACGCAGACGCAGACCTGGCGTAGGAGCAGGCGCAGCATGAGAGAGAGACACACACACACTGTTCTGACGTACTATAAATACGGCGTGTTTAAGGTATTTGGGTCTGTTTAGCCTTTCCGACCTCACAACTGTTTTAGCTTTCAGGTGTTTGTTTTCTGGCCTGAGAGTTAAAAGTGTGTCAGTGTTTTCTCCCAGTGGCCTAAGGCAACCTTGAACTGGATCTATTTTAGTCTCCCTGCAGGGCAAGAAACTAGAAGAAGTGCACATCCCCATTTTAAAGTAATACAGTGACTTTGATACTTTGAAACCACCACCCACAGTGGAGTGTTTGGGGTTTGATATGACTTTCCTATGTTGTGTGCAGATCCGCATTGATAAACTGGTTGATAAGTGGTCAGGATCGATCGAGATCGGCGTGACGACTCACAACCCAAACAACCTGGACTACCCAGCAACTATGACCAACCTCCGTTCAGGTACGTGCCTAGTTTCACAGCTTGTTGTTAAATATTATGACCCGTGAAGTCCAAATGTGGTCCTCAGGTGACTTAAATGACTTTGTTATCTAAACGGCCGTCATGTGTTTGTGTTGACAGGAACGATAATGATGAGTGGGTGTGGTATTCTGACCAATGGCAAAGGTACTCGACGGGAGTACTGTGAATTCAGCCTTGATGAACTCCAAGTGAGTATGTTTGGCATGTTTGTGTGTGGTTGTTTTTCTGTGTGTACTTCTTGTGCCTTTGTGTACTTCTTGTGCTTCTGTGTACTTACTTGCATGTGAACAGTCTTAGAAGAATAACTGGAGGTCAAACTGCTGTTTTCTCTCTCTTTCTCTTTCTCTTTCTCTTTCCTTCTCTCTCTCTCTCTCTCTCTCTCTCTCTCTGTCTCTTTCTGTCTGAATGTCTCTGTCTGTTAGGAGGGAGATCACATTGGTCTAATGAGGAAAGCCAGTGGCGCGCTGCACTTCTACATCAATGGCATTGACCAAGGTGAGGGCTGCGAAATCTTCGGATTAATGCCGGATTCGGATTCTCAAAATGAATGCATTTATTTAGTTTGTGGTGCATTTGGTTGTCAATGTTTTTCCTTTTTGTGTTGTTTCTAAGCAAAAATTATGATGGATTACGTAACGTCACTCAGGCTAGTGTCACCAGGTCCCTTGCGCTTCAACGTCTTACTACTGATCACTCTCTCCCTAACAATTCAGCAGTTGTTTGCTTGCGCAGTCATCCCCTTCCTAATTTAAACGTGTTACTTGGATAACCCACCACATCTAATGGACACAAGGCCCAGTGTTTGCCCCCTTACACTCACTCTTTTGTTTTTGTTGATTTGTTGCAGGAGTGGCTGCAGCTCAGACTCCAGGTGTCGTTTACGGGGTCGTTGACCTTTACGGTATGGCTGTAAAGGTTACCATAGTTCATAACCACAACCACAGCGAACGTCTCCGGCGGAACAACGCTATAATGAGGGCGCTGTCGCCTGATGTTGGGAGGCCGCGCCCCTCCCTGTCGTTGACCCCTGACCCCGAGGCCCAGGACCGTCTGATGTTCCACCACAACTGTGGGCAGAAGGCCGCCATCATTAGTGAGGGAAGGACAGCACTGCGCCCTCAGTGAGTCAGCGGTTTATTTTCTCTGATACATTTTACTTGTCTTATAATTACTGGAAATAATTGTGGGCTTAAGTGAGTAAACCTTGATCTTTATGCCCTAGTTGGCTCCAAGTTATCTTACACAGTATAATGTATTGTCACACAGTTATCTGACTTATTAGGGGATGGATTTCAATAATGACCTGTATCAAGAAAAGATGGCCACTAATAACAGTATTGCCCCCCCCCCCCCCCCCTTTTTTAAGTATAAATACATTTGTTTAATAAAACTATAAACCGCCTTTGTTCAGCATTTCTACAATAACAACCATTCTCCTTATTATATATTAATAAGGGTTCCATGAAAGCGCTGTTGTTTGGTGAAAGAACTCTTCCTCTGTAAATCCTGTTCCGCTGAAGCCGATTGTCTCCACTGCCTTTAATGTCCTTTTTCCTTGGACAGTGCTACCGACGACTTCAACCATGGTGTGGTCCTGAGCAGTCGTCCCCTGCGCTCCAACGAGGTGTTCCAGGTGCGCATCGACAAGATGGTGGATAAGTGGGCGGGCTCCATCGAGATCGGCGTGACGACGCATAACCCCGCCTACCTGCAGCTGCCGTCCACGATGACCAACCTGCGCTCAGGTAAAACAAAACGTATCATTGCACAACCTCCTCCCAAAACACACACACAAACACACAAACACACAAACACACAAACACACAAACACACAAACACACAAACACACACACACACACACACACACACACACACACACACACTCATCCACAGCTACACACAAATGCCTAGCATAAGCCTTCTTCCTCTAGCCAGACCTAAACTGATCTCCTGATGATATCACTGTAGGCATCACACCATCAGTGCTGTAGTTAGTTTCTCTGCTTGATGCCCTCCGGAGTGATGTCAGCCTCTCCAGACCGGTGACCTCTGACCTTTGAGTTGACCCTTGACTTCCCCCCTTTCTCCAGGGACGTGGATGATGACGGGGAATGGGGTGATGCATAACGGCACCACCATACTGGACGAATACGGTCACAACCTGGACCGGCTCAAAGTGAGTAATGGATCTCTTGTCCCGGCCCTGCTGATCTGACAATGGTTCTGTAGTTCTGTAGTTCAAAGGTTCTGGAATTCTTTTCTAAGACAAACACATGTGAGGGTGTCGCATGTCAATAATTTGCTTTTTGCTCTCTCACTCCCTCCCTCCCTCCCTCTGCTTTTGACTTTTCTTTTTGTCTCTCATTCCTCCCTTTCTCCCGTTTCCCTCCCTCCCTCCCTCATCCTCTCCAGGCGGGCGATACTGTGGGGGTGGTGCGTAAGGAGGACGGGAGTCTGCACTTCTTTGTGAACGGTGTGGCTCAGGGCCCGGCGGCCTGGAATGTTCCGGCCTGCATCTACGCCGTCGTGGACCTCTATGGGCAAGCCGCCCAGGCCACCATCATGGATGACATGGGTAAGAGAGAGAGAGAGAGAGAGAGAGAGAGAGAGAGAGAGAGAGAGAGAGAGAGAGAGAGAGAGAGAGAGAGAGAAAGAAAAATATAAAGAGAGGAGACAAAAGAGAAAGAGGAAGGAAGCTAAAAAGAGGTGAGAGAGGAATATGAGTGTGAGAGAGAGTGATGGAAAAGGAGGGGAGGTAGAGAGGAAATGAGTGCAGAGATAAAAGGAGGATGCTATCATCAATTGAGAAGACCTGATGTCTTAGTATTATGCATGGAATGGAAATGCGGTAATGTTACATAAGGCAGGAGATAAAGATTTGCATCACATTCATACTTTGGCCTGGACACTCTTGCTCTTTTCATACCAACTTGCTCTTTTCTTGATTCTCTGCCTTTTCCTGTTTTCATCTTTTTTTTCAATATTTGTTGTCTCTCTCTCTCTCTCTGTCTGTCTGTCTCTCTCTCTTTCTCTCCTTCTATGTCTTTCTCTTTCTCTGTCTCTCTCTCTCTTCTTCCTCTCTTTCCCTCGTTCCCTCTCCAGCTGACCTCCCCCCTCTGCCGGACGACTGCTCGGAGGGCCCCATGGCCATGTCGCCGGGAAGTCCTTGCTCGCTCGGCGGGGGCAACGCCACCAACGATCTGCGCTTCCACCATCAGCATGGCTCCAATGCGGTCATCACCAACGGCGGCCGCACGGCACTGCGACAGAACTGCCGCAGCGAGTTCAATGATGCAATTGTCATCTCCAATAGGTGAGGAGCTCCTTCTTTGCACATACATATGGACGCCGGAATCCATAGGGTCAACAGGGTCAACAAATGCCTAAAGTGGGTCTCGGACACAAACAAAGTCCTGGATGTCCTCGTTTTATACTTTCAAACACCAGCCTATCATGTAATTTGTGACGTGCGCACCCAAGAACACATTATAATACTTAGTTTCATGTGTACACTGCAACCAGTTTGTTTCTCACTTGTTTTGCCAGACACCACCAGTAGTGATAGAGCGTCTTCTCTTCGAGACCCTTTGGTTAAACAAATGGGGCAGATTACTCGGTGTGAACAGTTGCTTGTACGAATATGTGTTCTATTTACCCCATGGGGTCGCCTGTCGTGGCCACTCTGGAGTGAAATGGACAGTTGTTCTCTTGGTGTGTTTTTTGAGGACGTCTTATTGAAATGGTATTTAACAGTTCAGTGCTGAAAGTAAAGCACCTATAAATATCCATGGCTTGTTATTTCCCCAAGGTCCCTTCGAGAAGGAGAGCTCTTTGAGATTGTGATTCAGAAGATGGTGGACCGCTGGTCGGGGTCAATAGAAGCAGGTGAGGGGGGGAGGGGTGTTTTTAATGTTAATGTTTGTTGGCTGGCCTGTTTGCCTGAGCGTTAAAAGGATCTGTGATGATGTGTTCCTGTTGGGCTGTGTAACATGCCTGTTGTTGGTGTTTGCTTTCAGGAGTCACTGCGATCAGGCCTGAGGAGTTGGAGTTCCCCAACACCATGACCGATATAGACTATGACACATGGATGCTCAGGTATGCCTGTGTGCGCACGTCTGTGCGTGTGCGTGTGCGTGTGTGTGTGTGAGTGAGTGTGTGTGTGTGTGTGTGTGTGTGTGTGTGTGTGTGTGTGTGTGTGTTAGTGTGTGTGTGTAATGTTTATGTCTATTTTTGGTTCTCTCGTACTTGCTCTGTGTGTTGACACCCCTACCCTTTTCCTTTTTGCTTCTCTTCCCCTCCTCCTCTCAGTGGCACGGCCATCATGCAGGACGGCAACACCATGCGCAACAACTACGGCTGTGATTTGGACTCGCTGACCACGGGGTCGCGGATCGGCATGATGCGCTCAGCCACCGGCGACCTGCACTACTACATAAATGGTGTGGACCAGGGCGTGGCCTGTACGGGGTTGCCCTCAGGTAAGGACCATTAAGAGAGAGAGAGAGAGAAAGTTGGAGAAAGAGAAAGGTGTGCTCTCTGTGACACATACAAACATATGCAGGGAAAAATGTGGTCAAGCATTAAAGGCACAGTCTGCGATTCTGGCTAAATGTTGTTGATATTTGAGCTCAACAACCAAACAAATCCATCTACAAATTCCATGCTTCTTAAGTTATGTGTTGATTGTCTGGCATAGTTTACGGCTTGATCTGAGCCACTGGGTTTCCCTTCTGCAAGGCCAGAACTGTGAACAAATAGCAGTTCCTTTGAGCGCACACACAAAGCAGACAGCCAGAGGACCCGGAGGAGCAATTTGTTTTGGATAACTATCAGGAAGCGCACCTTTGAGACCATACAAATATGCAGAAACCCAGGCATGCATATGGATGCACAGAGGATGTCTGCAGAGACCACACACAGTCACACACAGCTACCAGGGGACCTGGTGAAGCCCTCTTTCATATCTCCCTCTCTCTCTCTCTCTCCCTCTCTCTCTCTCCCTCTCTCTCCCTCTCTCTCTCTCGCAGATGTGTTTGCAGTGATTGACCTCTATGGTCAGTGTGTCCAGGTCTCCATCACCACCTCATCAGGGCCGCTGGACAACAGCCTGTGTACCAGCAACATCACAGAGAAGAGCTTCCCCATCCACTCCCCAGGTACCTGCTGTGTGTGTGCGTGTGCGTGTGCGTGTGCGTGTGCGTGTGCGTGTGTGTTTCTGCCTGCCTGCATGTTCTTTGTAGGTGTGCATATCTGTTTGGGAGGTGCATAACCGCAAAGAACTGCTAATTGATGATTATATGTAGGCACAACCTGGAGTAGTGTTTTAATTTGAACTTAAAAAAGCCCTTTTGCAACAAAGATAATTGATCAAACGCTTAAACGTTGAACTAAAACTTGTTTTTTTATGTGTATAATTTAAACCGAATCCCTGTTTTTGCTGGGCTCTGTAGAACTGTTTGCTCTCTGGTGGTGAGGCTCTGTTGTTGAAGGCTAACTCTGTCTTCTGCTAGTGGCAGGGGTGGCTCACCGGCTGCACAGCAAACACGGCAAGAACATGGTGCTTCTGGGCGACGGCTGCCAGGCACTCCGGGTGGGCAGCTACGCGCACGGCATCGTCTTCAGTGCCAAGGAACTTAAGACCGATGAGCTGTTTGAGGTAAGTGAGGGTGGCATTGGAATCTATGCTATCTGTATATGCTATCTATATATGTTAAATCCCTGATGCTAATGCTTTGGAGGCCTCAACCCTAGATCAGATGTCGACCTCACATGCCTATCCCTACATTGAACAAATCAGCTGCTCGCTAATCTAATTGGAGATCACACCTTACGCCACACGTGCCACAGACTAACCAGGTTACGGGTGTTTGAGAGGAGTGAGAACCTGAATTAGAGTAGGAGTTGACATGGGATTCAAACCCAGTTAAGGGTTAGGAAAGGGATTGGTGTAGTATTTATTGTACGTCGCTTTGAACAAAAGCATCTGCTTAATGACTTAATGTAAATGTAAATGTAACTAAATGTAAATGTCCTCCTTTTGTCCGTCAGGTGAAGATAAACGAGGTGGCAGAGCAGTGGGCGGGCTCGCTGCACATTGGCCTGACCACGCTGCAGCCGTCCGAGCTGCCCTCCTGCCCGCTCAGCGACCTCTCGCCCTCCCTCACGCAGCTCAGGTCGAAGGTCACCTGGCTGCTGGTCGGCTCGGAGGTGCGGCGCAATGGTGTGCTGCAGCGGCAAAACTACGGCTGCTCACTGGACCGACTCACGGTGAGAGAGAGAGAGGGAGAGAGAGAGAGAGAGAGAGAGAGAGAGAGGGAGAGAGAGGGAGGGAGGGAGAGAGGGAGAGAGGGAGAGAGAGAGAGGGAGAGGGAGGGAGAGAGAGAGAGAGGGAGAGAGAGGGAGGGAGGGAGGGAGGGAGGGAGGGAGAGAGAGAGAGAGAGAGAGAGAGAGCGAGAGAGAGCGCGAGAGAGAGCGCGAGAGAGAGCGCGAGAGAGAGCGCGAGAGAGAGAGGAGAAGAACACAGAGATGGAGGGAGATGTGAACAAACTACGGTGTACAGTGATGTGCTTCAGTGTTACAACCATAGCTCTCCAGAGATAGAGCGAGAGGGGAGAAAGATTGGGACAGATGGACAGAGAGAAAGACTGAGAAAGAGATGGAATACTATAGGGGGGAGAGAAAAAGAGAGAGAGAGAGAGTGCAAATCTGTGCTGGCTGGGCTGCTGCAGCCCACTTGATCAGCTCACAGTAGAAGGCAAGGAAGGGAAAGAGAGAGACAAGGACTTTTGAGAGAAAAGGAGCCTGGATATTTAGGGAGAAAGAGAGGGAGAGCGTAGTTAATATTAGGAGTGAGAGAGAAATTTGAGAGAAAAGGTAACAAATATTATGAAGAGAGACGAGAGAGAGAGAGATAGAGAGAGATAGAGAGAGAGAGAGGTTTGAAGAGAGTGCATTTAGGGAGAAAAAGAAACATAATATTAGGGAGGAAGGGAGGGAGGGAGGAAGGGAGGAAGGGAGGGAGTCTTCTATGATCCTCTGCAGTGTCAGAACTCTGGCTGCATGCTCAAGCAGCTTACCCCGAGGAGAAGGAGGGAGAGGTGTGGAAAGAGAGGACTGTGGGATGAGATGAAAGGAGGAGGGAATATTAGGAAGAAGGGCAGAACAGACGGCTGCCTGCTCAGGCGACTCCTAATGAAAGAAATGGGGATGAGTGGAACGAGAGAGAGAGAGAGAGAGAGAGAGAGAGAGAGAGAGAGAGAGAGAGAGAGAGAGAGAGAGAGAGAGAGAGAGAGAGAGAGAGAGAGAGAGAGAGAGAGAGGAGAGAGAGAGAGAGAGACAGAGAGACAGAGAGACAGAGAGACAGAGAGAGAGAGATGCGCTCCTGGGTCAGAACTGGGGCTCCTTGCTCAGCTGAAAGAGGTGGAGGAGAAAATGGAGCAAGGGAAAACGAATGATGAGAGAAGAGAGAAGAGAGGCATAAAAGATGGATAGAATTCCTCCAGCTGGACTGGTATTGCAAGGTCATGAGTGTGATCCTGAAGGACACACAATATACAGCCGCGGAAAAAATTAAGAGACCACTTCAAAATTATCAGTTTCTCTGGTTTTACTATTTATTGGTATGTGTTAAAGTAAAATGTACATTTTTGTTTTATTCTATAACCTACTGGCAACATTCCTACCAAATTTCAAATAAAAATATTGTCATTTAGATCATTTATTTGCAGAAAAATGACAATTGGTCAAAATAGCAAATAAGATGCAGTGTCTTCAGATCTCGAATAATGCAAAGAAAACAACCTCATATTCATTTTTAAACTACACAATACTAATGCTTTAACTTAGGAAGAGTTCAGAAATCAATATTTGGTGGAATAACCTTGATTTAAAATCACAACTTTCATGTGTCTTGGCATGCTCCCCACCAGTCTTTCACATTGCCGTTGGGTGACTTTATGCTACTCTTGGCGCAAGAATTCAAGCAGCTCGGCTTCTTTTCATGGCTCGTGACCATCCATCTTCCTCTTGATCACATTTCAGAGTTTTCTTTATGGGATTTAGGTCTCGAAATTGGGCTGGCCATGACAGGGTCCTGATCTGGTGGTACTCCATCCACACCTTTACTGGCCTGGCTGTGTGGCATGGAGCATTGCCCTGCTGGAAAAAACACTTCTCAGAGTTGGGGAACATTGTCAGAGCAAAAGGAAGCAAGTTTTTCTTCCGGGACAACGTTGTACTTTGCCTGGCTGAGGTTTGTAAAAGACCATAAGGATTGAACCAAAGCGAACTGGAGGTTCTTCTAAGTTCGTCTTCTCTGATGAGTCCAATTTCACAGTAGGTGCAAGACTCTGTGGCTTGTAGGCCTCTCCAGGTCTCCGTCTAACCATCAGACGACCATGTGTTGGGCAAAGCTGAAAATTGGACTTATCAGAGAAGACGAACTTAGAAGAACCTCCAGTCCGCTTTGGTTCAATCCTTATGGTCTTTTACAAACCTCAGCCAGGCAAAGTACAACGTTGTCCCGGAAGAAAAACTTGCTTCCTTTTGCTCTGACAATGTTCCCCAACTCTGAGAAGTGTTTTTTCCAGCAGGGCAATGATCCATGCCACACAGCCAGGCCAGTAAAGGTGTGGATGGAAATGAATGGTTGATGGAAATTGAGGTTGAAATGTGAGAGAGAGAGAGAGAGAGAGAGAGAGAGAGAGAGAGAGAGAGAGAGAGAGAGAGAGAGAGGGGAGAGCAGTGAAGAGAAGAGAATGAGGAAGTAGAGAATAGAGGAACAAGATGGGGAGAATCTGTTGCAGCTCCATTTATTTTTATCAGCTTACTCACTTTCATTTTCCATCTGCTTCTGTGTGTGTGTGTGTGTGTGTGTGTGTGTGTTTGTCTGTGTCTGTGTCTGTGTCTGTGTCTGTCTGTTTGTGTGTTTCAGGTGGGGAACCGTGTTGGAGTGAAGAGGTGTAGTGATGACACCATGCACATCTTTATTGATGGAGAGGATATGGGGCCTGCTGCTACGGCGGTAGCAAAGGTAGACCACACACACACACACACACACACACACCACATGATGCCTGAAACACACACACACACCACATGATGCCTGAAACACACATACACACACACACACACACACACACACACACACACCATGATGCCTGAAACACACACACACACACACACACACACACACAAACACACCACATGATGCCTGAAGCTCACACACACACACACACACACACACACACACACACACACACACACACACACCACATGATGCCTAAGTCGCTCAACACACACACCTGCCATGCACAATTTATCATTCCATTTCGTACATCCTTTTTCAAATGCACACACACACACACACACACACACACACACACTGCCTTCTGTTACCTCACCTGACTATGCCACATATTTTAGTATGCTCTCCCCTCATGCTAACTTCACTGACTCACATTCACACATCTATTGTTACACACACACACACACACACACACACACACACACACACACGCACACACTCATTTACACTCTGTGCCTTGCAGAATGTCTATGCGGTGCTGGATCTATTCGGCAAGGTGACGGCCATCTCCATCGTCAGCTCCTCGGTTTCCGAGGACACAGAGAGCGTCAAGGCCCCCTCGCTCTGTTCCGACAGCTGCAGCGAGGGAGAGGACGACAGCACACCGGTGAGGAGGAGGGGGATGGAGGGATGGGGGAGAGAGAGAGAGAGAAAGAAAGAAAGAGAGATGGAGACAGACGGGGGAGAGATAAAGGGGGAAGAAAAGAAAGCACAGAGTCAAAACCCCGTTCTGGCTTACCCAGATTGTTGCCCTAGTTTGACAACGAAAACAGCTGGCGGAGATGGCCAGTACCACCAGGGCTGGTGGTCGTAAATTCTGGTGATGATGTAAGCCTACCGCCGAAGTGTGGATTTTGCTCAGTCAGCAGTAAACAAATATATTCTATGATGTAGGCATACAGTAATGACATTTCTTGGTATTTCTGTTCACATGTTGAAGTCTAATTTGACTAAGGCAGAAGAAGAAATGCTGAAATGCTTCAAATTCATCAACATAAACATAGTTCCCTACCTCCCATACCTTATGTTTTCCCCATGCATGAAGGCTACTGGTCACTGCTGATCTCGTGTTTTACCCATCAGTTTCTTTCCCTGTCTCTGGAATATACCATCAGTATATCTACACATATAGTCACCAGTAGCCTCATGGTACGGAAATGAATACCTTTATATGTCCACTCTCTCCTGTTGATCTGATGCTCAACTAAACAGACCTTCACTCTCCTGGTTATGCTGGAGTTCTGGATGCATCATGGACTGCACCATATAGCCCACAGTTTGTTTCTAGAATAAAGGATCAAATTTCAATCTAATTATCGTAGAGTATCATAGTTACCTGAGACAAACCTAATATGCTGTTGTTTTTTGACTCCCAATTTTTTTAAGTCCACATTTTTACTAGGAAGAAAAAAAAACAAAAGCGATCAAAATTGGTCCAGTATTGCGTTAGAACGCTATAACCGGTAATCACAAAATGGCTGAACTAGGTAATCATGTGGGGCAAGTATCCACATCAAAGTAAACCACTTCAACAGTGCCATTGGTCAGCTTTAACAAACCCTTTCACTTATTGGCTTGGCTCTGCCTTCTTAGTGCCTCTGACCACACCTTAACCTCTCACTCTGACCACACCTTTATAACTCGCTCTGACCACACCTTTATCACTCACTCTGACCACACCTTAACCTCTCACTCTGACCACACCTTTATAACTCGCTCTGACCACACCTTTATCACTCACTCTGACCACACCTTAACCGCTCACTCTGACCACACCTTTATCACTCACTCTGACCACACCTTAACCACTCACTCTGACCACACCTTTATCACTTACTCTGACCACACCTTTATCACTCACTCTGACCACACCTTTATCACTTACTCTGACCACACCTTTATCACTCACTCTGACCACACCTTAACCGCTCACTCTGACCACACCTTTATCACTCACTCTGACCACACCTTAACCGCTCACTCTGACCACACCTTTATCACTCACTCTGACCACACCTTTATCACTCACTCTGACCACACCTTTATCACTCACTCTGACCACACCTTTATCACTCGCTCTGACCACACCTTTATCACTCACTCTGACCACACCTTTATCACTCGCTCTGACCACACCTTTATCACTCACTCTGACCACACCTTTATCACTCGCTCTGACCACACCTTTATCACTTACTCTGACCACACCTTAACCTCTCACTCTGACCACACCTTTATCACTCACTCTGACCACACCTTTATCACTCACTCTGACCACACCTTTATCACTCACTCTGACCACACCTTTATCACTCACTCTGACCACACCTTTATCACTCACTCTGACCACACCTTAACCTCTCACTCTGACCACACCTTAACCGCTCACTCTGACCACACCTTTATCACTCACTCTGACCACACCTTTATCACTCACTCTGACCACACCTTTATCACTCACTCTGACCACACCTTTATCACTCACTCTGACCACACCTTTATCACTCGCTCTGACCACACCTTTATCACTCACTCTGACCACACCTTTATCACTCACTCTGACCACACCTTTATCACTCGCTCTGACCACACCTTTATCACTCACTCTGACCACACCTTTATCACTCACTCTGACCACACCTTTATCACTCACTCTGACCACACCTTAACCTCTCGCTCTGACCACACCTTAACCTCTCGCTCTGACCACACCTTTATCACTCGCTCTGACCACACCTTTATCACTCGCTCTGACCACACCTTTATCACTCACTCTGACCACACCTTTATCACTCACTCTGACCACACCTTTATCACTCACTCTGACCACACCTTTATCACTCGCTCTGACCACACCTTTATCACTCACTCTGACCACACCTTTATAACTCACTCTGACCACACCTTTATCACTCACTCTGACCACACCTTAACCGCTCACTCTGACCACACCTTTATCACTCACTCTGACCACACCTTTATCACTCACTCTGACCACACCTTTATCACTCGCTCTGACCACACCTTTATCACTCACTCTGACCACACCTTTATCACTCACTCTGACCACACCTTTATCACTCACTCTGACCACACCTTAACCTCTCGCTCTGACCACACCTTTATCACTCGCTCTGACCACACCTTTATCACTCGCTCTGACCACACCTTTATCACTCGCTCTGACCACACCTTTATCACTCGCTCTGACCACACCTTTATCACTCACTCTGACCACACCTTTATCACTCACTCTGACCACACCTTTATCACTCACTCTGACCACACCTTTATCACTCACTCTGACCACACCTTTATCACTCACTCTGACCACACCTTTATCACTCACTCTGACCACACCTTTATCACTCGCTCTGACCACACCTTTATCACTCACTCTGACCACACCTTTATCACTCACTCTGACCACACCTTTATCACTCACTCTGACCACACCTTAACCTCTCACTCTGACCACACCTTAACCGCTCACTCTGACCACACCTTTATCACTCGCTCTGACCACACCTTAACCGCTCACTCTGACCACACCTTTATCACTCACTCTGACCACACCTTTATCACTCGCTCTGACCACACCTTTATCACTCACTCTGACCACACCTTTATCACTCACTCTGACCACACCTTTATCACTCACTCTGACCACACCTTTATCACTCACTCTGACCACACCTTTATCACTCACTCTGACCACACCTTAACCTCTCGCTCTGACCACACCTTAACCTCTCGCTCTGACCACACCTTTATCACTCGCTCTGACCACACCTTTATCACTCGCTCTGACCACACCTTTATCACTCACTCTGACCACACCTTTATCACTCACTCTGACCACACCTTTATCACTCGCTCTGACCACACCTTTATCACTCGCTCTGACCACACCTTTATCACTCGCTCTGACCACACCTTTATCACTCGCTCTGACCACACCTTTATCACTCACTCTGACCACACCTTTAT
>NC_137924.1:44963117-45110617 GCF_963457725.1 Sprattus sprattus | reverse complement strand
CACACTCCTGTTTTATGGCCATATCAGACTTGCAAGTGACGTTTCTGTGCAGTTCAATTATATATTTTTTATTTGATGAAAGTGTTACAAATATTCATCTAAAACCATTAATCTTAACCACCCTCAGAAGTATGCGAGTCAGGATCATATTTGTAGATTAGCCCAGATCCTAAATCACTGTCATGACTGAAGAGTGTGTAGACTTCTCACTACATGAGGGGGTCAAGAACATGGAGGTCTTTTTACCCTCTGCGAAGTGTCTACTTCACCTCTGACCATGCCCTAGCGCAGTACGTCAGACGTCTGCGTTCACACCTTGACACCCGCTGCTGTCTCCCCAGGGATCAAAGAGAGTGTGTGCTGGACACCCCCTCCGGAGGTGAACCCCAACAAGACGTGTGAATACCAGGCCCTCTGCTCCCGCTTCAAAGACCTGCTCACTCTGCCTGGTGAGAACCTCTTCCTCTCCTCTTCTTCCATCTTTCTCTCTCTCTCTCTCTGTGTCTCTCTCTGCCTGGTGAGATACTCTTCCTCTCCTCTTCTTCCATCTCTCTCTCTCTCTCTCTCTCTCTCTCTCTCTCTCTCTGTGTCTCTCTCTGCCTGGTGAGATACTCTTCCTCTCCTCTTCTTCCATCTTTCTCTCTCTCTCTCTCTGTGTCTCTCTCTGCCTGGTGAGAACCTCTTCCTCTCCTCTACTTCTTTCTCTCTCTCGTCAAAGCTTTAATGAGAGGTGACCCGGGACCACACTATTTCTGTGTAAATTAGCTTTGATAATCTTAGGTGTAAAGCTTGAAATTGACCTTGATATGACAGTCGATGCAAATTTTAGATCTGATGGTATAATTCTGGAAAGGTTAAAAGTTGTCAGAATTACAACTAGTGTTGAGGTTAATCAGCTAAGTTGTATGAAGGAAGGTGTGGAACTCATGACTAACCCTTTATTTACTGCAGACCGTTGTTGAGCACCTTCTCCTTAGTTTCGTTTTGACCTCTGAAGATAATCTTGCAATCGATCTGATTGTTATTGCATTTGTGCCACTGATCTCTCCCCAAGATGGCTACTTCAACGAGGATGCCAAGTATAACCTGTGTTACTGTGAGTCCTGCCACAGGCTCCGTGGGGACGAGGCGTATTACAAACGTGGGGAGCCCCCCCGCGACTACGCCCTCCCCTTCGGCTGGTGCCGCTTCGCCCTACGGTCAGTGGCACGTCATCTAAAAACGGATACACCATTCCATGATTCAGTGAAAGACACTCTCAGAAGTGATGGCTTTTACATACAGTATATAAACCTATTATGTAAATCTTCCTACCACAGAGAGACAGACTGTCGGTAAAGATGAGATCAGAAATAATGCCTTGATGGTTTTTATTTTACTGTTTAACAAAATTGCGTGCGAGAAAATGTGTCAAGCACATATAAAACAGGGAGAACAGTGTTTGTTGTCCATGGTCAAGTTTTGTCAGAAAGACAAGTTCTGTCAGCATGTTGTGTTACCTGTGATGGTTGTATGCTCATGGTTTGGTGTATCCAGGATCAAACCTCACTGTGAGGTGTCCACGACCTTTAAGAAGTGGCACATCGCCTACCACGGCACCAGCGTAGGAGCCCTCCGACGCACACTGGACCTCAGCCAGCTGCTTCCAGGTCTGAGGACTCTCCTCTCCTCTCCTCTCCTCTCCTCCTGTCCATCCCCTCATTCATCTGTTCATCCCTCTGTTTGCTTTCTCATCTCTGTTATTTGCGCCCCCCTCTTTTAACAACACCCAACCCTTTATTGTCACTTTATTCTGCCATTTTGTGCTATTCAGCATCAGCCCCTCTCTTCAAATCCATCAATCCATACATCCATCCATCCAATCAAACAAACAAACAAACATCCATACATAACATACATACATAAACCAAATATTCCATTCTATTCACTGTACACACACACCCACACCCACACCCACACCCACACACACACACACACACACACACACACCCACACCCACACCCACACCCACACCCACACCCACACCCACACCCACACCCACACCCACACACACACACACACACACACACACACACACCCATTAACATTTATTCATTCATTTATAAATACATACATACATACATGCATGCATACATGCAGACAAACATACAAACATACAAATATAACATAACATCTATACGTACATACATTCATGAAAGAAATATTCCATTCTATTCACTGTCCATCCATTCATCTCCAGACTCCACCCTCCACCCACTCATGCATTCACTTCCTTCCAAACAGACCAATCTATCTATCCACTTCTGGGTTTTCATCCATTCAGCTCAAGTCTGTCAGTTGGCTTATCCACCTCCTGACCTAGCCATCTACTATCCATCCTCCTGCATTGATTGATCTGTCTTTCAACTCCTACTCTCTTCAGTAATCTCTCCCTGGAACAAGACTTGAAAATGGAATTGAATGGAGACAAGAACAGAGAAAAACTGTTGCCATATTCCTTTATTTATAAGGAATTATAAGGAAAAGTTTTGAACTTGAAGTCACGGCCAAGAAACAACCACGAAAGCATTCAAAAGCATTTAAAAAAAATAATAATACAGATAGATAAGTAGGAAAGGAAGATTCTGAAGAAGTTCGAAATGAAACACTTCCCTCTCCACTGGCACTGGAGTATGTTTTCAGCCGACTGTGTGACCTATATGACCTTTTTGACCTTTCACAGCGGAGTCGTCCTCCATCTTCTCCGTGTCCCCAGTCAAGACGGAGAGCCAGGGCGGCTACGGCGAGCCAGAGGAGAACAGCGCCCCTGAGAGGGAGGTCCCGCGGGTGCAGCTATCGCCCACCATGCGCTATTCCGGCCAGGAGATGTTCGCCCCCAAAGTGCAGTAAGTCCTGAGAGGAGAAGTTTATCGTTCCCTTCTCTGCTCTCTGTGTCTGTTCATCTTTCCCTTCTCTGCTCTCTCTCTGTGTCTGTTCATCTTTCCCTTCTCTGCTCTCTGTGTCTGTTCATCTTTCCCTTCTCTGCTCTCTCTGTGTCTGTTCATCTTTCCCTTCTCTGCTCTCTGTGTCTGTTCATCTTTCCCTTCTCTGCTCTCTCTGTGTCTGTTCATCTTTCCCTTCTCTGCTCTCTGTGTCTGTTCATGTCTGTCCCTCTGGTTCTCCATCTGCAGGTGTTTTGTTAATCATAGAATTAAATTACAGTTACAATGAAACAGTCTGAAGCATATATCTTTTTTGTTGAAGCATAAAGTATTAAGTGTAGTGTTTATTACACAACATGTTGTCTTAATTCATTGCAGTTGTGCCATTAATAATTAAATGTAGGTAAAGTTAAGAGTGAAGTAAAGATCTCTCTCTCCCTCCCCCCCAGATTCCGGGACCCGCGATCCCACCGCTGCCACCAGGCCCAGGTGGCCTTCCAGGTGTGTGTGCGACCAGGCTCCTACAAGGTGGGCCCGCATACGCTGGGCCTGACGGAGCCGCTGGACCCGCGCTTCAACAACACCGAGATCGAGTGGGTCACCAAGGAGCGTGGCGGCACGCTGCTCTACGGCCTGCTCGTCCGAGTGGAGTGAACAGAGGACCTGAGGGAAAACGGCCTGAAGGGGTGGGGAGGGTGGTGGGGTTTGGGGCTGGGAGAGGTTGTAAGAGGTGGTAAAGGAGGTGGAAGAGGAGGACAAAATAAAAAAACGGAGTAAAGGATAGAGCGATGTTCTAGGGAGGAGCAGAGGTGCTGCATTTGTGCCTCCTTTCCTGCGTAACCAAATTTGCCCCCCTTCATACCCCATACCCAGCCACCTAGGCAAGCCACCCCTATTTTTACACTCCGGAGCCGATGGCAAGACTCTCGTCTCTCTCGTGGGGGGAGCGATTTTAGATATGCCGCCTGCACTTTATGTTGAAGACTGTGGATGATGACTTAAAACAGACAGACAAACTCACAGCTACAAGGAAACAATCTGTCACTGAGACCTTTCACTCTGCTTTGTGCAGGTTTTAATGTATTCTCTCTCAGTTGTCATGATGGGATACTCCTCTCTTTTCCTCTAAACCTTTATTCTTGACCCTGTTTGGATGTAATCCGGAGGGACCATCTCTCCCTTCTATTGGAGAAAGAGGGAGAGGGATACCCACCCAGCCCCCCCTAATGTTGGGTTTTGGTCTGGGTTCCTACTGTGTCTACTCAGCCCCTCAGCTCAGACTAGTCCTGGAAAACTTTTTTTTTTTTAAAGCAAAGACTCTTTATTGGGAGGATAAATGGACTTGAAAAAATAACTAGACTTGTTTCAACAACCAACCGTAACAGTTAGCCTTCAAATGGCACACAAAAAAAAATCAGAAAAGAAAATAAATGCCTTGGAAAAATCAAAGTGAGCTCAAGAGGAAAACCTTCAGCAGCCTGTCTTGGAGAAGAAAAGGAGAGTATGGAAAAGGTAGTAAAAGAAGAAAAAAAACATGTTTACAGGTGTTAAGACACATACTCTCAGCAGCTGAACACACTTGCTCATTACTGTTCATTCTCTTCCTCATATGGTCTCACCACAGTCCTGTCTGTCTGTCATTTCCTTTCCTTTTCTTTGTTTTTTGTTTGGAGTTGGTTGTTGTCATTGTCTCAGTGCCATCCACATGCAAGATTGCGTCTTCTCAGTCCTCTTGGATGGCAGCCATTTTGAATCAGCAAAGACTGTATTCCCCAGACATTTCATTTGTCCCACACTCGTCCCCCTTTGTTTGCCCTTACCCTTCTATCCTGTCGTTGGCAGTCAAGTTTTAGGGAGCCCCTTGCTGTTGCCCCCTGCTAGCAAGAAAAATTCACCTTGCGTACTTTTAATTAGGTCTCAATTTTGCCTTTTGTGCAGATTCTTAGCACAGAGCACTTCCTGTCCCAAGGAAGGTCACAATATATTACCAAAAGGTTACCATTATATTTAGACATTGTGATATTTAAACTACATATTCTGTGTTCCCCACAGAGTAAACAGAAATGGCTTGTTGCTAGTAAGATTTATTTAAAGACACTATACTAGTGTCAGTGTTTGGCAAGACTGTTTCTAACCTCTCTTAGCTTGACTGCGTTCTTGTCCCAAAATTGTTTACTTCATACTGCTGTTTAAAGTCTTCCTCCAAGACCCATGGATGTCAAGCACTGTTTTAGAGGAATGAAGGTCACGGCAGACAGTGCCATTGGTGTGCCTCTGTGGTTTTGTGCAAAGATTCATGGGAAATGTAGTCCTTCACCTGAAGGATGTGGCCCTTGTATGTGAATGTGAGCTTCTGAATTATTATTATTTTTGGATAAATTATTATTTCCCTTTTGCTTTGAAAAAAAGCCAATACACATTTGTATATGTCATTGCGATGACAAAGGCACGGGTGTCACCCGTTCTTTAAAAAAAAAAAAAAAAAAGATCATTTGATTGTATCTCAAAACATTCTTTTGTGCCCCCCACCCTCCATCTTCGTAAATGCGCCATAGCATATCTAGAAGAAGAGGTATTTTTTTGTTTATGTTGCCAATTTGATATGTGAAAGACTATATTTTACCAGCACAATTCCACCATTGTCACCTGAATGAGTTTTCATCAGCTAACTTATGAGGGCGCGTACTTTTTGACTTATTGCGATGGTGAGGACAGACTTCTGCTTGCAATGTAAATCATAATGTGAAAAACAAAGGGGTTTGTTGAGACCCAGTTGCTGCTTTTTTTTTGGTAATTCATTTGTATTGTTTTGTTCATGTTTATAATATAAAATTGTTTGTTTTTTGTTGTACAGTACAGGCTGTTACGCACCACAAATCATATCTTCCTGATTTGGTAAAAAAAAAATCAAAACACAAAAAAAGTCTAAATAAAGAGACTGTATGCACATTATGTGAAATGCCTTGACATGACATTTTCTATTTGTAGCCGCACAGGTATATCTCTGTATTATAACATTCCAAATCTATACGCGTCCGCAAACAAGCATCTCTAGCCACCGTTCATGGGTTGTTCTCATATGATATTACATATGAACAGTTTGTGACTGTTGACGAGCAGTAGTTTTTATAATGGTAGAAACACCCCTTGTGTGGATGGAAGGTTTGATTTGCTTTTTCATGAGGCTAGATGCTCAAAAAGAGAGATCAATCCAAGGTTGTCCACATCAAGATCCTGTGTCTGTGTGTGTCTGTGTGTATGTGTGTATCTGTGTGTATCTTTTTGTGTGTGTGTGTCTCTCAGCTATATTTTACCCAAACCACCTGCCTCTGCTGCTGAGCCCAAGGGATGAAGGATGACAAACACAGGAGATCCATTTTCAAAGGTTTATTTGGAGTAGGAAAAAAAGTCCATTCACTGACATGTTATTGCAGTGTTGCATATTTACTCAGTCATACCTTGTTTTGTTTTTTTATTTCTCCAAAAATAATAATAATAATGCATTCTTAAGGCCAATAGTGTTTGCTTCACCTGTTTAAAATCAAAAGGTTCACATGTTCCGATCACATACACATACACATCTACACACTCGCACCTAAGACCAGAACCACAAGGGTAGATCAGGGGATGGGAATGGACACAAGAGAATTTTAAATTCACCAAGAGAGGGGAGGTTAGGTACTGAAACAGAAAAATAAAACACTCACATGAAATCAGTGCAAAAACATAACAGACCTTTCTCCCCCAAAAGGGCAGTTTATCAAACATGTATACACACACACACACACACACACACACACAACCCCCTCATACATAGAGAAGACTATGTAATCCATCCTTCTTGCGTTGCATATTCTATCACTTTGTTTAGAAAACAAATAAACAAACCAATAAATAAATAAATATATCCACCTTTGGAGGAAAAAAAAGTAAAGCATCATCCTTCAACCTTAACCTACTTTAGAGGAAACAACAGGCACCTACCGGTATCAGTTAATGGGTAAAGACCCAGGGATTCTTTTGTGTATTTGTATGGTAAAGATGACATTTATGGTGCAGAAAATAAGGGTTAAGAGTGTTATAAGAGTGTACTGCTATAAACTATTAAAAAAATAAGTTCCCCCAATGGTTTGGAAGGGACCAGAGAAGGAAGCAATATTCCTTCTAACTTCAGTAACTCCACATAGTAAGTCCCTGGGCCAGTGTGGTTGGGTTGTGGGTTGTTCTCCACCTCGCTGTGTGCTGTACCATTGCCAATCCATGTGGCCGCTCACGGTCTAAGGTAAGACTGGATGGTGAATAGTTCCTTCATACAACTGGTTACATTAACAACAACAAAAAAAGCCTGGTGAGACGAGATGATGTAAAAAGATCAAAAGAAAACAAAGAATTCAAGCTTTGCCCTATTTCTACCCCCGCACTAGAGATACTCTCACACACACACACACACACACACACACACACACACACACACAGACAACTCTTTCAAGTTAACAAAGTTAGAACAAAAACATAAACAACCTTATTTTCAACCTCGTTCTAATCATCGTCTTAGCAACTGTTCGTCTAGACATCACAGCTCACTTTCAGTCATGGATAGAGAACCCTGCTAAGATTCCAGCTGGCATAAGTGGTTAAAAAACATTAATAATAATAAGCCAAGAAATAAATAGATAAATAAATAAACAAACATACAAACACTAATCGCAGAAAAGGTAAACACCTTCCTGACAAGCCTTCGAAGGTTGCAAGGATCTGCACTTTTTTAAATATTTTTACTTACTTTTTTCCCCATTTGAAAAAAATGTCAGTAAGAGAGAATGGAGAGAGCTACCGAGTATGCTGAAGTCCAGTGGAAACTGCTTTACAGGCTTGTGAAGTTGGGAGAAAATAAGTTACTGACCCCAGTTTAAAAACTGCTGCGAGTGTGCTTGAAAGATTCACTTGCTGACTGAAGAAAGCCGCAGAAAGGTTTGAAGATTAAATAAATAAATAAATAAATAAATAAATAAATAAATAAATAAATAAATACGACCAAACCTCTATTTGTTCAATAAAAGGAACCCTCTCTGAGGATTTCTGTTTTCAAAAAAAGTTAAAAAAAAAAAAAAAAACACACCTCTTTTTCTCGTCCTTTCTAGAAGGGCTTTTCCTTAGTGGAGAGCAGTGGATCTCATCCAGCTGACTTTTTTTGTTGGGACTTGATGGTGAGAGAAGGGTTTTCAGGGTCCAGTATGTGTGAAGCAGTAGCAGCATCAGAGCCCCCTACACTTCACAGGCTACTGAGGAACTCCAGCCAAGCCAGGTGGTGGAGCCGACAAGACAGAGAGAGAGAGAGAGAGAGAGAGAGAGAGAGAGAGAGAGAGA
Source organism: Sprattus sprattus (assembly GCF_963457725.1). Taxonomy (NCBI): domain Eukaryota; kingdom Metazoa; phylum Chordata; class Actinopteri; order Clupeiformes; family Clupeidae; genus Sprattus; species Sprattus sprattus. The sequence goes on along the minus strand of NC_137924.1, from coordinate 45,102,329 downwards.
GAGAGAGAGAGAGAGAGAGAGAGAGAGAGAGAGAGAGAGAGAGAGAGAGAGAGAGAGAGTGTGTGTGTGTGTGTGTGTGTGTGTGTGTGAGAGAGAGAGTTAGACAGAGAGAGAGAGAGTGTGACAGAGCGTGTGTGAGAGAGTGTGTGAGAGAGAGAGAGTGTGTGAGAGAGAGAGTGTGTTAGAGAGAGTGAGTGAGAGAGAGAGTGTGTGTGAGAGAGAGTGTGAGAGAGAGTGTGTGTGAGAGAGAGTGTGTGTGTGTGTGTGAGAGAGAGAGTGTGTGTGTAAGAGAGAGAGAGTGTGTGTGTGAGAGAGAGTGAGACAGAGAGAGAGATAGTGTGACAGAGAGAGTGTGAGAGTGAGTGAGAGAGTGTGTGAGAGAGAGTGTGAGAGAGAGAGTGTGTGAGAGAGAGTGAGAGTGAGAGAGCTCATGGACTGAGGCCACGATTGTATGTCTGTCAGGGTCGGCGTGGAGCAGAGTAAAGGAGAGAGATGAAGGATCTCCTCAGTGGTCAAAGGGCACTGAAGAGGATGAGCAATGAAGATGGCGGTAAAGGAATGAGAATCCATTTTTTCTCCTCTCTACCCGAGGCTCCCTCTTTTGTTTTTCCTCTGCGGTTCAGAACTTCTTGGGCCCCCAGGCGGACGTCTGTTTGGGGGCCACTCCGGTGCCGAAGGTTGGGAAGTCCTCAGCGCTGCTCATGTCCGGGGCCTGCTGGAGCCAAAGACACACAGGTGAGCGCAGGGGCCAAAGACACACAGGTGAGCGCGGGGGCCTTAAGCATCATAGGTGAGCGCAGGGGCCTAAGACACACAGGTGAGCGCAGGGGCCAAAGACACACAGGGGCCGTAAGCATCAGAGGTGAGTGCAGGAGTCTTAATCATCACAGGTGAGCACAGGGGCCAAAGACACAAAGGTGAGCACAGGGGCCTTAAGCATCACAGGTGAGCTCAAGGGCCTTAAGCATCACAGGTGAGCGCAGGGGAGTTAAGCATCACAGGTGAGGGCAGGGGCCAAAGACACACAGGTGAGCGCAGGGGCCAAAGACGCACAGGTGAGCGCAGGGGCCAAAGACACACAGGTGAGCGCAGGGGAGTTAAGCATCACAGGTGAGCGCAGCGGCCAAAGACACACAGGTGAGCGCAGGGGCCTTAAGCGTCACAGTCTCGCGTAACAAAGGCGCGGTCCCATGATTCTAATCCAACACACTTTTTGTCAAATTCAGCTAACTGCTGCTGACAGTCTGCCAGCTGTCTGTTCTGTGTGTGTTAAAACTCTAATATATTCATACACAGTACTGGCTCTGGAAAATGGGGAGGGGGACATAGTGGCCCAGGCCCAGCCATACACAATTCCAGCCAATCAACATGTTGCTTAAGTAACACGGAAGAGAGGAGTAATTTAATTGGCCGTTGAGCTCAAATATCAACAACCTTTCAACAACACTAGTGTGAACCAGTACCTGGGATATTTTTGGTTCTTTGTTTTTGGTTGTCAGGATCACTTATTCAAGCCTTCAAGTCATTAAGTTGCTGACATGGCCTCACCTTGTCGCCCTCAGCGTTCCAGGGTGCATCCCGAACCACAAATCCCTTGGCAGCTTCCTTACTGTCCTCGTCCCCTGCCCCATACCCCCCTCCCCCAGTGCGGGACGGGGGCTTCATGTAGGCTGCCATCGTCTCAGATTCAGTTACAGTCAGCATCTGTGAGAGAGAGAGAGCGCGGGACAGAGGCAGAAAGAGCGAAGGAGACAAAGCGAAGAGGAATTTAGAGAGCAAGTAGAGCTTATGTAGCTGTCTGTGGCCTGCACATAAAACAGTCATTAAAAAGACTTTGAATAACGCTAAGATCCCAGACTGACCACTTGGCACCTAAATGAGCTGTCTATCATTCAAAGGCACCTAAATGAGCTGTCTATCATTCAAAGGCACCTAAATGAGCTGTCTATCATTCAAAGGAACCTAAATGAGCTGTCTATCATTCAAAGGAACCTAAATGAGCAGTCTAACATTCAAAGGAACCTAAATGAGCTGTCTATCATTCAAAGGAACCTAAATGAGCTGTCTATCATTCAAAGGCAGCCGTGGCAGGAGACACACTCACATATTCCTCCTCCAGGTTGAGGATATGGTCGATGGCGTTGTCCACATTCTCGGGCAAGCCAGTCACAGTCACTCGGTCTGGGTCTTCAGAACCTGGCTGAGGGAACCGAATATCCACCTGGAGAGGAACCCCAGAACAAACAAGGTAAACTGTTAAAAAAAGTGATTCTACATCTGTCACACAAACATTGTCAAATTAACCTCATAACACACATACTGTACTCAAAGTGGGACTGAAGAAAAGTAATTCCTGAATCAGTCCTGCTTCTTTGATCCCTTAATAGTGTGTGACTCTAGTGTGTCTCCGGTCTGCATGCATCGCCATGCCAGGCACGTCCAGTGTCACACACACACACACACACACACACACACACACACACACACACACACACACACACACACACCTTGAACTCGTCCATGAGCTTGCGGATGGCCTTGCCCCGGGCACCGATGATGCGGGCGTGCACGCGGTGGTCCAGCTGCACGTCGTTGCTCACCATCTCCTCCAGCGTGGCAACCAGCTGCTCTATGGCCACCCGTGCCTCCCCCGCGTTACGCTCGTAACCTGAGATCACGATCACATCCTGAGGAGGAGGAAAGATGGAGGGAGGAAAAGAGAAAGAAGAGAGGAGAAGGGATCAAGATGGAGGGAGGAAAGGACCAAAGAGAGGAGAAGGGATCAAGATGGAGGGAGGAAAGGACCAAAGAGAGGAGAAGGGATCAAGATGGAGGGAGGAAAGGACCAAAGAGAGGAGAAGGGATCAAGATGGAGGGAGGAAAGGACCAAAGAGAGGAGAAGGGATCAAGATGGAGGGAGGAAAGGACCAAAGAGAGGAGAAGGGATCAAGATGGAGGGAGGAAAGGACCAAAGAGAGGAGAAGGGATCAAGATGGAGGGAGGAAAGGACCAAAGAGAGGAGAAGGGATCAAGATGGAGGGAGGAAAGGAGAAAGAAGAGAGGAGAAGGGATCAAGATGGAGGAAGGAAAGGACCAAAGAGAGGAGAAGGGATCAAGATGGAGGGAGGAAAGGACCAAAGAGAGGAGAAGGGATCAAGATGGAGGGAGGAAAGGACCAAAGAGAGGAGAAGGGATCAAGATGGAGGGAGGAAAGGACCAAAGAGAGGAGAAGGGATCAAGATGGAGGGAGGAAAGGACCAAAGAGAGGAGAAGGGATCAAGATGGAGGGAGGAAAGGACCAAAGAGAGGAGAAGGGATCAAGATGGAGGGAGGAAAAGAAAAAGAAGGAGAGAGGGATGGACACAGTAGTGGCGGATGGGATGAGAGGGAGAGAATAGATTACAAAAAAGTTGGGAAACCTAGACTAAAAATATATAAATAAAAAAATGCACGCACAGGCACACACACACACACACACACACACACACACACACACACACACACACCTGCTGTTCATCCCCCTTGTCGGGGAACTGCACGTTGACGTCATGATCTTTGCGGATCTGGGAGATGACGGCCCCTTTACGACCGATGATCTTGGGATGAAATTTGGGCGGGACTGAGAGTGTGATTTTGTAGCTCCTCAATGCCTGTTGACACACCCCAACGTTAGAAGAAGAGGGACCTTTTAAAACAGCAGCATTCACTGAACACTCTGACAGAATCATACAGCCTCACAACTAGACCTTCGCAAAACTATTGTTACACTAAAAATTGCAACACCAAGTAAACAAATATATATTTATATATAATTCACTGCATAGTATCTATAATGCCAGCCAGGACAAACCAGTATGTCAGATTATTTCGGTGTATTCATTTAATATCATATTTAGAGTCTATTGGTGCCATATTTGGATCTGGTGTAATCAGCTGTAGTCGTGTATGGTTTAATCTGGTCTGGTCTGATTTAATCTGGTTTGGTCTGGTTCGTACCCGGTCCTCTTGCTCCGCCTGTAGCTCTTTGACACGCTCCAATAGACCCAGTTTGGCCTGATCCACGTTGGTCACCTGACCCGTGATCTTGATGACGTCTGACAGCTGGTCGGGTTGAGGCACTGAGATGTTCACCTGAAAAACAAAGACAAGGGTTTGGAGCAAGACAACACAGATCAACAGTTAGTCGATGGAATGATGTGTGTGTCTGTCCTTGGCTATTCTAGCAGATTTTAAAAGGTCATTTTGATGACAGAATGAGAGAGGCAGTACCAACTGTGTCCATCCTAACAGTGTTGTCTCCATAACAGCACTATTATAGCTATCCCCCTAGTCAGTTAATACGCAGCCGCCACACTACATTTCCCACAACCCACCTCTCTGCCTCTACTCCTTTACCTCATACTCCTCCATCATCTTCCTGATCCCGTTGCCCTTCTGGCCGATGATGTACCGATGGAGATCATAAGACACCTCTACATCTATCGTCACAGGCACCAGAGCCTGTAGAGAGAGAGAGAGAGAGAGAGAGAGAGAGAGAGAGAGAGAGATGGAGGAGAGGAGTGGAGGAAAAACATTGGATGAAAAGGTGAGCCCGGTCAGCTGTGAGGCAGTGCTTGAGGGTAGAGGTGAATTGTGGCTGATGTGGTCCTTACCAGCAGGGCTTGCCGCGCCAGCTCACACTTCTCCTCTCGACCCGAGATGGCAATGGTGTCACACTTGCGGGGTGCAGACTCGGCCTCTGGGCTAGCATCACCATTCTCTTGTGGATGGGGCTCCTGACCTGGTGTTGCCATGGCAACAGCATATTTAACTTCAATCAAAATCCTCTTTCTTAGTGGACAACAAAATATGACATGGTTAGACATGAATCATAGAGGGCCATGTCCTTTTTATGTCACTAGCTACAGCAATGATATTAAATAGAAAAACATTTTAAATGTGTTTAGTGATTATTGTATTGACTATTTCAAAAATAAATTGCACTGTCTTTGCTATTGCAGCAAACTGTCATCATTTGGTCTAAAAGGAGCTTTCAATTACATTTGAAAAACTTTATTCAAATACTCAGTACCAATCATACCACCATTAGCAAGCACTGATGCTTTGAACAATAGGATCACGAGTATCATTTATGAGGTGAATTGATCAAACCTAAGCTAACACCTAAACGTCTACATGAAATCCCTCTGAGGTCTATGAGCGGAGAAAGGGCATGCTGTCTGACCTGCTGTCTGACCCGCTGTCTGACCGGCTGACTCGTCCCTCTCGGGGAACTTGACCTGGACCTCGTAGTCTCTGGTGATCTGCTGGATGCGGCAGCCTTTGGGCCCCATCACGGCGCGGTGGTGTCGCTGGAGGATGGCCACCTCCACCGTCACCTGGGCCTCCTGGGTAGACAAGAGTCAAAGGTCAGAACTAGCTGCAATGTCAGCGAAGGAACACACACCTACTCACCTCTTGTGTCCCTCAAGAAAACTTTGAAGTACCGGTACTTTTATGCCAGACTAAGACTAGATGTACCGTAATTTCCGGACTATTGAGCGCACCTGAATATAAGCCGCACCCACTGAATTTTTTAAAAATACTTATTTTGAACATAAATAAGCCGCACTTGTCTATAAGCCGCAGGTGCCTACCGCTACATTGAAAACAAATGAACTTTACACAGGCTTTAACGAAACACGGCTTGTAACAAGAACACTTAGTAGGCAGGCTACGTACTAATATTATAGAAATATACTGTATAGCTTATTATAACTGCAAAAGTGAACAATCGAAGATGAGCGAACATGCAGAGTGTGATGATGCTCAAGAGCAGGATGATAACAAATTGGTAAAAGAGGGGGCACCTCTGTCGTTTGGAACTGGTTTGGGTTCAAAATATCCGATCTCGACCATAAAACAATACAAGACAGTTGTGCCAGAGGTGTAAGCACCAGCAACATGTAAAATCACCATTCAATTGGCAGCTTGCACATTGTCTACTGTCTATCATATTTCAAATTATCATTTTTCACACACATAAGTAAGGTAAATACAGTTGGCAGCTGCTAGCTTGTGATGAACTCGTGTTAATATGTTTGAATAAGAACTCTTTCATACAAAGTTGCACAGGCACCCTGAGGGCTTCTACCCCTTCCCATTATAATTTTATGAGTTAAATCGAGGACACTAGATAACTAGCTATCATTTCATGCAAATGTAACTCTTCCATTGAAATCGTTCATGCTTAGGTTATTTAAAGTTTCCTTAGCTAGCACAGCAATTCGATAACTAGTAACAACCAGGAAACACAACTTAAGCTGCAAAGTTTAATTTTTCAAAATCATCTCACCATTGAAAAAGCAGTCTTGGGTTCTACGTGATTACAGCCCCATGTGTAATGTTAAATGGCTTCACATAGATATAAACAATCCTAAGAGAAATAATGGGAAATCGACAGAGCAAGGGCTCACTCTGATATCAATGTAATGTTGGCGAATATTGCTCATGCTTTAGTCTTCGCTCTTCGTCTAAAGCCAAATCTATTCTTGAGGTTCCAAACATTTTCACAAGCAAGTTGGCTTTAAATGTGTGTTGTCAATCGAGTTATTTTCTGTCCCGTCGTTTGAAGCATACCTTTTAGCTCCGGCATTGATCTCCCATTATTTAACATTTCACGTTTCGATTGAAAGTCCAGTTTCAGGCTCTCGCTCTCTCGTTACTGTTTGCCTACCCACAGGCATTAAGCTTGTGAAAGTGTGAAAATTCCATTAATAAGCGGCGTCATTGTATAAGCCGCGACGTTCAACGCGTGGGAAAAAAGTAGCGGCTTATAGTACGGAAATTACGGTAATACTTTCTAAGGCCACTGAAAAGGCCATCAAGCATAAAAAAATCCAGACACATACTGATCTACACATTTGTACGCATTAAACTTAAACACAGTCTAGCTTTCCCAATAACAGCAATATATGCATTGTGTGATATTTTAGTACCAGGTCCTCGATGATTTCCTGGATGCGTCTCTTAGCGGCCTCCACGCAGTCCTTGGCGCCCTTGAGTGTGATGCGGTCGCTGTGTGTGCCGGTGCGGGGGAAGCTGATGGCCATGCCGCCGTACTCTTCCACCAGCTCCCGCAGCACTTGCCCACGCCGGCACACAAAGTGACGGTGGTGCCGCGGTTCCACCACCATACTGTCCTCCACCACGTCATCCTGAGGGAGAGAGAGAAAGAAGAAAAAGATGGAGGGACAGGTAGACAGACAGAAAAGCAGTTAATAAAATTAGGTTAGTTACATTTCACTGATGACCGTACTGTGAGGCTACATTATCAAGCACAAAAAGTACTTAAAACTGTGATAAAACTTTGAACTAATTCACAGCTGGCTGATTCAGACCCAATAAGGCATTTAACTGTACTAGCAGGAACCGACTATATTGCCTGATCTGTGTGGCAATCAGCATAAAGCCTCAGTAGGCCGTCTTTTCTATTGATTTGATTCCCTTCTCAGTTAATCAGACTGATTGGCGTGTACCAAGTTCTTGACGAGGATCTCCAGCTCCCGTTGGGCGAGCCGCACGGCCTCTTCGCGGCCGACGATGGTGATGAGCTCCTGCTCGGGCTCGTCGTGGGAGGGGAAAATGATGCGGGCGCCAGTGCGGTCACGCACCCTCCGGATGTTGGCCCCCCCACGCCCAATCAGGAACTTGTGGTACTCTGGCTTGGCCTGCAACTCCACTGTGAAGTTATTTACTTGCTGTAAAGTGGAGGATGGGAGAGAGAGAGAGAGAGAGAGAGTACATATTCCTGTAGCTCAACTGGAAGAACAACACCAAGGTCATGATAAATATTCTGTAGAATAAATGTTTGTTTAAGTATTTGGCATGTATATGTCTTAGTGATCTGCCAGTCTGTGTCTAGGCCAATGCCTGATCTATGTCCTGAAGTAGAGCTAATAACAAGGCCAAGGTCATGCCAAAGGAAAACACATACTGTGTTCTTGGCCTGTACGGCAAGTCGCTAGGATCAAAATGAATAAGTGCAAATGCTTATTCCTGACAGGACTAAAGAGTGCTGGACACCATCTCTGACAGCTGAACTGGTGTTTTGTGGTTATGTTGTGGTGCGACTCTTACCGCAGCTACTTAACAGAAAGCTTCCACAATCCCTCCCTGGGCTCACATGGATGATGCATCTGTTCATTAGATGATGTGACTGATTACTTAGTTGTTCTAATTCCCTAATTCTCCCATTTGGCCAGCCACAGGGAGTCCCTCCCTCCCTCTCTCCCTCTCTCCCTCCCTCCCCGGCCTCCTCACCTTCTCCTCGGCCAGCTGCAGCAGCTGCTTGCGGGCCTTCTCCACCTCGCCGGCTGGCCCGCGGATCGTCACCCGGTCGGAGCCCGAGCCCTCGGAGGGGAAGTGGATGTGCACACCACCGCAGTCCTCCATCACCGAGCGCACCAGGCAGCCCTTGGAGCCGATGAGAGAGTTGTGAAGCTTAGCCGGGATGGTCACCTCCGTCTCCTTTATGTTGGCCTGAGGGAGTGACACAGAGGACCCAATAGATTATCCTCATGTCAACTACTGCTACTAATATAGTGATGTATACTACTGTACTATTGTTACTACAAATAAAGTCACATGTAGTGATTTGTTTCTACTGGTAATGGTTACTAGGTATGCTAACAACTAATGTTGTTATAATAAACCAGGACAATGGCTGTGATACAGGTTGTGCTTATGTGATAGCCAGGATAATGTTAGTGATACATTTTAATATAATAGTAGGCAAACTACACATTGATACAGTTGTTGATTAAAAAAGGTAGTTCACCCAGGTATCATCCATTAGTATGATTCCTCTGTTGCAGGCCCACATTTTGATTCCCTCCATTCACAGATGTCTTCGGACAAACAGTATTTTAGGCCATGGGAATTTTTGATGTGTCATCAGTTAAATTTCTTGAAATTGGGGCTGTCATTGGATGACTGATTGAGTTTCCACATACTGCATAAGCATGCTGGGTATTTAGGGCAGGCCTGCTCGAGTGTTTGTTTGTTGATGCTCCATGTTGTCTCCCTATCTCTGTCTGTGTGTGTGTGAGTGTGTGTCTTTCTGCATGTCTCTCTCTGTAAACTCTCTCTCTCTCTCTCTCTCTCTCTCTCTCTCTCTCTCTCTCTCTCTCTCTCTCTCTCTCTCTCACCAGGTCTCTTTGGATCGCCAGGATGCGGTCTCGTGCAGCTACACAGTTGGCCTTCTTCCCCGTGATGACGATCATCTCGGAGTCGCTGTTCTCCGTCGGCAGGTCAATCTTTGTGTTGGTCTCCTCACGGATCTGGGGATTCCCAGAGCACCCACAACCCCACCTCAGCAAGAGAGCAGCTGGCATTTCGCTACGGTAGTGGCATTTCTCCAGTGATGCCAGAGTGAGACATTACTGTGCGGGTGTTACAGCAAACAATAAATCAATGCATGTGCAGAAATGCTGCTTGGTAACCGGAGGGCCTCATACCTTCTTGATGTTGGTGCCTCCTTTGCCTATGATGTTTTTGTGGAACTGCTTGAAGATGGGAACCGAGATGGAGTAACTGTTTTCAATCTAAAGAGAGGACCGTTTAGAGGGGGAGGAGAGGGACAAAAAGGAAGTGAGACAGAGACAGGGAAAGAGAGATAGAGAGAGAAAGTGACTGACAGAGAGAGAGAGAGAGAGAGAGAGAGAGAGAGAGAGTGACTAACAGACAAACAGAGAGAAAGAAATGTATAGTGGTGTTCATACCAGATCGGCGATCATCTTCTGCAGGAACTTGCCACATTTCTCCACCTCATTCTTCGGCCCTCTGAGCTGCACGATGTCACTCTTTTGTGACGGGTCAGGGAAATTTATGATGACCTGAAACAGAAGATTCAATCCCACCTCAGTTATGACTTTAAAGCATAATCACCTTTCTAGGGTCTATTTTGCAATGTGGGTTATGGAAGTAGATGTCTAATATGAGACACAAACAGGCACTGAAAAATTCTGATTTACCTCTGGAAACTTGTCCCGGACCTCTTTGATCTTTTCGCCTTTTTGGCCGATGATGGTGCGGTGGAATCTCTGCTCCACTATCATGTCTTTGGTTCGTTCATTTTCCTGACAAAGACAGAAAAAAAAAACAGGATGTAGGGGAAAAGTGAAAGGCGATCAGCTCAGCAGAAGGCCAACTGAACAAGAAAATGGCCAGAGTAACACTTTAAGAGGGTGAAAGGTGTACTCAGCCGGAGCTCCTGGAGCTCTAATTTCATCGGCTGTTGACCGCGGTGCTCACCATGCGCTGGGCCATCTCCATCAGCTCCCGCCGGGCCAGCTGCACCCCCTGAGGGTCCCCCTCGATGCGCACCAGACCGCTCCCGTCCTGGTCCTGAGGGATCCGCACGGACACCTTGTACTGCTCCTTAATTCGGTTTACTGTGGAGTGATGGAGTGATTACAGACGGATAGAGGGCAGTAATAGAGCAGGTAAAAAGTAGAGAAATAAGTGAGTCAGAGGGAGTGGCTCCAACAAAATAGTGCTTTTCTAGAGACTTTTACATAGATCACAGGGCCACTGCGACCTTGGCCACTGAATCAGAATCAGCTTTTATTGGCCAAGTTAGTTTGCACAAACTGTCTCCTGTATAGTGGTGAGAGAGGTGCCTGATGTGGAAGCGTGTGCGTGTGCGTGTGCGTGTGCGTGTGCGTGTGCGTGTGCGTGTCTGTTTGTTTTTCGCTCTCACAGGCGTATGTGTGCATATTCTCCTGCGGGCCTGTGACTATGTGTGATTTCTGTTGCAGGATTGTGTGTGTGTGTGTGTGTATGGTGTGTGTGTGTGTGTGTGTGTGTGTGTGTGTGTGTGTGTGTGTGTGTGTGTGTGTGTGTGTGCCTCCAAGGCAGAGGGCAGTGCTGACTATGAGGAGATATTTTTAGAATAGCTGGAAACCCCTTCAGCATGAGGACATGAGGCATCAGCCGACCACATGAGCACACTGCACTGAGACCTGAAACCAACTTACTGACCACCGGTCAACAAACTGCAGCTTTGGGAATGACACTTTGCAAGGGGTATCAGGTACTGACAGTTGACACTGTAAAGTATACGTTACTGACAGTGGATCTTTTGAAGGGAAAACAAAAAACAAAAAAACAACACTCTTGTTTTCTGCTTCTGTCAGCAGTCCTCCCCGCCCTGTCTGAGTCTGAACTCACTGTTCGCTCCGTTCTTGCCGATCAGGTGTCGGTGGAAGCGCTGCTCGATGTTCACTTCGGTGTAGTCCATACGAGACATCTATTGATGGAAGACAGAGGACGGACAGATCACCTTATGAAATAACCCACTCCACTGCAAACTGCTCATATAAACAAGTCATTCCCAGTCGCAACGCAGCGGACTTCAAAACAAACTTTGCAATCAATGACGAAAGGTTCTGAAAAGACATCCGTTCGTTTTGGATTCTCAGTGTTGTACTGTATATTTAACCCTAAACCACATCCTGAACTCTTCAATCCAGAGAAAAGTACAGTACGTTTTGCTTTCAATGCAATCACTGCCTTTCCTTGTACTAGGTCATTCACCGAACACTTACCCAAAGTGGCAGGATCCAGTTAATGGATGACAAAAGGATCTCACATAAGACAGGGAGTCACAGAGCCTTTTCTTGCACACACGATGCAAAGATGCACAGATCCCCAGTTCAGAACAGTCTTGTTCCACACCTAACAACCATCCAAAAAGGTTCCAAAGAATCCTTCACTGGAGAATTCTAAGTCAAGTGTTTCTATGAGGGCAAACTGATGGACCAATCTGAAGTGTAGTGCAGGCTTTCTGAGTGTGTCTAAAGGGAGATGTCTGAGGGGAGGCTGGCGGCCCTCACCAGGTCTTTGACGATCTCCTGTAGCTGCGTCTGAGCCAGCTCCACCTCCTCCGTGGGACCTTCCAGGCTGATCTTCTCCTCGCCGTCCGTGAACTCGATGTGAACCTGGGGGTCAGAGGTCATGCAGCGGGGTCAAGGGTACTGGGGATATCTACATGATATCTCTATATCTAATCTATGGAAGCACTGATTTACATAATGCACATCAGTAATCACAGACACAAAATATTATCAAGTGTTACTGTACCTGTCTGGACAAGTTAATTAGACACGTGTTATTTTTTTTACCTCAATCACTTGCAATTGAATACAATTTCATCCACGGTACACTGCCTCAATGTGACCAATGAAAGCTCTGTTCTCTGTAACCTTGAGCTCATAACCTGGGTGGTGGCAGCCCAATCCCCTTAAATAGAGCTGCGTTTTCATAGATTTTTGCAAAGGATTTATACAGACTCAGGCAATTTGATAGTGCTTTAGGTCAATCGGCACATGAACGTTTGAGTCCTAGCGTGTCTCTGCTCTGCTCAAACACAGACGAGACAGCCAGTCCGCCGTTCCTCACAGCTCTTGATCTACTTTACTCTCATATCCTGACACTTCTTTTTCCTCTGTCCCACCCTTTCTTCTCCTCCCAGCTGGATCCATCATCTCTCTCTCTCTCTCTCTCTCTCTCTCTCTCTCTCTCTCTCTCTCTCTCTCTCTCTCTCTCTCTCTCTCTCTCTCTCTCTCTCTCTCTCTCTCTCTCTCTCTCTCTCTCTCTCTCTCTCTCTCTCTCTCTCTCTCTCTCTCTCTCTCTCTCTCTCTCTCTCTCTCTCTCTCTCTCTCTCTCACCTTGGGTAGCTGCTGGGTAATGCGACTGATGTTCTGTCCTTTCTTTCCGATGATGAAGCGGTGGAGCCAGGCTGGAGCACTCACCTCCATCACCATCACACTCTTGGCCTGCAGGAAACACCCACAGCCAATTAGGAGCAGCTTCACACCCACACCCAGACACACCACAACACCCACACCCACACACACCCACACCCACACCCACACCCACACCCAGACACACCACAACCACACCCACACCCAGACACACCACAACACCCACACCCACAACCACACCCACACCCACACCCACTCCCACACCCAGACACACCACAACACCCACACCCACACCCACACCCACACCCACACCCACACCCAGACACACCACAACACCCACACCCACACCCACACCCACAACCCACTCCCACACCCAGACACACCACAACACCCACACCCACACCCACACCCACACCCACACCCAGACACACCACAACACCCACACCCACACCCACACCCACACCCAGACACACCACAACACTAACAGACACAGTACAAATACAGTATTCAGAGGAGAGTATTCAGCACAGTGAGTACATGGGGAAATTGTTAGGACTTTGAACGTTGTTGTTACAGTGTACTGGATTTTAAACAGTACACTAGTCGCAGACTGTTAGATCCATGGGCAATTCAGATGAGTTGTTGAAAGCCAGAACTACAGATAAAGGTCTACAAACAGTTTCACAATAGTAACAAATCATCATTGGAAATAAAATAAAAACAAATCATGTATTCATTGGGAATATTTTAATACCCCCAAAATCATTCCCATTGTGTCCATCCACAAAAGTTCGAACCATGAACATATCTAATGAGGATGGTTTGTGTGTTGGTCTGTTTCAGTAAAAACAATAGATGGCACGCTAAAATGTGCCGGTCTTCTCACCTTGGCGTACACCTGTGTGAGAGCGGGACCCAGTTTGTCTGGCTCGCCCCGGAGGATGATGGTCTCCAAACCGGAGTCCAGCGACGGCATCTCCACGGAAACGCCAGTGCTCTCCATGATCTCGTGCAGCGTGTTTCCCTTGGGCCCGATGATGTACTTATGCTGGGACTTCTTCACCTCCACAGAGATGGTGGTCGTCTTTCGCTTCTGAGGATGAACAGAACGAGATGGAATACAAGAGACGTTCAAGCAATTTAGAGAGTGAATAACAGTCCTCAAAATACCCTTGAAGAGGTCCAAAACGATGTGTCCAAAGACCATGCCCTGTAGCCTGACGGTAAAATACCCAAATGCCCAAGAGCTCAAGAGGTGACTTATTGTGCATTTTTATTTACACGTACCAGCTGCACACCAGTCAGTGGATAAGAACCATTATCAGTGATTTCATTTGGCAGCACTGACGTAGAAGTGCTTATGCCATACAGCGGAGAGGGAATAGTACCCAGCAACAGAGAACTTCAGCATGTGTATTGGATTGGAATGGATGACAAAAATAGGACCTGGAGAATCTGTCCAAGAACAAAGCATCCAGGTTTTCATCTGCACAGATGTCTGCAGGTGCCCACCTGAGGGAGTTGGTGAGATGGTGTGTGTGTGTGTGTGTGTGTGTGTGTGTGTGTGTGTGTGTGTGTGTGTTTCGCCTGATGAAAGCCCACGGTTCCCCCACGCCTCCCCTGCTTCATTAGCATTCTTATCCTGTTGTTTTCCTCCCCAATCCAATTTGCCCCCATTAGCATCTCTGCCGTGGCCTTCTCTCCACACGTCTTAACCTCACCCCCTCTCCCTCTCCCCCTCTCCATCCCTTTTCCTCTCCCTCTCCCTTCCTCCCACCATCATCTGCACCCAGTCAAAAATTCACTTGTTTTCTCATTAGCGCCTGTATAATCACTCGCCTTCTTCCCTGTAGCAACAGAACCTAATCAAACCCAACCATACAGGCACCTTCATACCATTCAAAGCAACAGGACGGAAACACACACACACACACAGACAGACAGACAGAGACAGACAGACAGACAGACAGACAGACAGACAGACAGACAGACAGACAGACAGACAGACAGACAGACAGACAGACAGACAGACACACACACACACGTCAAGCTGAGTATCTCTTTAACTGCTTCACCAGGCTGTCCCACGCCCCTCCCCTTTCCTCACCTTCTCCTCGTAGATGGCGCGGATGCGGGCGATGGCCATGGCGACGGCCTCCTTCTCGCCGGTGATGACGATCTCGTCCTTGTTCAGGCTGGGCGGTGGGATGCTGATGCGCGCACCCGTCTCCTGGCTCAGCTCCTGCACCAGCCGGTTGTGGGCGCCGGCGATGAACGGGTGGAAGGCCTTCTCCAGCGAGAGGCGCTCCACCGCCCGCTTGTCCTGAGAGGGACGGAGGCAGGATGGGGAAGAGAGATCAGGAAGGAGGTTAGGGATGAATAGAGTAGTGGGATGAGGATTAAGTTTGTTTGTGCTGGATTAAAAATGCTAAACACAATAACACAGCACCTTAACCTCACTTACAACAGGAGTAATCTGTCAATCATTTAAATCAATCATCTCTCCCATTCTGTCATTTTTTTTACCATTACAAATGGTAACCCTCCATAGCACAGCAGCAGTCTCGATACAGCTTTATGGTTTTTACTCCACGGCTCCTTCAGGGATGTTAATCTCCAACACCTCCACCCCCTGAACCCGGACCCTTCTGACCTGCTCGGCAGAGATGAGCAGGACCTCGTGGCGCGCCTTCTCGATGCCCTCCTTGGTGCCGGTGATGCGGATGTTGGTGCTGGGGTCGTCGGGGCGCGGGATGGCGATCTTAGTAGCCGTCTTCAGCTCAAGCTCCTGCAGCTTCTCGCCGTTCTTCCCGATCACGAAACGGTGGTGCTCCTTCGGGATGGTGACCGTGGCCGAGGCCTTGAAGTGTCAGAGAGAAGAACGCATAAACAAGATGAAGAGCTAAAGAGGTAGAGGATGATGACGATGTCACATCAAATGAATGAATGAATACAAAGTCACATCAAAAGGTTGACAATAATGACAATAAGCCGATGATACATAGATATGTAAAACATACAATAGAACACGTACATAAATAAACTCATGCTTCAACCAACAGACAGAATAATGACTAAATCCACAGTCTGATATCTACACTGCAGGTTATACTACTCCACATACTGATCCATACATACTGGTTTATATGCGGACCTGAGAGAAATGACATCTCCTGAGCGTACCTGAGTCTGCAGCCGAGCCACGATCTCCTTACGGGCCTTCATCACCGACTCCAGCTTCCCTGTCACCATGATGGACAGGCCCTGATCCTTGGCCAGCGAGAGCTCAATGTGCGCCCCGGTCTTCTGCATGATGTCCAGGCACACCTTGGCCTCCTCGCCCTCCCCGAACTGGCTGTTGTCCTTGTACCGCCGCTCCTCCAGAGGCACATGAAACACCTGAGACAGGGAGGTGGGGTGGCAGAGGGAGGGAGGGATGGAGAGAGAGAGAGAGAAAGAAAGAGAGAGGGAGGGAGAGAGAGAGAGAGAAAGAAAACAAGAGAGTAGGAGTTGGACAAAAGAGAGGAGATCTTTAAATACAATGTTTATATGGAACAGAGATAAACTTTTGGCAGAGTTTGCTCAGATTGAGGCCAACTTCACTTTAAAGTCTCCAACGATGCTATTTTGACCCAATGCTAATTTGAATGTGTCAATGTCTATCTTTAATCCATTTTAATTGTTTCACATGGAGCATTCACTTTGTGGAACACTATTACTTGATGTAGTCGAGTTATGAGTTCTCGAATTACATAACACAGCTGTGTACACTTTAATATTGTTAATTTTACAACACTGTCATTATACTGTTTTAATAGGATCAACTATAGTTTCATATCTGTGTTAATGTTGTTCAGAACACTAAGTAACCACTAAGGACAAGTGACCTCTGAATAACCCCGATTAAACAGGGTTCCCACCTTTTTTTAACTGACGACATGTATAAATATTTCTACTACTTTTCAAAGACCTTTAATGAAATCTCCATGTCCCTTCACAAGTTACAAGTACAAAAATGATGTACTTTACTGAAGAGATCGGGCCTGAGAGAAAATTCTGAGAGAAAATTAAATAACAATCTTTTAACATTACTTTTCTACTATACTAGTTATATGTACTAGCCTATGTCAGTTCAAGTAGAAACTGTATCAAGCAGCAGACATTTGCACGACAAAACATTACCCATGGAAGAACACAATAACATAAATCATTTCATGAAACCTGCATACACCAACACTTTCAATGAATGTACTAAATTTTAGAACTTTTCCAGGACTTCCATGACCATGTGGGAACCCTGATACAAATGCACTAGAAAATACTTTGGCCCTGTTTACACCTGGTCTTGGGTGATCAGATCACAAGTGGACAGCTCTAAACACAAGTGTTAACGACCACCACGAGACACACTGTGATCCGATCACCTAAACCACTTGCCAAGGCGGTCTGACGGCAATGAAATCTGAAGACAAGTAGTAAGCTGGACACCTTCGAAATGCATGATACATTTACACACAGGTGCGTTTTGGCTGGGCCTTAACTTCACTTCAAAAAGCTATCTGGTGAGATGAATTTCACGTTGTACATATTGATGTGCCTTCCCCAGATTAACCTCCCTTTTATGCCCATGAATTCAGATACAGATAGCGCCCCTTTCTTCTATGCTTATGCTTATCCACTATGGAGTTGTAAGCGTGCAAAGCCAGGGGAGGGTGAAGCTAGGCACCTGCGTGATGACAGAGGCTTTGATGGGTCGGATGCGGTTCCAGGCCCCCGCAGGCTCCCCTGATCGGTCCCCCGGAGCCCCCTTCTCAGGCAGCGGGGGAAAGGCCTCCAGGTAGGTGGGAATGTACGCCTCATCCTCAGGGACCCCACCTGAGCGAGGGAGAGAGAGAGAGAGAGAGAGAGAGAGAGAGAGAGAGAGAGAGAGAGAGAGAGAGAGAGAGAGAGAGAGAGAGAGAGAGATAGATGTAAAAACAGTAACAACAAACAAAAAAGAGGCAAAGACAGAAAGACAGCAGGAAAACACAGACAGAGACAGAGACAGAGACAGAGACAGAGACAGAGACAGAGACAGAGACAGAGACAGAGACGAAGACAGAGAGGAAGACAGAAAAGAAAGAAAATCAATAAAAGATACAGTAAGAAATAACATTATATAGAACTTGACCTTGAAATAAACCATGAACAATATGTGCCCTTAAAAACAGTTCAATCTTTGCCCAAGAGGATTGGAGGAAAACAGCCGATTTAAAAAAGACCTTTACAAAGAGGCAAACAGCCTCTCCTTTTTCATTCACAGGGACGGCAGGTCAAGTGAAGGAGGCCTTTATCCTTAAAAGCACTTCATACAGACAGCATCCCTTATGCCGTCCTCAACTGAGAACTGCTAAGTCAGATGTCTTTGCCCAGGTGCATTCATTCGCAGAGCAGAAAACTGTTTACTCAAGCAGGGTCGTTTCTAGATGACAACATGAAATGTCAATGCTGCCATTCTTCCTATACCTCCATACTTACACGCACAATCAGACACACACACACACAAACCCACACACCATCCCAAATCAATATTTCCCACATGAACAAGCCTAAATGTACACCACTCATACAACAGTAAACAATGGCATGCACAACAACAACAACAACAACAAAAACAACATTAACAAACACAATAGCAAAGCTTCATCTGCACAAACTGCAGCCACCCCAGTCCTGACACCAGTAATGTGTACAGAGCTGCTGCTCTTGGCTGCTTCACTAATGGCTTTCCATTCCCTGGCTTACAGATGTCTCCACCTCCCACCTCAAGCCATTCATCATTTCACATCCTAATGGCCTTCTGCATCTACAGACCAACAGCAAGGCTGATAGGGTAGGGCCTCAAGAGTACACACACACACACACACACACACACACACACACACACACACACACACACACACACACAGACACACACACACACACGCACACACATTTTTGAGCAGCAGCCCTTTCACACAACATTTAGAAGCAGCACAGCTACAGCTTGTGGAGTGTACGCCGAAGGGCATGAGAGAGCCGGCAAGTGAGGGTGAGCATATCTTCAGACAGAAACGGTCAAGCATCAAGAAAAACTGGCAGGTTAGTAGGTATGTAACCAAACTAGATCAGCATGCAGACACTAAATCACAGACACCCGTGCTACTGAAGCTCTCCTCTCTCTCTCTCTCATCTTGACGCAAGTAACTGATGTAGAGGATGGGAAAAGACCAAAGCCACCTCCACCACCGTCACCACCACCGTCACCACCACCACCACCACCACCACCTCGACCACCACCACCACCACCACCTCGACCACCACCACCACCACCACCACCACCACCACCACCACCACCACCACCACCACCTCGACCACCACCACCACCTCGACCACCACCACCACCACCTCGACCACCACCACCACCACCACCACCACCTCGACCACCACCACCACCACCACCACCTCGACCACCACCACCACCTCGACCACCACCACCACCACCACCACCACCACCACCACCACCACCACCACCACCACCACCACCACCACCACCACCTCGACCACCACCACCACCACCACCACCACCACCACCACCACCACCACCTCGACCACCACCACCACCACCACCACCTCGACCACCACCACCACCACCACCACCACCACCACCACCACCACCACCACCACCACCACCACCACCACCACCTCGACCACCACCACCACCACCACCACCTCGACCACCACCACCACCACCTCGACCACCTCGACCACCACCACCACCACCACCACCACCACCACCTCGACCACCACCACCACCACCACCTCCACCACCTGGTGTGTTTCTCTGACTGGTACTCTCTGTTGTCACTCTCATTCTCAGGCTCCAGAGGCTAACGCCAGCCCCCTCTCTGGCAGAGTGCCCGTCAGCTGTACCTGAGATCTCCTCATCCTTCAGCCCGCTCCGGTGCTCCGCAAAGCTCTCCGGGGTCAGCACAGCCACAGAACTCATGCTTCAAGAGTTATTCCGCTATTCCACTGAAAGACAGAGAGAGAGAGAAAGAAAAAGATAGATAGAGAGAGGGAGGGAGGGAGGGAGGGAGGAAGAGCAAGGGAGATTTATTTAAAAACAAAGAGGTGGTTGGTTATATATATTTTTTTTATATAAAGCACACATGTAGTGCATACCATCCCTATGAGCCTAGTACATTTACCTACAAGGTTATAGTAGAATTTGTAAACCTTTCAGAAATCATTAAATAATATAGATGCATGCACGTGAACACACACACACACACACACACACACACACACACACACACACACACACACACACACACACACACACACACACACACACACACACACACACACACACACACACACACACACACACACACACACACACACACACACACACACACACACACACACACACACACACTGAGAGAGCTGTGAAATAACATCACTGCGGCAGAAAGTACATCTGGTGGATCATCCCATATGTTCCACAGAGTGAATTTCCTGTGAGGGCATTTATTTAGTCTGACACAAGCTGGGTAACACAAAAACCCACATTCTGCATTATGTCTTCCAACAGAGAAAAGTAGTTGGTTAACATTTAGTCAATGAAAATCCAAACACGACAAGAGGCCACGTATACCGTTGAGACCAACTTTGCACACTATCCAGCTCAGTATGTACTCCACACTGCGGTACTGTCATAGGATAAGGAAGACCAGAGAATGGTATGACTGATTGTTTTCACACACACACACACACACACACACACAAACTCATTGCAGTTCACCAAGCCTCTTTGTACACCTACCTGCAAAAGGTCAGATGCCAGAAAGTCCGTCCTGAAGGTTGCTATTGTAGGCGTTTCAGTGTTAAGTCAGTGTGTTTGGTCCTGCAGAGGCAAAAACAAAGCCTTGAGCATCATGAAGAGCTCAACCCAAAGAGATAAACAAGTCATATGGTGACGAGTGGACCAAACATATAACAATCCGCACACACACACACACACACACACAGGTTTCCTGTGCAACAGTTCTTCAAATGAACTTAAGGTGGAAATTCACACCCTGTATTTCTAGCTGTCCTCGAACTGCAACCCACTCATACTTGCTAAAATAAACCTGGACACACATACACAGACGTAAGCCAACAAACACTCCCAGCACACGTCTAGGGCCATGGAGGCTTCAGGGAGGGACCTGTCGCCCTGTGGGATGTGAGCGGCCGTCAGGTGGGATTGCCTGAGAAAGCAGCTCATGCTAAGGATAGCTTGCTGAGGCCCAACTCCAGAGAATTCCGGCTAATTGGTGCGTCTGCCTGAGCAAGCAAATGAGCCCCTTGACTGTGAGGATGACTATATGCGTGCACACACAGACACACTCACAGATACACACACACACACACATACATAAGAGAAAGAGAGTAGGACAGAGAGAGAGAGAGACAGAGAGAGACAACACCTGTTTTTCTAGTGAGCTTGTGCTGTGATATAACAGCAAACCATTTTCAAGCATTCAATATCTTTTTGTTTTTAAACTATTTCACGTGAAGTTCTTTATCACTGCAAAGAATTTTACTCATTATGATCATGCTTAAAAAAGTGGACCAAGTGCAACTTTAAAATGAGCAAACTAAATCAGAGAACAAACAAACAGCTGACAGTTTCATCTGTTTAGCTGCTTCTGCCTCCCCACACAAACACACAGACACACAAACACACAGACACAGACACACACACACACAGACACAGACACAGACACAGACACACACAGACACAGACACATACACAGACACACACAGACACAGACACAGACACAGACACAGACACAGACAGACACAGACACAGACACATACACACAGACACAGACACAGACACAGACACAGACACAGACACACACAGACACAGACACAGACACAGACACAGACACAGACACAGACACACACAGACACATACACACACAGACACAAACACACAGACACATACACACACAGACACAGACACACACAGACACATACACACACAGACACAGACACAGACACAAACACATACACACACAGACACAGACACAGACACAAACACAAACACAGACACACACACAAACACACAGACACACACACACACAATCACGATCTCTAGGGGGCTTTGGACTGCAGAGACCTTCGTCACCTGCAGCAATGCACAAGCTTTGCGGCGGCAGCAGCTTCCAGACAAACAACAACTGACTTGCAAACAAAAACGATCCAGGCCCTCAGAGCTAGATTCTGAAATAGCTTCAAATTGTTTCATCTCAATTCAGTGAACATATATGAGTGGAAATGTGTTGTGTTGTCAGTACACACTAATTGGATTGTTGTAGATTTGCGAAACACATTGTTGAATGTAAGGAATTTTGGGGGGGGGGGGGGGGGGGGGAAGCCTGTCATGTGCAGGACATGTTGTATCGGATGGTTTTGAGGACCATTTTTTCTATCAGTCTTGAGTTGGATCGTGTATTCATGAATTACCTACCTAATTGCAGCGTGGTTACAGCATGGGCTAACTCTTTTATTTCTGATCATTTCACACTGAACCAGAAGCTAAATAACACAAAACACCCACATAGCATAGCATGACCTGTGACAAGTGACTTCCAAAACAGATTTACTACTCTAGCAGAGACACACTTAGCTATGCCCTAAGACCCGGTCCACACCGCTAAAAGGCTACTCTGCATTCACACCAGAAGCAGCGAGAGCACCAAAGTGGCCGCAAGTCATTCAGTTTCTATGAGAGCCAGCGTTTCTCAGGGCAACGCGCGGAAGACCGGTGCCGCCGCATCTTTTTAGCGATGTGGATACCAAAATGAAGTTAAAGTCTGGCCAACTTCATGGTAATGAGCTATGAAGGAGACTGGCGGCAACCAATTTGAAATTAGATGTGTGTCAATTAAAAGAACCTAGTTCCTACTAAACATTTGCTACCTATAATGAGGTTGAGAGATCCAGTGTTTTCCGTTGCTAAGGACGTTTTCCCTAGGTCTGTGTGATACAGAAAATCACTAAAATGTTAATGTTGTCAACCATCCTCATTAAAAATTTCATGATTGTATTACTTCTTGACACAACCTTTCATAAGGTCATATTAAGTTAATTTGTGGATGTGTGATACCCTGGTGATACAGTTTTTAATGGTTTCTTTAAAAATTAAATGTGTATGACCGTCTGAATACCGACCAGCTTCAGGGCACTGATAGCAGGGCAGCCTGGGTGAATTTTGACAGTCCTGCTACTCCTGGTGTGAATGCAGAGAAAGCGGTGTGGCCCAGGCCTAAGGCTTCAGTGAGTCAGGTCTGACTGCATCATGAGTATGGCTTTGCACAGACAACAGTTTCGTGCAGTCTACAGACCACTGAATGAAGGGATTTTAAATGTGGCTTTACAGACCGTTCCCAGTCGTTGACACTCGTTTCCACTCATTGACAGTTTGTCTAGACACCAGTCCTCTCGTCATGACTGTATTGGTAGCAGTCCAAGTTGGCTGTAAAATCGTTTCCCTCAGACTTTAGGAAAGACCATATTATGGCGTTCTTTTATAGAGGACACTTGCGAGACACTGTAAGCCTTTTATTTTAAAAAGCATACAGGCAGAAAATACTACACAGACTGGGGAAAACACAAGGCAGGGCTCCTGGGTGACCCACAGCCACGTTTGCGGCTTGTCCCTGGCCCCCGGCATGGCTCAATTCTCCATCCACTCAAGGCACGCCGATGTCAAGTCCGGTCAGCCTGGCGGGGCTCCATCGGCAGCTTCCCCCTGGTAGGCCCAGCTCCTTTCACAGCCTGGGCAGGGAACAGACTCTGCCAGCGGCTTCCTCCCGTCGTCCCCGGGGTGGGTACACAGCCGAGTCGCATCAAGGCACTTGGAATGTAAGCCTTTGGTCATGCCCCGTTCCGTTGCAGATGGTCTTCGATTCCTGTAGCATTGTCATCTTTAGACGCCTCTGACACTAATGTAGCGTCGGTTGGTGCCCCGAAGAAGACAGTTGCGTAGTTCAAAGCGCATAACATGCCGGGAGCTCCCTACAATCTTTCACTAACATAATGTGGAAGCTTAGCTAACCCCCTGCACCTTACAATACATAAATCCCGCGACCGTTCCCAGAGCTAACCCGTTTCATGATTCCTGCAGTCGTAGGAGCTGTGTCCATGCGTCAGTTTTTTTCTTTTGTCGGCAGCAACAAGGCGAGATTTGCTGTTAGGCAGCAAGCTATGCATAGCTGTGCTGAGGTTTCATTTCTTCAACTGAAAACACTGCATACTGTATCTGCCGTAATAGTTACGTTAGCTTTCTTAACAATAAGATTTAGCTAGATTAAAGGGATATTATGATATGTGGATGTCCAGATAGCGCCATGTCGACTGTAATGTGAGGCTTTGACAGCAGTCTCGAATCAATGGTTAATTCTGACGAACTAGGAGACTTAATTACACCCTTACAAGTGCGCTATGCATCTTAACTAAACAGGCATCGTGTCAATAGTTTAAAATCAGCTAGCTAGCTAGCCAACAGGCGAAACTTACGAAATTGATGTTTGTTGTGTGTAATTAGGTATGTTTGATGGTTAGTAATCGAATTCTACAATATGACAGAACGTGGTTTGGTTTTGACGGTGACAGCTCACCGCCTAAATCCATCCAACCTTGGCTTAGCCTGTCGGTTTTAAAAAGAGAAATGAATATTAACTGTGGTTAATACAACAAGTGCCGAGCTAGCAGATATACTGCTAACCCAATATATTAACGGTTTGTAGCGTTGGCTTTCTTCTCTAGTCCGGAGAATTTCAGGTACTCAGCAAAGAGAGTGTAACACTATCGCACTATAGGATTTTAAGCACAATTTGTTGCTTAACCTTAACCATCTGCATAGAGTTTCTAGTAAAGGCTGACTATTCACCTAACATTAGAAGAAAGCTAGCAAAGCTGGCTTTGACGTTTGCCACAGTGCAACATCGAAAACCATTGTACCTGATACACCATTTATACCTATTTGTATCATTTCCAATGCTAGCTTAATATATTTCTGAAGCGTAACGTAATTTCTTTAAAATTACTAATACATTTCATAGGTGATAGAGGAGTGGTATTCATTCAACTAGCAAGAGAAGCTTAACTTTGATATTCATACTTAGCCTGTCAGGCAAATATGATAACCTAGCTAGCCAGACAGAAATCTAATGACGGCTCATGTTAGCATGCTAACAAGCGATACAGAATGCGGATTTTAAATTCCTCTCATACCAGGACATTCAAATCAACCATGACGTTCAAAAACTTACCAGCTACGTAAGACCAACGAGACATTACATATAAAACACGTGCAACAATAAAACTACAAACGAGCCTACCTTTTCAGACGAAAATGAACGGCACACGGATTTGACAGCTGATGGTGTAAACATGCGCACACTCATTCACGCGCTCGGTTAGGTTGTCAGGCCTTCCTTGGACGCGGAGGGATCTCACGCACAATGACGGACAACGTAAGCTCGCCTTCACAAGGCAAAACTACTGAAAAATCCACTAAATATTAAACAAACTTGTATTTTTGTTTCCATAGAAGACCCATGTGTATTTTCATGGTCAACAGGCTATCCGGCAGTTACATAATTTCGGACCTGAGTGAAACAATTATTCGCACTCTTCAAAGGAATGGGCGATTAAGGACATATATTCTATAGCCTATAACACTCCCACATTATCTATTTCATTGAATTAGCAAAAACACAGACAGGTAGAACTAACATACAAAAAAAAGTAAAAAATTTACAGCATTAATTAATGCACAACTACGACATACGTAGGTGCAAAGACCACCATTCATTTTATGCGTCCACCATGTGCTGGCACTACTTGCCATTCAATGGAACAATAATAAAAGACCATGCAGCCTTTCAGATAGTTCCAACAGCATACGAATGCTGCATTTAAATAAGCTGTGTAATACATCAGATATTTAACTAGATGATTTCAATTTCAATTCTATTTACACCTAGCATTTTTTTGTATTTCGCTTTTTTGTTTTTATTATTTAGGACGCCGACTTGTCACTAGGTGGAAGTAAAATGCCACATATGACCGACCACCTGCTGAAGCATATTGTCGTTGCATCAGATGAGCACATTAACATAGCATAAAATACACGTTGTTTAGTTTTATGATTATCATTTTTTTTGTCTGGTAGGCCTACACAAATCTGTGTATCGGCTATTTCATAGGCTAATTAATTAACTCGGGTTTCCACAAAATAGTTCACCTGCTGAAACCAAAACGACAATGGGTTAAAAAGCTTAAACAGAAAAGCAGGCTTGTCTTGACACTATCTATTTCAGGAATACAAAGTAGAACACTAGCCTACAACTATCATTTTTCTTTTAATGCCGCCGTTTAGATTTGGGCAGCGAGCAACCCAAAAATGATCGCAACATAGGCCTATACAGTGAATCAGTGATTTCATCACGATATCGTCATCAGTACACTGGCAAGGAGAGCAAGAGAGAACGAGAGAGAGGGAGAGAGAGAGAGAGAGGGGGAGAGAGCGCGCGCGCGCGTGTGTGTGTGTGTGTGTGTGTGTGTGAGTGAGTCGAGTCGAGTCGCGGGGGGGTCCGACACCGGCTCGACAGCAGGCATTCTCGGTCAGGAAACAAAGAGCAGGGTATGGGGCGCATGAATGATCCGCAAAGACAACAAAAGCACCAAGAAAATAGTTGGGGCCCGCCCTGATCCGGCTATCGGTTTTTATCGTTAGGTTTTATGCCGCAAACAACTTTCATGTTGGTTATGCTTTCGAAGCTTTCGTATACTAGGCTGGTTTATTAAGTGAAGCCTATTGCAGGCTATGTGCAAGGATGTATTACAGGAGACCGTCTATTTGAGCGTATGCTAAATTGACGCCCTAAGCTCACTCGAAAAGAAAAACCAACGGCCATTATTTACCTGAGAATATCCTGGCATCGCTGACAAATTTCGTATTCGGTAAGTGACAGCACTTATATTTTTGAATCAGACGCTGTTCTCAATGTGAAACTATTTCAGGTTGCAATTGACAGTTGTCGTTTAACCCCAGACAGAATTTCACGTTTTTTTTAAAGACTGTGATGTCCAGGTCTGCTGTTAACCATTGGCTAACGTCAAAATAATTTCAATATCTCCTGTCTACTATCAGAGGTTAGGCTACCTAGTAATTGCCGTCTCATGGACGTAAAAAAAAATGCTGCGATCATGCTGATTCATTGATAGCCTTGAATTATCGACAGAGAAGGGGGACTAGAGAGAGAGAGAATGACTGACTGACTGACTGACTATTCGGCTGTCTATGGAACAGGTCACCGAGCTTGCCCCTCGTTCTTTGCAAAACACAGGGTGCTGCATTTCCATTCAAACATTCTGAAAGAATGCCCCACTAACCCATCTTCCTTTCTGTTACATTGTCCTTGATGAACTGCTAAGAAGGACCGGACACTAGATTTGACCGTCTCAAAAAGCCATAAATGAAGTGTCACTGACAAAATGTACAATGAGCACATGCAATACTGAGTCTGCCTATTTTGAAGCTCAGTCTGAAGCTATCACATACAGTTGGCAAACAGATGGCATGTCTGATGTAGTCGGTATAACGTCCGACGTCCGGTTATAAATCTTTATTTACACACCCACAAGTGTATGCATGTTGTAGTCCACATTCCCACAACCGTGCTAATCTTCTCTTCCTATCCTTCATTACTTGTCTTCAAATTATACTGCATGCCTTTCCTCGTGAGTGGCAAGTTGAGCAATTGCTTATGTGTGCAGTGTTGAGCATGGGACCTTGTCTTAGGCTACAACACTGAAAACACAAACACATTAATGTCAAACAATAAACAATGCTGGCCTCTGATGGTTACTTCTATGTAGAGCAGTGGAACATGATTGCCTGTCACAGCCCAGTGTATGATATAGCAGATCACAGCTGGATTCGGTCAGCCAGAGAGAAAGAGAGCACAGGAGAGAGTGATAGAATGAAACGGTGTGTGTCGTCAAGTAAGGCATAGTTGACAGACATGGCGTTACATGTGAGGGCACATAGATGCTTTCGGGGTAAAAGGGAACATTTGGGGGGCTTTTCGATGTGTCTGTTATGAGTTAGAACAAGGGGCGAGAGCCCCACAGGTGTGATGGTTGAGAAATTGCCATTCATGTCCTGTCTGCGTTTCTCCTACATCATTCTTCTCTGAGGCGGATGGCATGTCCTCTTGAGAGCGTCTTCCCGAAGGGGCCGGGGAACTTGTCAAACTGGCTGGGGCTGTTTTTTTGTTTGCAACAGCCGGCGTAGAGTTCCAGCCACGAGTTAAACACATTGTTGAGCTGTTGACTTCGAAAACAAATCATGGTGTTTGCCTTTGTGTGTGTGTGTGTGTGTGTGTGTGTGTGTGTGTGTGTGTGTGTGTGTGTGTGTGTGTGTGTTGTGAGTGTGTGTGTCTGTGTGTCTGTGAGAGTGTCAGTGTATATGTGTGTTGTATGTATGTTGAAATATGATAAATGTGCATCAGTATATGAATGGCTTTTACTAGGAAGCCAAAATTCTCAATGCACTCTGAAGGTAATATGTCATAAAACCTTGGGAGGATCCAATAGGATGATGTCATCTGTATCCTTCCTTCACCACTCTGGCATCCCTCCCCCACAGGCTCAAGTGCCCTTCTTGGCTGTGCCCCTCCTTGTTACTCTATAGATCAAAGAGAATCATTCATAGTAAGTCAGACATCTCTTATCATTGTTATCAGGCTTGACCCTCGTCCAACTCAAGCTTGTTACTGTGTGTATTTCCTTTTGGCGAAAGAGGACAACTGTGCTGGGAATAACCACTGGATTGGGAGTGGCGGTGCTTCCCAAACCCTTTCTTATCTGTAGGGTTCTTCCATGGTTCTCCCTCTATGGTATCCTCTCGCCCATTTCCTCTCTCTCATTTTGGATGACCCGTTTCACTGACAAATGAAGTGAACGGATCTCATTTGTGTACATACGATTGTAGTCAAAAGAGGGAAAAAAAGGGTAAACATTTCCTCTTGGGCTTCCAATGAGGCAGTCTGAATCACATGGCCTGTATGGTCAATCAAGCGTACTGACAGATGGGAGAATCTGTTGAAACACTCTGCCATCCCTGTTCAGATACCGTCACATTACTTACAGATCACGATCGGCTCCAGAGCGTATGCTACGATGTGACTGGGAATTAAGCAGCCTTGTTTTATAATTCAGAGCGTAGCGTTTATTATAGTTCTCACAGAAAAGGGTTTACAGACAGCGCTGCCGTCCACATGCATTGCTTTCAGGCATCGGGTCATTTGCATGACAATACAAATGTTCAGTTTAAGCACACAATACATCAAGCCCTGCTACTTCTCAGTCCATTAGGCTGGAATAGTGCTGTTGAACACAGGCGATATTTGACAAAAAGAGAGAAAATTATTTATTTGTGTATTCATTTAGTTTTTTTGTTTCTTTATTTTCTTCCTTCCTTCATGGCTGAGATGAGTCATGTAAGGGAAAACATTAATAGAAACGAGTGCTATAGGCTGGCCTGTTGTGGATCTGTGGGAGTGGGTATAGTTTAGTGCTATAGGCTGGCCTGTTCAGGATCTGTGGGAGTGGGTATAGTTTAGTGCTATAGGCTGGCCTGTTGTGGATCTGTGGGAGTGGGTATAGTTTAGTGCTATAGGCTGGCCTGTTCAGGATCTGTGGGAGTGGACATAGTTGTGGCAGGTGCAAACCAGGCAGTTACATGAAGTGGAGTCCTGCACCTCCCTCCTCCCCGAATACTCCAGCAGCCAAGTAGACAACACTGTGGACATGCCATCTGCCAAATATGACTGGGGCGGTTCACACATTTTTTTCTAAATACCACTGCCCAGGATGCCAGTGTCTCTTCCAAGTGTGTCACAGCATTTGTTATCGCCAGCTCAGCGCTTCAGGTTCTGTTAAAGCTGGGTCGCTCTGCTATAAGCAAACCAGCCCCATGTCATGACATTCTCTGCTTGTAACATTGCCTGCAAAATACCACGATAATTGGTTTTGCTTTTATTATCTTTTTTTCCATTAGTTCACCTTGCCTGTTGACACCTTGACTGGCAACACTGTTGTTTCACTGTGCAGAGGGCTCCACGTGTTTGGCCTACTATTGGCTTGACCCATACCATGCATTGTTATCATGCCGGTAGGCTTTTTGTGCTTTGTCAAGCCATTCAATGTGAAAGATTTGCTTATGCAGTTTGTTTGTGTTTCCTTGTTTGCTTCTCTGAATAGCAGCAGCGAGGTTTGGACATACTCCTACACAAGGTCATCAGTTTAGGAGGGAGATTTAAGACCTGTAGCTAGTATTCAGTTTGTGCATTTTAAGCAACTCTTTATTTCTCTCCAAACAGTGATGTTTTAATAGATATTTTTCTTTACTTTGTCTTATAAACTTGGCTCCCCATGATACAGTTTGACGTGTAGTAGTTCTACAAATGCGTTTCGCTCATACCATCTATTCTCCCTATTGTAGCCCCGGGCTCACAGTTCCCAGTAAATCACTTTAATTGCAAAGTGTCATTTAGAATCCTGTAACTCTGAGATGAGCTGGACTATGGGTATGATGTGCCATTGGTGTAAATATGCACATCCAAAGCAAGGGATGCATTCCGTGATGGCGTTGTTTTGATTGGTTTGTCATTTAAATGCAATTATTTGTATTACATTTTGCTGTGCAGTTTAATGAATATCATGCAGTCATATTCTATGTCTAGTTTTTGATTGGCTCGTAATTTTAATGCAATTATTACTTATACCCCCTGGTAGTTTAACGCTACATTAAATCTCCTTTTGTCTCCAAACCTTTGTAAATCCCTATTGTAGCGGTTAAAACATCTACAGCGAGCGCAACAGAAGTGTCTCGGTGTGTGTGTGCACTATGGAACAAAATCCGGATTTTGGTGAAAGAAAGGGCCAGTGAGCCCCCGCAGTGCTCTCTGTAAATCTCTGTGAAGTAATCTTGGCATAAGCCAGCCTTCGTTTTGGATGCATTACAATAACAGCTTCAGCTTCATTCAGCATATGCTGTGTTTGGCTACTACACAGACCGTCAGGCTACCGCTGCGTTCTTTTGTTCTGTTTATCATTAACTTAACAAATGAAAGCTAGGACAGACTGTGCGGTCTGACTGTCTTGCTGCATATTATATCATATGTTGATGGTATGGAATGTGCTTACAGGTGAAATGATCAAGTTAATGTGCAAACCAATCACATACATATCTGACAAGAAGTTATAAATTATGGGTAACTTGAGGGCACTGCCATGATGTCAAGCTGGCTGGCCCTAATGCAGTGCTGGGAATATGGCTGTAATGTTGTACTTGAATTGCACTACTGCCATCCATCTTGTCTGCCTAGTAGAGTCGAATGTAATTGCAGACTATTTTAAATATAAGACCGCACAGTGTTTTTTCCACATCATTGCTCCTTTTAGTTGGGAATGTTTCTGTCATTTGAACAAGGGGTGTGTCTTTCTCCAGGACAAAGTCCTCACAGCCTAGGGTGTTGCAAGACTTTCTTATTTACTGCTTGAGCTGGGATTCCTACTCTGATGTCACAGGCAGCCAGCTATATTAGGGAGCGGGGCGTAGTTGGCCAGCTGCATTTTCATGCGTTGCTGAAATAGTTCTAGCTGAGTACATCCACAGATAGTGACAGAGGGTGGGTAGTTCTCCATTTTTAATTAGTACATTAAGCAGACTCCATTTTTAATGTGTACATTGAGCAGACTCCATTTTTTTATGTGTACATTGAGCAGACTCCATTTTTTATGTGTACATTGAGCAGACTCCATTTTTAATGTGTACATTGAGCAGACTCCATTTTTTTATGTGTACATTGAGCAGACTCCATTTTTTTATGTGTACATTGAGCAGACTCCATTTTTTATGTGTACATTGAGCAGACTCCATTTTTTTATGTGTACATTGAGCAGACTCCATTTTTTATGTGTACATTGAGCAGACTCCATTTTTTTTTCGTCCTCTCCTCTCTGTGTTTCACTGTTTGTAATTTTGATATCAACTCCTGTTTATAATGTGAATGTCACGTCCAAACTTAAAATGATCTACAAACCATGATCATGACCTGATTTCTCTCTCTCTCTCTCTCTCTCTCTCTCTCTCTCTCTCTCTCTTTCTCTTTCTTTCTCTCTCTCTTTTTCTTCACATTAGATGATGATGACTAGCACTGTTTGACCCTTCACCTTGCTGCCCAACCTTGGGCCAGCCAGAACATACCACGGCAACAATGTCTGTCCCAGAGTCCGCAGTCTGCACCCTGTCCACCCCCCCTTCCAAACCGGGGATCAAGCCTAGGCCCCCAGTGCCCTCTAAACCCACCCCAGATCCCCCGCAGATGGAGAGAGACACCCCGACGAGGACGTCTGGGAAGGTGAAAAAGATTGTCAACAAGTTCAACCAGCCGGAGCCATCTCCAGGCCCAGCCCAAACCCAGGTGCCGTCACCAGGGACCGGGACCGTCGTCTCCAACGGCTCCCATGGGGCGGACAAGACGAGCCCCCAGAGACAAGCGCCGGAAGTGAGGCCCAAACCCAGAGTGCCCAAGGACCCCCAGGCCGTGCCCGACCAGGCCCCTCCTCTTCCTATGAAACGGAGCCGTCTCCGCAAGAGCCCCAATGTTCCAGTGTACGGGAACACGCCAGGGGCGAGGGTGGGGAGTGGCTCTGCACCCGTCATTGTGGAAGGGGGGCGATCAGGTAAGCAACCAATTGTTTCTGCGTTCATATTTGTCACCCCTCCACTACTCAGTGTCCTGCATCATTGTCCTGGATGTGTCACTTAAAACCATGAATTGTCTGCTGTTGGCTGTATCCATATCTAACCCCCTTATGAGTCATCTGACTACTGCAGCAGTTGTGTGACTGTGTAACTTGATCACAGAGAAACAGGTTTTGTTGGTGTAGAGGCAGCACACACCTTGCGTGTGTCCCAGTGACGTGTGTCTAAAAGTTAGAGAAAGAAGCACATTGGGGCTGTTGGAACATACAGCATGCCACGAGTATACCATTGCTTTGAACGACAATGTTTTCAATGTCTTTTTTGACTTGGTGTCTCATACATAGCATGTTTACACTTTTTGAAGATAACCCCAACATCCTTAGGGCATTCCTCTAAGTCATTTAAACCATGCAACTAGCCATTTTTGATTATTGATTTACCATTTGGGTTTTAATAAGGCTTAAAAATGGGAGCGCCCCAAAAATGTCTTCTGTTTTGACAGGCTGAAAGATTCAGGGAGAGAGCATGAGAGGCCATATTTATTTAGCCCCATTTTAATTTATTTTCTCACTGAGAAACCCGATCCTCCATTCTCTGCTTCTCTCTGTTCTGTGTTTGCCATAGAAAAGCAGGGAGGTGCTTTAGGCAAATCTGTTCTCAACAAGCAGCCTCAGATCTCCTTTTTGAACACATCTTTTATTTTATCCTGTGCAACGAAACCCACCCACCCACAAAGACATACACTTTTGAAAGTTTGAAAGCTTTTAGATCAACCTGCTGTAAGATGATAGCTATTTATTTTCAGAAATAACAGACTAATGGATTACTACCAGAAAACAGTCAAAAACGAGAAGAGTCCTTTCTGTTAAATGATGCGAGAGGGTGGGTGGAGGTGGTATGTCCTAACTTTCCATTACCCCCCAACAACCCCACCATCCCATCCCCCCCCCCCCCCCCCCCCCCCCCCCACACACACACACACACACTCTCAAATGTCTCCCCAAGATATTTATCTAAACCACATATCCCAAAAACCATCACTGTTTTCACCAGATCAGCATCAGCTTCTTTCCAGAGTCAACACTAAAGTGGTGTGTGTCATCATCATCATCATCATTATTCCTGTTATCTTCCCTAGCTTATCTTTTGATCCTTCATTTATTCAGTCACTCCTGTTAAAGAAACGGCAAGGATGTCCAATATCTCACCGCTCTACCTAGTTTCTGTGTGAAGTGTGTTTATCATAGCTGCTCAGTGGACTTTCTCTTCCCGTAAGGCTTCCAGCTAATGGTTATATTACCTCCCAGAGATAACATGTGGAGTGGAGCTGTTTTCTTATCGTGATACTGAGCTGCTATATCACAGGATACATATGTAGGAACAGACTTGGCAGGAAAGAGACTTCACATAGAGCTCATATTACAGACTAGCCTGGGCTGAGAGTTTAGCCTAAGCCATATGGACGTCTGGGAAAATAATTTATTCAAAGGATTTGTCTGCATCACACACATAAATTCAGTTTAGGAATAGACTTTATGTCTTGGCCTGATGAACTCTGTTCTTATAAGGGCTTCTAGCCTCAGCTATACACACAAACAAGGACTATTTGTTTAATTGCTTTTTAAGTCACTTTTTAGTGCTGAGACTTTGGACCAGAAAAGCCTTGAAGGTTGAAGAAGGCCAATAAACAGGCTTAAAATTCAACAACAAACGTAGTTGCACTTCTTGCTGTTGTGTCAGTGTGTTAAACAGCAGATCGGAGTGGAGGTTTAGCACACAGTTGTAACCACAGAGGTAGGAGTCAGACTTGTCAGTGTGTCCCGGCCATATTGACTTCATATGACTCGATCTCGTTGGGTGAACCTTGAAAAATAATGTCCCTATAGCATCTCAGAATGGTGAAACAGGAGATAGAGTGTTGGTAATAATCTGCTGCTTCTGTCAAGATGGTGTGAAGTAGAGAGAGAGGGGAGAAATAAGGGGTTTGCTCAAAGCTTGTTAAGACAGACATTTTAATGGAAAGGCATCATGTGACTCTTACAGGGCAGGAAATGAAAACATCATACAAGAGAGAGCCTCTCAAGGCTTGTATGTAGGACAACAAGGGAGCCATCTTTAGTCATTTTCTTTCCTGAAGAACATAAGTCCTTGACATCAAGACAGTTCCTTTAGTTGTATCTTTTGTTCATGTAACTGGCCAAACTTATCACACGTGTTATCCCATTTTGTCTTTCACATAAAAAACCTGATAGTTCCTCGCCTGCTCACAAATCATTTGATTGTTGTTTACTAGGAAGGAAGTATTGATACTGATCCCTCATGCTGCATTTGAACACATGTTGCTTTCTGTGAGTGCAGACATTCAGTAATTCTTCATCAAGTATGAAGAGGGATAGTTGGGGTCACTGCAGGCCAATGTGAGGCAGTATTTCAGTAACTTGAACATGTGCAGACATTCCACTTTGCAGTGAGGGCTATGATATGAAATCTGGATCAGTGTAATGTGACCGATGTCTCAATTCCTTACAGCTCCTGATGGGAAGGAAGGAGAGCTGCTGTCTGCCGCTGGTCTGGAGACGGAGGCGGATATGTGTCGGGACGCTCCCCCCAGCCCTCGCTGTGTGAAGAACTGCAGCTGTGTGTGCCATCTGGTGTGTCCTGGCATGAAGCTGGTGTGGGTACCCCTGGAGGATGGGGAGGAGGAAGTAACAGAGAAGGTGGTGGGTGCCAGGGGAGAGCAAGGGGATGAAGAGAGGAGTGGGGAGGGTGAGAGTAGGAGGGTAGGGGAGCAGGGGGTTCCTCCACAGGAAGAGGTGGAGGAGGAGGAGGAAGGATTGGGAATAGAGGACGAAGATGAGGAGGAAGTGGAGTTGTACCTCAGCGGGAGCTCTGACGAGAGCGAGAGTGCAAGTGGCGACGGGGAGTTGATGAGCAAGGCCAAGTTCCAGCACACCCTGGAGCTGGTTGGAGAGCAGTTGAGGAGGAGATCAGACCCTGGGCCACACGTGGTGCTCACCTCCTACACCAGCTCTCTCTCCCCCGGCGGCTTCTCCAAAGCCCAATCCATGGAGGACGACTCGGACATCTACGAGATCAACATCATGGTGGACGGAGTGAACCAGCGGCCCGAGCCGCAAGTCCCGCTCATCCGCATCAAGCCC
This sequence comes from Sprattus sprattus, assembly GCF_963457725.1. Taxonomy (NCBI): domain Eukaryota; kingdom Metazoa; phylum Chordata; class Actinopteri; order Clupeiformes; family Clupeidae; genus Sprattus; species Sprattus sprattus. Next base: position 45,066,561 of record NC_137924.1, on the reverse strand, counting down.
CCTCGAAGATCCAAGCTCTCGTCCTCCGCGTCTGACGAGATGGATGCTCCCGAGAGCGACAACAGCCCCCCTCCGGCCATCCCACCGAGGGTGCCCCTCCTTCCAGAGAAGCCCTGGGGGGGCGTCGCGCTGCCCCAGCCTTCTCCTGATGAGAGACGTGCCCTGCGCCAGGCATCACCTTTGCCCAGTCCCCCGGCCAGCCCACGCCCTCATAGACATCCTCCAGTCCCACCCAGCAAACTAGGGCAGAATGGACTCCGTGGTAGCAGTCAGTCTTTAAACTCTCTTCCCCCAAGCATAGGTAAGCTCATGTCACAGTGCAAGTGGACGGATAGTATATCTGAAGTCCTCCTTATCATAACATTTGATGATGATGATGATGATATTTCCTTCTAACACCTCCTAAACTCTTTTGTAGGAGGTGAAGATGAGATTAGTGAAGGAAAGGAGGATGTTGACAAAGACAAGTAAGACTCCCATCTCCATATTTGTACTAAAGCTTTCAAGTGTACTTTTTCTGTTGTGGTGGTTTAATTACTTTAAAACTCATATTCCACATTTTAGACCGCCCGTTGCACCGCCTAGGAAGCAATCAATAGACTGGGAAAGTATGGATGGTAAGGATGAATTATTTACACTGAATTTAAATTGCAGATTCATCTTACTGTAACCGATATAAATGAGTTGCACATAAACCAGTGTGAGTTGCAAAAACCTTAATGCTGATGCTGAATACTGATATCTCTCTGGTTCTCCTTCTATCTTTCTTTCTCTATCCACCCATCCATCTATCTACCTACATGCCTCACTTTCTCCCACTCTGCCTTCAGAACCTCTTTACCAGACGTACCGTGAATCGGTCATCACCAAAGCCATCCGCCAGCAGACAGTGTGCCGGAACATCAGCAAGACCAGTGTGGACTTCCAGATGGACCACGGGCACCGCCGTGGATCCGCAGCCTCAGTGATGGGAGGGATCGGGGGGTCGCTGGGCTCCAGGGCCAGCCCCATCCCCCAGGGAGCACGGAGCACGCTCTGGCAGGACCTGCCCGCCGTCCGGGACAGCGGCGTACTGGAGAAGCTCAGCTCTGACGAGTGCAAGTACCAGGAGGTGAGTGGGGGAGAAGAAGACAGAGAAAAGAAGAGAGAGAGAAAGCGGTAGAGAGAAGGGTGGAAGAGGAGAGGGTAGGAAGAGGATATGGGTTGGGACAGTGCAAAGGGGAAGCAAAGGGGTGGAAGGGAGAAGGGGGTTTAAGAATGTCATGAAGGTCAGTAAAATGAATAGGACCGAAATTAGAAAGATGAGATTTGTTGTTGGATAGAGGAGAAGGAGCAGGCAGTGCAACATGTTTTCAAATATCATTCCTGCTACCTTTTAACAGTGAAATAATGGGGGGGAGCTGTGGCGCAAGCAGCAGCAGCCCTGTACCATGAATGGGTCGGAATACCCATGGGGACCTGGTTCGAGTCCGACTCGCGGTCATTTCCCAATCCCTCTCCAGATCTTTCTCCAACTCACTTCCTGTCTCTCTCTACTGTCCTATCTGATTAAAGGCATAAAAGCCCAAAAATAAATAAAAAAACAAAAAAATAGTGAAATAATATGTCACACAACAAACCATCTACAAATGTGTGTCTGTGTGTGTGTCTGTAGAGTATATTTGAGGTGCTTACTTCTGAGGTGTCTTACCTGCGCTCTCTACGCGTGCTGACGGAACACTTCATGGACTCACGGGAGCTGCAGGACACACTCATCATCAGGGACAGGGTGCCGCTCTTCTCCAACATCCTGCGCATCCGCGAGGTCAGCGAGAGGTAAGGAGGGATCACAACAAAAAGACAAATAGAAAGAGGGGAAGTGAAATTAGAAGCGCATTGAGTGCATTAAGAATAGTCAGTGGTGGCCAGCCCCTCTTGCAAGGGTAGTCTCATATGCAGGTGTGTCTTAACAGGCTCTGATAGTGCAGAAAGAGTGTGAATATGGCCATGGCCTGTGTGGTGAAACAGTATGTTCTACACCTCGCCCTGGCTTGTATGAAGCCTTCGCTGGACTTTTTTGCCCTTTGCTCTGGGCATTGTAGAATAAAATGTCCATATTGTAGTTTATAGGACACCCTTGAAAACGAGATGATTCATCTCAAGGGATTGTTCCTAATAAAGAATTTCCAACATTAAATTACTATGAAGTAATAGTAATAAGTAATAGTACAATTAGTGCTAGTATTAGTACATTGTTTTTTAAATGCCAACCTCCTATACAAAATAAAATAAAATGTGTGGGGTTTGAACTTGGCAGGTTTCTGAAGGATCTAGAAGATCGCATGGAGTACAGCCTGATCATCAGAGACATATGTGACATCATCCACTACCACGCCCAGCACAATTTCCCCGCCTACATCGACTATGTGCGGAACCAGATCTACCAGGAGAAGACCTACACCTCCCTCATGTGAGTAACCGTAGAGACCAGCTGTCGTGGCAACTGCTTATACCTGTGAGTGTGTCATTTTTAAAGAGCCACATTTAAACAATTTTCATTACAATTTGTAGGTACTCACATCACTGTTTTTGTTACTGATCAGTAACTGCACACATGCCGGTAGCTCACTTTTAGAAGAGATGGAGTTTCAGAAAACGATCCTGTACGGTGCATCAAATACTCCAGTGATGCATAAGTCTGTGGCCTACTTTGCTGTTATCCAGTCAACAGCAGCCAACAGCTCATTCACCTTATCGTGAAATCATGTAAAGAATTATTGAGCCTTAAGTTTAAATGTTAAATTTAATGAATGAAATATGGATGTATATTAACCATACCATTGAAAATGCAGCATTTTGCCACATCAAGGCTGCTCACTGCACGTGTCCTGTTTTGCTCCTAACTCTCCTTCTGTTTGATTGCTGCTGCTGCTGTGGGCTGTGGACTGTGCTTCCTGAGCAGGCGATCGAACACGGTGTTCGCCAGCGTCCTCCTCCGTCTGCAGGAGTCCACCAAGTGCCAGCGGCTTCCTTTCATGTCCTTCCTGCTGCTGCCCTTCCAGCGCATCACCAGGATCAAGATGCTGATCGAGGTGAGCTGCAGGGTGGGAGCCGCTCAGTGGGATGCATGCAAACCAACCGCCGTCAACTGAGTCGAGGATCAGCTGACTGGACAGAGCAGAGGCTATAGAGACTTCATTAGCAGTGAAGGCGTGACAGTAGGCATATAATGAGTATTCACTAATTGAGCCCCATGGGACTGTAATCAATAGGGGCAGTGGAGCAGTATTTAAATGCAGAGCCACACTGAGCAGTAACAGCCAGCTTTCTGGTAAATACAACATAACGAGAATGGTGTTAGTTATGAGGGCATATGGATATACCATATGTTTAAGTCATAAGTAATGTTTACTTATTTGCTAACCTGAAATCACTTTTTGTTTATTCAGAACATTCTGAAGAGGACCAAGGAGGGAACGAGAGAGGAGCAGACCGCCTCCAAGGCTCTTGCGTCTGTTTCCAAGGTATTCTCCCACCCCACCCTGTCCGTGCCTTTCCATCCCTAGACTTCCCTGTGTCTCGCCAAGACCTGGCCCGCTCCTGTAGAGTGACGTCACTATCCCAGTCCATTGTCTCAGTTATTCCAGAGGATTTCCTATCCTCGTGAGAAGCGGGGATGGACAGTTGCCTGAATAGAAAATGATTTGGACCAGGAATTGATTTGTTTTTTGGAGATTGTTGCGTTCCTTTTCTGCAGTCTCTCTACAGTATCAGTAGTTCATGTTCACGGGCCAGGTGGCCGATCTCATTTGTTTTAGCTGCAGTAGTGTGGGAGTCGTACGATGTTAAGAGCAGCGGTCAGAAACTATGAAAACAAGCTGTTTGCTACACCCATCAGTGGATCCCTGCTCTCACTCGCCATCTCCATTGTTTTCTCTTTCTCTCCCCCTTTTCGAAATAGTTTTCACACCCACTGCTGCTACACAATCTGCGTATATTCTCCCCATGTTCTATCCCTTCCTACACTTTCTACTTATTATAACCTTTCATTCACTGTCTCTCTCTCTCTCTCTCTCTCTCTCTCTCTCTCTCTCTCTCTCTCTCTCTCTCTGTAGATTATAGTGGAGTGCAACACACAGGTTGGGAGGATGAAACAGATGGAGGAGCTGATTGAGATCAACAAGACTCTGGAGTTTGACAAACTCAAGGTGAGCAGGGAGCACCAGTGCAGTCATTTAGGTCTCCAGCTGCTGGCTTGCATTCCAGTAAGGTAGTGTGTAGTGTTCTTTGGATTTCTGTGTAACATTTTATATTCCCAGGGTTTGGGTTATTCCGTATTCTTTATGTTATTTATTTGACAACATTTGATAATATTGCTATGTTTCCACAACATTAATGCAGCTATATGCATATACTGTATTCTTTTTAAAATTGCATTACTGCCATTTCTATGGAGTTTTTTATTTGAATTTCTGGAAGCATTTTTTTTACATGTGTCCCATTTTGTTTTGCAGGCAGTGCCCATAATTTCTCAGACACGCTTCCTAGAGAAACGTGGGGAGTTGCAGGATGTGGCAAAAGGTGGAACGATCTTCAAGCTGCGGCCCAAATCCACACCTGTTTTCCTCTTCCTCTTCAATGACCTCCTCGTCATCGCCAGTAGGAAGAGGTGAGGGCTGCATATGATTTCCACTCTGGATCACACAAACACACCCACTTTCTGCCATCAGATTCGATTTATGTAGCTCTGCTCGTACAAGTGAATGTATTTCATGAGACTTATGCATGCTGTCAATAGGAAGAATGTTTGTTTTGTTCTGAAATCCACAGCAGAATGACGTGAACAGTAAGTTAAACCAGGGTCACAAAAATACTTCAATATTTTAAACAGCACTGAAAACCATCGTCTTAGCCATGTCATTCCTGCAACTTTTGAAGGGTAACAGACGACAGGTTTAACCAACCCTGGTTAAAAATCTACAATGGTTTCCTAATCTCTTCCTAAACCGAGCTGGTGAGACATAGTCAAACAGCAGCAGGGCCATTTATGGACCTCATCATGGCGATAAATAACAGAAGGCCAGTGGTCTGTGGTTAACATTTGCATATGTTGTTACATAATAAAGAAAAACGCACTGCTATTTCAGCTGTTGTCCTTTTAGCAGGCGGTGGGACACTTTTGACTATCAAAACATTTAGATAGTAAGTGTACATCTCCATGGAAACAGCAGTCAGCCAAAGCCACTGGTATGTAGGTATGAAAACGAATTAACACTATGTCTACACATTGCTCCAGCTCCGAGCGGTTTGTGGTTCTGGACTACGCACACCGCTCCCTGGTCCAGGTGAAGGCCCTGGGGAATGAGATGCCCAGCGGGGGACTGGACAACTGCTTCCTCCTCACCCTGCTGGAGAACAACCAGGGACGCCTCGTCGAGCGTGTGCTGAAGGCTGCTACCGAGTGAGTAGGCTGTCGGTGCTGGACCATAAATCTTTATGACTTTTGTGACTTCTTCCAAGACTTAAAGCAGGAACTCATGAATCCCCATATTAACAAGCATATGCCCACTGATAGCAAGTATTTGGATCTGTGAAACCATTATTTTTTACTTATGTTACTGTGGACATACATGACTGAGAACTCTTTTTTTCCACAGGTACTTTGAAGGGGGTCCTCAGAGAAGGGGGACATTGAGTACATGCTCCATTAAACCATTTATCCTTCTCTACGTAGGTCGGACGTCCACAGGTGGGTTGCCGCGTTCCCGAATCCAGACGACATCAACAGGGATACAGATGAAGTCATATATGATGACTGGGGTAAGTACTGGGCACTTCAAAACACTATAGCCTAGCTGCCGTTATGAAGAGGATTTCATCTGTTGATTTTAATTATGTGTGTGTGTGTGTGTGTGTGTGTGTGTGTGTGCATACATCAGACTGTCCACAGGTGCAGTGTGTGGAGCAGTATGTTGCTCAGCAGGCTGATGAGATCAGCCTTGAGCCAACCGAGATCATCAACGTCATCCGCAAAACCAATGAGGGTGAGCATGATCCCTTAAGTGTAGCCCCTATATGCAAAGACCTGTCAGACAGTCCATTCGCTCAAGCTTTATCCAGAGATGCATTCACTACAGTAGTCTAACTTTAGGCCAGTTCCACAGCTAGTCAGTGGTTCTGTACAAAAGGGACTTATTTAATGTCCTTCGTTTCTTGTCTTTTCTGTATTTTTCCCTAACCTTTTTGCTCTCTCTCTCTTCCCTTGTTCAGGTTGCTATGAGGGCATCCGGTTGTCTGACGGACAGAAAGGCTGGTTCCCAATAGCGAACGTTCTGGAGATTACCAACGAGCACGTGAGGCGCAGGAACCTCCGGGAGCGGTACCGCGTCATTCAGGCGGCCAGCATTGTCACCGGCAAGAGCCGGCTGACCATTTAACAGACAGGAAAACTTAAAAAAAATACTTTTAAAGACAGGAAAACTTTAAAACCAGAAGCACATGAACAAAAAGCACAAGACATTGGGGTGCCTGTGAAACAATGGGCAGGTATTCTTCAGTGTTTTTAATCAACCACAAAATGGTTCTTCCAGGAAGACTCTCTCAAAGCTACAGGATTTAGGCCATGCTGAAGGATGGAAAAAAAACTGAGCCTTTGTGTGGAGCGTTTGCTACCTAAAACTGACCGTTGAAATCATGGAAACTTCCCTGCTGTTTCAGTTTTATAGCTTGTGAATATATATATATATATATATTTTAAATATGAAAACACATTTTGCAAACTATGTCTGACCCTGAGTATTTCCACACAGCAACCTGCACTTAGCTAAAAAATGTTTGACCATTCCTGTCCAAAACGCCAGTCAAACATCTGTCATTTCTACAGAAATGTGCTGGTGATTAAGTGAGTCCCTCCCATTTCCATAGTAACAGGCCCTGCCCCCCCCCCCCCCTTATAGGAATTCAATTTCAACCCAATCGCTCTTGAGTCAGCCATCACTGCCATTCCTGAGAATCTGCCACTTCTGATGTTAGCCTGACTGGGAGAAGTCTGCCATATACTACAGCACATGCTGAACACGGGGCTGGTATTGAGAGTTCTCTGCTGGAGTTCACCGTGCCAAACCACTAGTGATGGTTTCTCAAGAGTTATGTTTACTTCACTCGGCCACATGGAACTACAGGAACACGAGAACTGCCATATCTTTGGGTTTGTTTACTCTAAAATGAAGAAAATGTTGCTGCCTTGGAATGCTCATGTGTTAATTGGAATGTGCCATTTCTTTTACAAAAATAGAAACTGGCTTTGAATTCTAAGGGTTATGGTTGGGTTTGCACTGAAGTTATCGTCGTCATCCTTAAACTGACATATGATCCTGTTCCTGAGAGGACTTCAGCTACTTGTATCTTTCCTATGGTGTCATTTTAACCCTTTGTGGACTGTGAATGTGTGAAGGAGCGGTCAACTGAATGCATTTGTGTCTGTTAATTTAGCATATGAAAGCAACAAAGCTTTATTTAAAAAGTAAACATCAGGATTTAAACAGCACAATAAGGGCTAACTGCTTATTGTGGTATAATGGAGACAGTCAACAGCTCAGTATCTACTTGTAGCCAGTAAAAACAGGTACCGCAGGTTTTTTTTTTTTATGTTGTATATATGTATTATATGCAAGAGATGGATTTCCTCCCATTTAAAACAGTTTTAAATAAAAAAAAAATAAATAAACAGTCATGACTTTTTCTATTCTAATAAACATTAAAACAAACAGGTTGGAGGATTCGTAACAAGAAAAGAAACATATCCAAGCATATCAGGGTATATCACATGCACTGGCTAAAAAGGTCTTGGTATTTCAAAATAAAAAACAGGCTATGGGGGGGAAAAAGATACCAAGAGCAGGATTTAAAACTTTTTGGAACCACAATAAACACAATCAAGAACATCAAAAAATCTCTTATCTTTTCCTCTGGAATAGGACTGGATGCATTTCCCTGAGAATAATGAGGTGGACAGACACCACACATCCACATAAATACCCCTTATCTAAAGGCATTTCAGATGACCTACCTTCATCAGGTTGGTTACATGAGATTTATGACTGATGTCTGTTACAACCATTGCACTCTGGTTCCACTGCGGGTCTGAGGAGAATATGCACCCAAAAGAAGATCTGGTTCTTCAAAGGAATCACCACCTACCTCTGCAACCAAACTCAAATCAGGCTGGTCTTCAAGCTTGGTCGATGGTTCAGGCGAACCAGGAGAAAGCTCAGGATGGTATTCTGAGAGCCCAGATGGGGAGATTTCTTGCGGAGTGTTGCAAAGTTCCTTGGAGTAGAGTTTGTTAACAGTTGTGGTGACCACACTCAATGAGGAAGCTTCAGGAGCGATCTCCGACGTTGTTAAGACGGCTTCTTGGCTTTGACTGAGGACGTCAGTGGAAGGAGACTGAACAGGATGCTGTTGCATTTGAGCCACGAGTCCTGGAGATGGTGATCTCTTGACTTTATGTTGCTGGGTGACAGTGCTATGGTGAAGCAGCAGCAGTGATGTGATGGCTTCATCTTCTGCCGGAGACATCTGAATGACCTCCAGTGTTCCTTCGGTTCGAGGCCGCTGTATGTAGGGGTGGGGGCGGTGGCAAAGGTCTATGGTCCATGACCGGGTCCCTAGGTTGCGGGTGGGGTGGGTGCCACTCAGAAAGGGGTCTGGCTGGACCAGGGACGCGAGCTGAGAAGACATGATGGGTGCTGGAGTGTTGAGCTGGAAGTTCTCCATGGCCTAGGGGCGTGGGAGCAAAGCAAGTGGAAAGGCAATGACGGGACGTGTAAATAGGGTAGACAACAGATTTCTAAAATGAAACACTGGCAAACTATTAAATCATTCTACAGCGCTACAAGTTCTTCCATTGTATCAACCGTTGTATCACTAATACCTTAACCACATGGACTATGTTGCATGTTACATTCATGCCTATGGCCTTTCGTCCATGTTGTCGTTACAAGAGCAATTTCCTCCAAAAAGCCCACTGCTTAGACCTGTCTGAGCAGAGCAGGGGCCAATCTTATTAAACTGGTCAGTCTGTCTGATCCCACTTTAATCTCACATGGGTTATGCTGGCCCCTAGTCTCTCCCCCAACCCCCCTAAAACCTCACCAATGCTCTTCCTGAGCCAGAAAATTAATCTAATCCTGGGTAAGCTGGATCACCCATAGTTAATATCACAGATCTCATTATATTCTATGTGTTTAAAGATTGTGAAATTAATACACAGAATTAATGTTGTTGCTTAAAAGCCCCTTTCACTCTATTGGCTGGGCCATAAAATCATTTGCTAGTTTTGATGGTTCAGAAATTCAATTTAACAGGTCATGCGTGGGGTGAGGATGATTTGAGAAAAGCCCCAGTTTATGCAGCATGGGCAAGATTAATCTGTTGTGATTATGGACTGTATAAACACAGCTTGTGCCGTTTTGCAGGCACCACTTGCGGCTTACTAAATGTATATCTCCACCACTGATTCTAAGGAAAATGACGGACTAAAATCGTCCCATAACTTTTCCCTGACCTCAAACTTAGTCACAATATTGGGTATCCGGCTCCCTGGGGTCAGGTTGGGGTCCGTGTAGTAGAAATCCAGCGGGGTCATCACTGCCACTGTAAATGATACGGAAAACAGCCGCTGAAGCTTTGCAGAAAAAATATTAACCATGTATGAAAGAGATTATGACAATGAGTAACAAAAAGTTCACTGAATATTAAAACCATGCCAATAGACTGCAGGCTACCAGCCCAACCCCAGCTCTCACGTGGAGGACTAGCAGATGACCACCTCTGTAGAGACTCTTGATAAATCGGCATGAACGTAGGGTGACTTATTGTGCGATTGGAGTAGGGGGTCAAGACAGGAGGTCGTCTCTACAAGAAAACATTGAACAGATGGTAGTAGAAATATCAACTGTGATTCCATATCTGTTTTTGCAATGGCCTATTTCTGAAGAGATACGAGGGTACGCTAATCGGGGGCATGTGTCAACTATGACTGAAGACTTAGGCCCTTTTAAACAAACTTAACATTTAAGGCTAAACTCGGCCCACATTATACCAGGGTCGTATTTATAGGTCAACTCACGCTCGGCTGCGATGTGCCATTATTCATCATGTCCCTGCGAGAGTTACACGAAAAGTCACTAAAAATGGGTCTTTGCAACACAGCCAAATGCTATAACTGAAGACACACCGTTTCCTTTTCACAATTGTACGTATCATATTATTGTTAAAATGTTAATTGCGCCACCCGGTGGATTTTTATTAATAGCGCAGCGTTCCTTTATTGTGCCAAGTAACCACCTGAAATGAATCAAGACAACGGATGTGTCATTTGATTGGATTATAGACAGGTGTACTATTATTAAAACTTGCGTGTTTCATTTAGGGCTGGAATCTAATGGTGCATCACTACCAAGCACTTTTAGGAAAATGTCTTTAGCGTTAGGTTTTTCGCTCGCGTAAGTGTGAACAAATTGTTTATCGTAGGTTGACTTTCTTTGAAATAATTAACTCTGCGTCCTGTGAATTAACTGAAATATGTCACTCCACAGGCTTTTACAGTTCTTCGTAAGAGTGAATGCGAAGACTGAAGACCCCCCAAAAGGTGAAAATTATTTTACAGTAATACGCATGAATGTCTATCAGCAGTGACCTTATAGGCAGAAGGAGGATTTAATGTTCAGATATTTCCACAGGCATTATTGAGACGGAGTGCAGAGAAAGGTACCTAGCAGTGCAAGTTCGCCTGAACTATGCTGAATCAGAACCCCACTTTGAGGCTGTTGGTAAGAGCTCTCGATATTGTCTCGATGTCTCGATAACTGATCTCTGTTTGTGAAAGTATTTAAACATTGGGGATTTACCATGACAGATGCTACTGGTGTCCATCCAATAACAAAAGAATATGGTCCAGAGTGTGGATACACCTATGAGCTTTTCAGTGAAATTGGAATTGCTGAGCTAAGGGCGTCTTATTTTTCGTGCCATACTGGAAACAAGGTAATATTCAAAATACGCTGATATTTGTATTGTTAATTTTGACTAAATGAGGCTATCCCTGTAGACTGTTATGCTTTCAATAATTCAAAGGTTTGTGTGAATATTATTATTTTCACATACAACTTGATATTTTAACTATTGGATGTTTCCAGGGTGATGAGGAGTTCACTTTTAACTTCAACTTGATTATGACTGACCAACATGGTGAGACGACGACCTATTCCCTGTCTAAGACTTGCGCTTTGCCTCTGCCTTGGTCTCCTAGGGAGGTTATCTGTGAATTGGATTACATGGAGGTACTTTGCTCTATGGAATACATTTTTTGGGTAAATATGTATGCTGTTTAACTTGGCAACATCTGCGACAACTGAGCATGGTCTTTGTGTGACCTAGGTAAATGTAGGTAGTGCAGCTCCCTATCCCACCACTGGGGGCGCTGTCAAGCATCAGCAATGGGATGCTGCCATTTCTTCTGTAAGTCCCCAAGTGCCTCCTGTCTGTATGGCCTCATGTCTGGTAGTTTCCTAATTCGTGTAACTGATGGTGGACAACCCAATCCAACTAAATACCTCCCTTCACGGCTCCAGGCGCACTCCCTGGCCTCCTCCTCCTGGCAGGTGATGTTCCTGAAAGAGGGACAGATGCCAACCCCGCTTTCCCTCAGCAAGGCCCTTGAGCTGGGCTACAGACTCGACATCACCCCTGGGCGTTTGTTGTTCCGCACACCTTACAGCAGACCTTTCTCTCTTTATTCAGAGGTAAAAAGCTTCCCATTACACATTGCCTGTTGTTAATGACAAGGATACATTATGGATAAATTGTACCCCCCCTCTCCCTCAGGTAAATGGGGTTCCTGTGGAAGTCATCCATGCTGTCCTTTTCTCTAGACAGAGTTGGACTGTTGTTCTCTATGATCTGGTAGCTGCATGTAGCGCAGGTATGTATCTAAAGGCAGATTGTCTTCCTACATACGGTGTAGAGTTGGGAGTAGCCTAATTAATATATCCATTCATCTCTAATGTCAGACTCTCATTTATACATGCAGTACATTCATAAATGAAATCAGATTTTAATTTCTTAAGTTTTACATTTGTGTTTCAGATGTTGGGTCCTTTGATGAGAACAAGCTCAACTGGCAAGTTCCAGCTGTGATGTTCCCTATATCCAGCCACACTGGCTTTGAGAGCAAAAACATCAGCATTGGTGTCAATGGCAGACTCTTGGATCCACAGATCACAGCAGATCGAGGGTACACCCTTAGCATTGGTGAAGAAATGGTTGACATTGGCATTCCCTATGGTGCTGAAGGTGGCTATAGACAGGTAAGTGCATAGAAAGTCATGGAGTAACTGAGTGCAACCAGATATATTTGTATTTTATTTATTTAAAGAACTGAGGACTGCCATTGGAGAATTTGGCTTAAATGTGGGACCACGCATCTAGTGTGACGGTACTTCGAACTAGAACATTCCAAACCAAACGATGGCCTTGTGAAAATGGCGACCATAGAAGAGTTATTCATTCAAATAGTAAATGACTAGAGGTGAGGGGTGCTTTGAAGGAGGGAGGCCAGCTCTGTTTGCACAGATTTTCCCTGCAATTCTCTCCAGAGTGTGTACTCTACATCTGGCAACTTTTCCTACAGAGCTTTGTGCTTCACAACACTTACTGGGAGTTCTACATAATTCACATGTACTATGAGGGCTTGTTCATGGACAACTTCCATGCTGAGAGCAGACACCGGTATACTAAATATTTGATGACTCCATTACTGCCGCACTTCCCCTTCACTCTTAACCGTAAGTGTTCTGGAAAGAAAATATATTTATAAATATACTGTATCTTTAAGGTGATTTTGTGTGTATTACCCATGATCATCTTTCAATGTATGAATGCTGGTAATCACATGAGGTCTTCTCCTCTGGCAGAGACAACCCTTGAGGAGAGGGTGTTCACTGTCTACGTGGGAAATTTCCCCCCTGATGTGGTGCTGGTGAAGTTGAGCCTGAATGGACACGAATTCACAGCGGTCGAGGCAAACCAAAGTGGATACACCATTATGAAGGTTCCTCATGCCAATGGAACCCATGCATACGTCGTCAGGGTTCCTTTTGAGGATCCCATGGTGCGAAAATGGGTGAGTTAAACACATTCAGGCTAACCTTTTTTTAAAACTACATTAAATGTAGTCTGTGTCTGGAAATTCATTTGATTTTTCTTTCTCTAGTATTTTTCAGAGGGTGTTCTGCAGTACTTACTGTATGTTAACTTCACTCTTAACATTGTGCTTCAAGAAGATACCTACTTCCATTTGGCATCTATTAAAGCTAGGATCCATGATGTCTGTAAGTTGTCTGAAAGAGCCAGGTTTTCCCCAATGCAATGTCTTCCTGCACCATCAGCAGTTAACTGTTGATGACTACAGAGTATAGACTTACCCTGGAAGCATAATGGCCAAGCCCATAGCCATGTTTGCCTAGCGCTTATTTGGGGGGGGGGGGGGACATTGAAATTTACTCTGTGGCATTTTTTCCATTTTTAGATCCCCCCTCCTTCAGTGGACACTGCGAGGCCCACGGCATAGGTTTCAAGCTGGACCATGGGGAGTTTGATCACAAGTGGGACGTTACCATTGGCAATCATCTTCTCACGCAGCAGTTCGCTGCGCAGCAGGGTTACCTATTGGCCAATGACAGCCAGAGCCTTCTCCTAGGTGTTCCCCTCTTCACCCCTGGATATGTTTATGAGGCATGCCATTCCATCACACCAGTCCAGTGCAGGCAAACATTTTGTTGTCATTTTATTTTTTGTGTAATGTCGAATGATACTCATTCCCTTCCAGGATATAAACATACATCAGTTCTTTGGAACTTTTGAAATCCTCTCCAGAGATGCAAAGACACAGGAGATTCAGCAGTACTCAGCCAAACGTTGCCCTTTCCAAACAACAGAGCTCATTGGTGGGTTAGTGGCGGCCTGACTACTAAGTGTATAGGATGGTGAATGGAGTGTGATGTGGCTTCCTCCTCTACTTTCTTAAGTATGTTCCACTGGAGGGGTGATGACTGTGGTGGCAAATGTGATTAAATCCATTCCCAAAGCGATCCCGTTGAGGACCACCCTGCTTGACCCATCATGCAGACCTAAAGAAACAGATGAGTCCATGGCTCTGTTTGAGTTCGATCTTACAGCGTGCGGAACTGAAATAGAGGTATGTTCCATCACTTCAAAAAGAACCTTTTTAATGTCTACCACAGCATGCAAAGGCAAGGCACTTACACTTTGCCCCCCCCCCCCCCCCCCCCCCCCCCCCTTGTTCCAGGTCAAGGATCAATTTATGATCTTTAAGAATATCATCATCTTTGAGGAAGAGCAAATCCCTAATGACAGGCCAGTCATAACGAGAGACACCACCTTCAAGTATGATCTTTCAATGAGATGTCTCCTTCCTTACTGACTCCCCTTATCACTCAGACATTCATTCATTTGTGTGTTTGTGCTGTCACCTTGTCATCAGTGTTTTGTATTCTTAGTTTTTGGGTGTCATCTAGTTGTCTTATTTTCCCACAGATTGGCTGTCAGTTGCTCCTACCCAGTGGGAGATGTAAATATGGATGTAAACTTCCAATCCAGTGCGCCAGGCTTGGGCTCAGTTGGAGGCAAGTAATCATTGATAAAATGTAATGAATTTTGAATTTTGGGTTGAGGGGCTTGTGATGCCTGGCTTACAACTCTCATCCAACAAACCTGGCTCTAATATTCAGACCTCAAAAACCGTTTTTAGCAATAATACAAATCCTCCAAAGGGTGTTTGGTTTTGAATACGAGAGGGGAATTGTGATTCCAAAGCAAATGAATCAATTCTGTCACTATACAGCTCTGGCAAAAACCCAGGAGGTGGTGACTGCAGACAGAGATCCCAGCACACCAGGCATAAAGGCACCTCCCACTCAGAAACTTGAACAATTTGTGAGTGTCCTCAGCCACCCCAGTACCAACAGGCAAAGTGGATAGAACCAGACTACAGAAGGTAAAGTGATGACGCCTAAAGTTTGTGTGTGTGTGTGATTGCCTGTCTGTTTGTCCCAAAGGTAATATGAAATATGATGTATTTTCAGGTACAAATGGAAGATTGCGTCCTGAAATCTGTCCGTGAGACTTCAGCCTGGGATCCGTGGGCAGTGTTCCTGTCTTCACTACATTTCAAATAAAATGCAAATGAAAGTCAGAGTTTGTCCATTTCAACATCTTTGTATTGTCTTATGGTTTGATATCCACAACCTCAGTTTAATTGGGTAAGTGTGATCGATGAAGAAAATGGTGTGTTGGGCTATGGGCTAAGTATCTCTTGTGCTACACACAAAATTGATGTAGGTGGTACAAGGACAAGCTCTGCATTCAAATGTCCTTTCGTTTGTCCTTTTTCTCTATTTATTTCATTTTTTTTTTTTTTTTTACATAGAACCAGACAAACCAGTGTTTAGTCATGTGGTTAATATCTGACATCTGTATATTGTAACAGGAACTTTTTTGGAGCTTGGTGTTGGTCACATTCAGGGACGGAAACTAGAGGAGTCTTAAGTAAAAGTTTTTCAAACTTGGACTCATTCAGGGTTCAGACTCAGGCTTCAGTTCTGCCCTAATGGAGGAATTTTGAATCAGCACAGAGTTCTGCTTTATTTATCCTTCAAACAAATATCCCTTTTCTTTTGTTTGGAAAACCAATGATTCTATGCAACTAGCTATGCTAATAAATTAAAACCTGAAACAATGAGCATATCTCAATTAGTTTGGGAAAACCCACATGTCATCCATCCAGCCAGTGTGTGTGTGTGTGTGTGTGTGTGTGTGTGTGCGCAGGTATTCTTATGGTTGTGGAAATACATGATGCCAGGCTGATGGCATGCATAGACATAGACACGCTTTCATTTTCCAAGAGTTTCCAAATATAAATGACAAAAATAGTCTGTATGAAACATTTAAGACCTGTCCAATTACTATAGTTCCACTAGGGCTGCTTTCGGGTGAGCAACCTGTAGCAGCAGCAGCATCTGTATCCCAACTAGCTACAGGCTACTGGAGACGGCAATTCTATTTTAAGATGCGACTGAAGTATTTGAAAGGAAGAAGCAAAAGTATGCGGAATAAGTACCTCATGTTTTTTTTTTATTCAACAATGTGCATCAGATGTTTCACTCAAAAGAAATAAACATTGGTACATCCTTGTTCCGTGTCAACACAAACTCCATGTCATGAATCTCCATTCAGAAGCATATCTGAATGCCAGGGCGACAAGTCTGACGAGAAACATTTCAATATTCTGAATATTTCATGTTTTTGTCACCATTAGGAAGTATGATTTGTTTTGTTCCAGACAATTGGTGGGCTGTTTAAATAGAAAACGCTTGTTGGCACAGCCCAAACAGTACATTGAAGAATGCTGATCTGCCTGTAATGTTGTGTTTTGGACAAGCATGTAATCTTGATATGTATCTCTTGTTGTCTCTGGTAGTGGCATGTGTTCTAACCTATCATGAGTATGGAGGGTTGTGGTTCTGGGACACCAGACACCTCTATTGAGCCTTCTGGAGGTGTTGTGGGCCTAATTCACCGAAACACTGATGAAGGAAGGTGCCTTCTTTAAACCCCCAGTAAAATGCTCATAAAGGCAGCTTATTTGATATCATTGTAGCCTGCAGCGTAGGATTTATCATTTTGGGTGTGCCATTGTGAAACGTTATCTGATTAGGTGAATTGATACACAGTACATGCGAACAGGAAACTCGTATGCAAGAGGAGCAGCTATGTGCACGGACCAGTCGGGTTTCTCCTGGTACAGCCTTATTCCTGACCAACACAAACTCCATGTTATCAATCTCCAGAGTCGAGGCACAGCTGAATGGCAGAGTAGTCTATCAAGAGAGAAACCTTTTTAATATTCAGATTTTTTTTTGTCACCAAATCAGTAAGTATGATTTGTTTTGTTCCTGTCAATTGGTGAGATGTTAAAATAGTAAACGCTTGTTGGCATAGCCCAAACAGTACATTGAGGAATGCCCATTTGCCTGTAATGATGTGTTTTAGACATTTATGAAAACAAATCACTCTAACAACAAGCTCCAAACAATTAACAATATCTAAGAATATAGAAGTTAGTATTGAACCTTGATGCTTTCTATTCTGAGTGTGAGTGCATCGTTTACTTCATTACTTTGTAGCTAAATCAACCACAACATTTCCGTTGGATTTGCGTATTCGAGGACGGTCACTCAAGGAGGTCTAAAGAAGTTGTCTGAGGCTGCTGGAAAAGCGAGCCAGTGGTTGTGGCTGAGGTGCTTCCAGACTATTTGGGGTAGCAAATTAACCTGAACAAAAACTGAGATATTTGAAATCTTGTCAAGATGTATCTTGAGGTGTATCTGTTGTTGTCTCTGGTAGTGGCATGTGTTCTAAACCATCATGAGTATGGAGGGTGGTGTCTCTGGGGTGCCAGACACCACTGTTGAGCATTCGGGAGGTGTTGTGGGCCTAATTCAACGGAACACTGATAAAGAAAGGTGCCTGCTTGAAAACCGCAGTAAAATGCTCATAAAGGTGGCTTTGTTGATGTTGCTGTATCCTGCTGCTCAGGTTTTATGGTTAGACAGCCATGTTGTTGTGTTCAGCACTTGTGGGCTACAGACAGAGCATGTTGTACTGTGAAGGAGTGAATTTACGGATCGCGAGTACTTGCATGTGAGAGTGAAAAGACTGGCTGCTGTGGGAAATCCCCAACCGATAGGACAAGGAATTTTAAATCTTTTCCTGTTTCATTCACACAGACAATGTGTAAAATCTCTACAGAATCACGGTGCTTCATTCTGCTTTTCTCAGGTTAGTTTGAACAGTCCATGAAGCCATTTAAAAGCCATTTAAGAGTCATATGGAAAAAGAAAACATGTGTACAACTCATGTCGGAGGCAATGATGTGCATCAGATGTTTCACTGTAACAAAACTTGTTTGAGACCAAAAGAGGATTAACTAATTTCTTTCGGGAACAGTTTTCTTCACCCTTAGCTCAGCTCTCTCTCAACAATACTACTTTGTGAACGAACCGAAGAGCTGGAGTGAAGCACAGAGTTACTGCAGGACCCATCACACAGACCTGGCCACCCTTTACGACACAGACGATGTGAACGCACTGACTCAACTTGCTAACCAGACCGGCTCTGCTTGGATTGGACTTCATGACGATGTGCTGAACAGCTGGAGATGGTCCATTACGAACAGCAGCTTCTATGGCCCGGGAGAGACAACGTATAGAAACTGGCAAACAGGAGAACCCAATAATGCAAATGGTGGAACGGAGCTATGTGCTGTAATACTGCCAGCAGGGACGTGGAATGATCGTAGTTGTGACGTCATCCGCAGATTTGTTTGCTATGGTTAGTACTCAAATGGACAGAATGCCTCAAATGAATTTGTGAAACTTTCTAAATTAATTAGACTTTTTTTTCTCATAGGAGCCGGTGATACCTACATTTTGAGTAGTAGCGAAATGACATGGAGTGATGCCCAGACCTACTGCAGGACCAACTATATTGATTTGACAAGCATAAGGAACATATTGGAAAATGAAGAGGTCTTTACTGCTGCAAATGGAAACACAGTATTCATCGGCCTGTACAGAACCAGAACATGGTCAGACAGCAGTGACTCCTCTTTCAGACACTGGACATCAGGTCAACCTGATAACAGCAATAATGCTCAACACTGAACTGCAATGTCATTTAGTGACTCAGGCCAGTGGACAGATGAGGATTGTGCCACTTCCCGTCCTTTCTTTTGTTACACGGGTAACTTATATTACACATTCTATTCTTCATTGTTACTGTTTGCATTTTCATTTAAAATGCATTCAGCAAATAAACGGTCATTACTGTTTTGGTACATAATTAATTCTAAAGAAATACAATAGACATCCAGAATGAATATTGAAGAGCACTAGAAAAGAAACCCTTATGTTGGTAGAATTTATGTCAATTTACGATAACATTTTGACATCACAAATAAAGTGGGAAGCCCTAATGTGTGAAAATATTAACATTTTCTTTAGAGTATCTCCACTCAATTCAATTAAAATCAATTTTATTTATAAAGCGCCAAAACGGTCCAGTCCCTGTTCAACATGCATTGATTCACTGCATGTTCTACTGAGTAAACAGTCTTGTTTTTCACAGCTTTTACCTCCAGTCTAAGGGTAGTGGTTGACACAGAAACTGACCTAACTACAGCTGAGATGGAAGAGGCAGTCCTAAAGCCAGTAAGTTTAAATGCTTGTAGACCTGCCTCCTATTGGTCTGTTGTGGGAAGGAATGTAGTTCCCTTTCATGTTCCAAATGGCAGCAGTGTAAAACCAGTGTAAAAGATTGCACAAAATGTGTGGCATTAGTTAAACCTAACCTAACCTATCCTCAGCAAGTTTGGCTGAAATCAAATGTTGTCACAACAACCACAGCGGGTTGTGTGTTCCCTGCACCTGGAATTCTCCAAATGTTAATCCTAAAAAGCCGGACTGCAAGTGAATTTAACACCAGAACCCACGTGTGCTCTAACATTTCATTGCAGAACATTCTTCTCTTCTTGTGTTTTGATCCTCAGCTTCGCGAGAAATTCATCCAGAATGGGCTTCCAAACAGCACCAACCTGAGACTGAGAAAGGTTTACCAGATCAAGCCATGAACAAGTCTGTCTGATGATACTTAATCAAAGATTACTTCTGTGCCTCTTCTTTTAGTCTTTTACATGTGACTAAACCGCAATCTTACATTAATTTCCTGATCAAAGATGAAATTGGTCAATGTAACAACTTCATCTGACAATTATTTAAAAAAAAAAAATAAAGCTTCATACCATTAATATGTTGTTTTATTACTGTATAACGTGCAATGGCAACAGAGCTGAATTGGGAATGGAATCTATGTGGCCACCAGATGGAGATAGAGTCCACATTGGGTTCCATGGGAGTTCTAAAGTCACATGTCACTTACCTACAGTACCTGCTGCAGAACACCTCATTCCCTTGTCTCACCTACTGAATAATACACCTCAGGTCACTCTTGACACAGAGTACATTCCAATTTCATTCAAGATCACATTTATAACATAAACATGTTTTACCAGGGTCTAGCGATGTCAAAAGACAGTTATGGTTAGGGGTGTAAGAGCTACTCCCTGATGAATAGAAATTAGCCATTAGAATATCTTTTCATCATTCATTTCGAGTAACAAGTAATGCACATACAACTGGTTAAGAAGCTACTTGGTCAGGCTGCTACATAGTAGATCTAATCAAGATTTGATGATGAAGTTAGCACATGGGGAAAGCAATCAAATGAAGAACTATGAGCAATAAAGGTCTCTCAGCCCAGCTCATTCTATATATTTACACTTATTGATGCACACACACTTACACTTACGATATATCGTATCGTCTAGTCACATGATCAAATAGAGACTTGACATTGGACAACAAGATACATATTACCCAGCAATCATCATTGTATGCATCTGTATATGACCAAAATAACAAAGAAAATAAGAATTCTAAAATTGATTGTTCAAATCCTTGATTGTGATTGGCTTAAAGCCGTTGTAAAATCCAGCATTACCTTACAATTTGTCCGCATAACATTCTATGATAACATTCCATATTACTGCGCAGTGAATGGCAAGGCAACCCACCAGTGTTCCATCTGGCTGTTGCGTTGCTTCAAGGATTGCGTGGCAACGATTTATTTAGGAACTATATTTTTTAGTGGCGGAAGAATGACGGTTTATCATTAAACTATTGTTTCTTAAATTGAATTGTCTTTATTTATGAAACCATATCAAATATTTGTAGTAACAGTTTTAGAAAAGCAATAAGCCCCACGAGTCCGTGGTTTGCGCTGATTTTAGAACAGGTAAGGGGGTTTAATGGCACTCCGCTTCGCGTCGTGCCTAACAACTCCCCTTACCTGTTCTAAAATCAGCGCAAACCACGGCCTCTTGGGGCTTATTGCTTAAATACTTGTGTTATAGCTGGCTACTGACGAGATCCCCCCAAACCATGACAGAGACAGGTTTGCCATTTCGAGGGGATATATAGCATAAGGTGCTCTTGTCAATCCAAAATGAGTTTATCATTGATCACTATGCTGTCCTCGTGGCGATGTGTGCTAACATCCACTAGACAGCTAGCTAAACTCTCATATCCTCTCTTAAATGAAGAATGCCGTGTTTTTCGTTGCCTGGTTTATTCTGACTGAATCCACAATACAAGTAATGAGTGATGACCCAGATAGCAGGGAGAGGTTGGCCCAACGTCGGCAATGGTTGGCAACGTCGGAGTTGGAATTCCAACCTTGGGCCAACGTTGAACCAATGTCAGCAGCTCAACCAATATCGTCAAAATGCAACGGTTGGTCAGTTGACGTTGGTTCAACGTTGGCCCAAGGTTGGAATTCCAACTCTGTGTTTTTTACAGTTAGAGTTGGAATTCCAACGTTGGGCCAACACTGACCCAATGTCAACTGCCCAACATTAATATCAAAATGCAATTGGTTGGGCAGTTGACGTTGGGTCACTATTCCAAGGGTAAGTAGTAATGGAACAGAAAACGTTGTCGATGGTGGCAGTTATGTACCTTACAGGTTAAAGGAGAGGGAGAGGCTGAACTGCGAGGTGTATGTGAATTTAGTTTGTCTTTAGTTTTGATGAGGTATGTTTAGTTGTGGTTGGCTGACATGGTGAAATTAATGTCCTTATCGGACTAAAATAATGAATTATGTGTATGCGTGTGTGTGTGTGTGTGGAATGGAATCTATGTGGCCACCAGATGGAGATCTACATTTGGTTCCATGAGAGTTTTTAAGTCACATGTTACATTCCCTTGTCTCACCTACTGATAATACCCCTCAGGTCACTCTTGACACACAGTACATTCCAATTACATTCAAGATCACATTAGTAACGTAAACATATTTTACCAGGGTCCAGCAATGTCAATAGACAGTTCTGGTTAGGGGTCTAAGAGCTCCTCCCCGATGAATCTAAATTAGCCTCAGAATGTCTTTTCATCATTATTGTCTAGAGTAACAAGTAATGCACATACAACTGGCTAAGAAGCTCCTTGGTCAGACTGGTACACAGTAGAGCTCATCAAGATTTGTACTGAATACAGATCTACTGACATCTATGTTATCTATCATCTTATAACTGCTGCAGATCAAGCAAAGGTATTGTGGCCAAGAAAAAAAATACCCCTTACATAAGCTTAGCGATTAGCGATAAATTGTACAAGAACACATACACACACAGCCTTTTTGAAAAACTGTGTCAGGAGGAACCAATGAGCCAAGAGCTTCTACATGTACTATGTCATGTATACTGTCATGTCAAAAGAGGTATACAAACCTTTAACATATTTTCATGCATACTTCTTAAAGGTCTTCGATAGTTACAGTATGTTGGCTGGCTTGGTGAAATGAATGTAGGTACTTCCTTATAGTCTCATGTCTGTGTGTGTGTGTGTGTGTGTGTGTGTGTGTGTGTGTGTGTGTGTGTGTGTGTGTGTGTGTGTGTGTTCGCATTATATAAACGTGAGTAAATTGAAATGATAAAAATGTATGTGACAAATGCACTCAAGACATAAGGGGCAGCACTGACAGACACTAACAAATTGTCTCATTTGTGTGTGTGTGTTTCTCTTTGTTTTTATGTTTGCGTGTATGTGTGTGTGTGTGTGTGTGTGTGTGTGTGTGTGTGTGTGTGTGTGTGTGTGTGTGTGTGTGTGTGTGCGTGTGTGCGTTAAAGAAATGCTAGTTATTAAAAGTGAAAAAAATGAATGCGCTTCCAGTGGGTGAGAGGCGGCACTGACAGACACTAACAAACAAAATTGTCTCATTTGTGTGTGTGTGTTTTTCTTTGTGTTTGTGTTTGTGTTTGTGTGCTTGTGTGTGTGTGTGTGTGTGTGTGTGTTTGTTAGAGAAATGCTTGTTAATTAAAGTGACAAAAAATGAATGCGCTTCCAGTGGGTGAGAGGCAGCACTGACAGACACTAACAAACAAAATTGTCTCATTTGTGTGTGTGTGTTTTTCTTTGTGTTTGTGTTTCTGACATGTGATTGTGTGTGTGTGTGTGTGTGTGTGTGTGTGTGTGTGTGTGTGTGTGTGTGTGTGTGTTTGTTAGAGAAATGCTTGTTAATTAAAGTGACAAAAAAATGAATGCACTTCCAGTGGGTGAGAGGCGGCACTGACAGACTGGATGTCAGTAGAGAATCGGACTGTGAAGGACAAGCATCATGCGAATCTTAGGTACATTTCTAATGAGGAAGTGTATTAGGGCAGAGGGTAGACTCTTCTAGTTTGTGATAAGTAGTTTATTTTTATGTTGGTGTCTTTGAAGTTGCTGCAATCAGCAGATTTCTTCACAAGTGAAGGCTGAAAGTTACTTCCCTGTCCTTCATAGATCCCTCTCGTCCTTATCATTATATGTTATATGTATTAGCGATATAACATATAATGATAAGGACGAGAGGGATCTATGAAATGCTGGATGAGTGTTTTGGTACAAAGCCAAGGATTGATAGAAGGATTGATAGAAAAAACTTGGCAAAAGGAACCCATAAGACAAGATTAGTGACTGGGACAAACATGTTAAAAATGCTGTACAGCCAAGTCTGGAAGAGGTGTTACATTACATTAGTGTACATTATGGTATGTTGTCCTTCTGCCTTCTCTCATACAACACAGTTTTCACTTGCATGGTGTTTCTCTGTTCCTCAGCTCGATTTGGCTTAGAAGCACCAGGAATAATTCAATCATGCTTCTTGTCTTTCTCTTATTTGGTAGGTTTCTGCTGAACTACGTCAAAACACTGATTATTTTTTAAATGTAGTGTATATAAATCTAAATGACTAAAAACATTAATTCAGAATTTGCATCATGACAGTTGATAATTTCTATTTGGTACAAAATCAGATCACACATTTTCTGCCTTTTGGGAACAGGCTTCTTCACCCTTAGCTCAGCTCTCTCTCACCAATACTACTTTGTGAACAACCGAAGAGCTGGAGTGAAGCACAGAGTTACTGCAGGACCCATCACACAGACCTGGCCACCCTTTACGACACAGACGATGTGAACGCGCTGACTCAACTTGGCAGCCAGACCGGCTCTGCTTGGATAGGACTTCATGACGATGTGCTGAACAGCTGGAGATGGTCCATTACGAACAGCAGCTTCTATGGCCCGGGAGAGACAACGTATAGAAACTGGCAAACAGGAGAACCCAATAATGCAAATGGTGGAACGGAGCTATGTGCTGTAATACTGCCAGCAGGGACGTGGAATGATCGTAGTTGTGACGTCATCCGCAGATTTGTTTGCTATGGTTAGTACTCAAATGGACAGAATGCCTCAAATGAATTTGTGAAACTTTCTAAATTAATTAGACTTTTTTTCTCATAGGAGCCGGTGATACCTACATTTTGAGTAGTAGCGAAATGACATGGAGTGATGCCCAGACCTACTGCAGGACCAACTATATTGATTTGACAAGCATAAGGAACATATTGGAAAATGAAGAGGTCTTTACTGCTGCAAATGGAAACACAGTATTCATCGGTCTGCACAGAACCAGAACATGGTCAGACAGCAGTGAGTCTTCTTTCAGACACTGGAAATCAGGCCAACCTGATAACAGCAATTATGCTCAACACTGCACTGCAATGTCATTTAGTGACTCAGGCCAGTGGACAGATGAGGATTGTGCCACTTTCCGCCCTTTCTTCTGCTACAGAGGTAACTCGTATTACATGTTGTTGCTTCATGCTTTAATGTGAAGCCACTTAAGTGCGTTTGTAATGACTTGTCCACTTTGTATGTGTGTGTGTGTGTGTGTGTGTGTGTGTGTGTGTGTGTGTGTGTGTGTGTGTGTGTGTGTAGGTATGCATGCTTACTGGCTTGGCTTTTATGCAAAAGAAAAAGAAAAGTTCATTTTAGACTCTGATTCAACTTGACATGGTTGCCAACTCCATTTCTCCCTACTACACACGACTAACATGAACTCTCTGACTCTCCAACAGCCTTTGTAACTGGTCTGAGAATGGTGGTTGACACAGAGACTGACCTTACTGAAGCTGAGATTGAAGAGCTGATCCTGAAACCAGTAAGTGAAGGCATTCTTTGAAAAGTGAATATTTTGTCTCAAAGCTGCTATAAATGACAGTAGTTTTTGCATGCTTTTGCCATAGTGGGTGCAAACACATGTAACATTCAAACAGGTACAGGTTTCAAACTTGCGTAATACAATCAGATTATGTTGATATTCACGTGTTGATGAAACAGTCCAGGAAACTATTTCCCCATAGGATCTGTTTTTGGGGCAAAAGCACAGAGAAGGTTTTTATCAAAATGGAATGTTTGCACCTACTGTCCCGTGCTCATGCAATTGTTGTCAACAGTTTCGTGAGGAGCTCATTCAGAATGGCCTTCCAAACAGCACCACTCTGAGTTTGAGACGCGTTCACCGGATCAACCCATGAAGAAGTCCAACATCATGATATTTCATGTAGTTCAGCTACACAGTGTGCATAGTAATTGTATTTGTAGAATACAGTATGGAAGTAAAATCCTTTACTTCACAATGTCAAATATACTAAAATGCTAAGTATACAGTAAGAGAGTACAAGTCTGTGGAACTATTACTATATTGCTAACTTTTTTTCTGTGTACCCTGACTGTGTACTGTGTTCTGTGTACATGTTACATGTGTTAATGCTTTTGCCGCTGTGATAAGACAATCTGACTTTTATGTCTTCTTTATAAATAAGAAAATAAAATGGCTACATTGTGATGAGGAAGAAGGAAATGTTGGTGCACATTATTGTGTTATTAATGTGGGCAGGTGTTTTATTTGACGCTCAAGCACAACATTCCTCTCCCTGGTGCACTTCCTTCTGACAACAACTCTGATAAGACTCTGAGACACTTAATACCACTCTGGTCTGGTGTACTGATAAGATCACTGTATTCACAAAACCATTTGCAAATGACCTGGGGCTGTATTCACAAAGCTTTTTATATTACCACTAAGAGTGCTCCTAACTCGCGCTAAAACATTTTAAGTAGTAATTTCTTAAAAGTGATTCACAACGCCTCTGAGACCTACTCATACTAAGGATAATACAAACTCCTAAGCTTAAGATAAAAGCACCGTTGCTATGGATGACGTCGATTCTCATGCACGAGTTTAGAAGGGGTGAGGACGGTGATTGGTTGTTGTCAGGCTCTCTCATTAAAAACTCATTCGTGACGTCCCTCTAACAATCCCACTATATCAACTGAAAATAAGAGAATAACCTAGGCTTCAAATTAAGTCATATTAAATAGTTATGGACAGTGCAGTTAGCAGAATGCACACGCATGATGACAAGTTTGTGTATCCAACGGGAATGACACTTTGCACGTGAAGAGAAATAGAGCGATCAATATAAATATGGCAATTGCATGTAATCAAGGCAGTAATAATTAAAGCACCCAGCAAACTGTTAGGCTATTATATTTCCAGCCCTTGACCACTTCAAATGTCAGCACACACGGCCCTTCAAGCCCTCCAATCTTAATTGATCAAAGCGAAACGAACGTGAAACGTAGCCTAAGCGAAAGCCTACTGGTCCCAGGACCAATAGTCACTGTCACCCCAGCGGCATCCAGCTGGTAAGTTCTCAAAAACCTGCTGCAGACCGCTCTCCGTTGAAATGCACGAGTCATCGGTACATCCAGGCCACGCGGTGGACGAAAACGTCCTCATCTTTTGATGGGGCAATTATTGTAATGTGTGTCCCGTCACTGGACATTCCTGCGATCGCCATGGAATTTACTTTGATCTTGTGTAATAGGCGATTGTCCAAAGGCAACTGGATAAACTGTTGGATGATGTGGGGTCTACAGTGTGTTGATAGTTTCATGAATTAAACGGCTGACTGATGATTCCCAGTGTCGTCATTTGCGTTTTCCGCGAAGCCAAGGCTATCTTTATGTTTCCAAACATTTCACTTCGGAACACATCGTTGTTTAAAGGCGTCATTGCATCCCGCGCTAGTTCTACGACAATATTAATACCTTCACGGTTTAAGCAATGTCTTTTATCAATTCTAAGTTGGCTGCAGCCATCTCACGATTTTTTGTGAATAAGTCTTAGTGATTTAGGAGTCCTCATGAGGAGTTTTAAGCTGTCTTAGACTTAGGTGCTACTTTTAGGGATAAAATACTTTGTGAATTGCTCTTAGTAAAAAAAAATAGGAGTCCTAAATTTAAGACTGACACGCCCATTATTTTTAGGAGTTTCTCCTAAATTCGCCACTTATGAGCTACTTTTAGCCCTAAGATTCTTTGTGAATACGGCCCCTGAACTAGAGTCTAGATGTGTCCATTTTGATGAGACAAAGCGTCAGAAAATACACCTGTTTTGGTCAATCTCACAGATTCTTATGTCAGGTCAGCTTTGAAAGTTGGCAATTCTGTAATGAGTTGCTGTGTTTTTCTTGATGGCTGTTTGTTCTATGCCAATTGACATATGTTGTAAACTACCTTTGTGTTTGTTTAGATGGCTAAAGCTATTTCAGAAGTTTGGTAGTTGGAGAAATTATACTGTGGTGGTTTGAGTCCAGGGCAGGCTGTTAGTAGCCTGGTGACACCAGCCTACGTATTTCCGCCTGAATTGATTTCAAGCTCATACTCAGTCTGGCCTAACCCCGTTGACAATCGTCTCCAGGACTCAAAATTTTGTAGGACCAATCAGCGAACAGTTCAGAGCTGTGACGCAAAACTCGCCTTGGAGGAAAAGACACGAAAAGCTATCGGAAAAGTTGTCTCAACTCTCGAGAACATCAGAAAATTAAAAGGAGAACAAGAGTATTTTCTTGTAAGTTTTATGATTGGAAAGGACGTCGTAGCTCTTCTCCCAACTGGCTTTGGGAAGAGTTTAATCTACCGAATGCTTACTAAACGTTGCTGATTGGTTAAGGGAACTCCAATGATTTTAAACCTCAAGATAAGCACCCGCCCATCTCGGAAACCAAAATGCATTGGGTTGGCCCAGACTGAAAGACGGAAAGAAATGGAGTCACAGGCTGGTAATGGCCAGGCTAGGCTGTTAGATGAGCATTGGTAAATGTGATGCTTCAGCCTTTGATCATCACCACCAACAGGAGCCACTGGTGTGCAGGATGGGAGTTCCATGGTGAGTCTCTCCATAGTGACTTACCTATTGTCTGGAGTGGTTTTATATATATATGTGTGTGTGTGTGTGTGTGTGTGTGTGTGTGTGTGTGTGTGTGTGTGTGTGTGTGTGTGTGTGTGTGTGTGTGTGTGTGTTTTGTGTGTGTGTGTGTGTGTGTGTGTGTGTGTTTGTGTGTGTGTGTGTGTGTGTGTTTAACAATACAGATTACCACTAACCCTCCACCCTGAGCCTCAGAACTCAGTCCTTCTCTGTTGTAGCCTGAACGTTGAGTCACAGAAACATTTTTACCCTATTTCAACATGAGCAAATTTTTGCTCCTGTTGCTTAGCTCTAAACAGTGTCAAAATTTGTGACAAGGGACTTATTTGGGATGCAACAGAAGTCTGATGATTTCTAGCTGTACCAAATAAAATGATGGTTGATTAATTTAAACATCTTATGGACAATTCAAAATATACGTAAGCTAGTCCTTGTGACCAAAGTCTATGTACTATAACAATGAAGAACAAGCCCAGATGTTTCCCTTTTGAATGATGGAATGTCACAAGGTCACTGCCAATGGCAACAGAGCTGAATTTGGAGTGGAATCTATGTGGCCACCAGATGGAGATAGAGTCCACATTGGGTTCCATGGGAGTTCTAAAGTCACATGTCTCTTACCTAGAGTACCTGCTGCATAACACCTCATTCCCTTTCCTCACCTACTGAATAATGTAAACATGAAGAAGTATGTAAATGTTTAACTTATTTTCATGCATACTTCTTATCGCACTTTTTGTTAAATTCAGGGAAATTATCCTTACATTCCTCCAGCTGTCTGCCCAGTGTGTCTGCTCAAAAAATCTGTGTTAGTATACTGGCTCTGTAAGTGGGAATCATCAGACCGAGCCATACGCCACTCCAGCCAATGAACATGTTGCTTAAGGAGCATGGAAGGGAGGTCATTTTCATTGGCTGTTGAGCTCAAAAGTCAACCACCACTCACCAGAATCAAGGACTGACTTGTGCACTACCAACAACAGGTAAGATGATAGCAAACAATTCTCTGTACGAGTAGGAATGCAGTGGCAGAAGGGGAACGAGGAGAAGGTGAGGGGAAACAATCAGGAACATGGCAGATGAAATCATACACGTATAATGATGAGCATGCTAACATACATATGATAAATGTTCACAGCATACATATGGTAAATGTACACAAAACATAAAAACATAACATTAGTGGGTATACAGTGTGCTCATAAGGTTACTATTTCAAGGGTAAGTAGAGTAATGGAACAGAAAACGTTGTCGATGGTGGTAATTATGTACCAGACAGGTTAAAGGAGAGGGAGAGGCTGAACTGTGAGGTGTATGTGAATTTGGTTTGTCTTTAGTTTTGATGATTTATGTTTAGTTGTGGTTGTCTGACATGGTGAAATGAATGCAAGTACTTCCTCATCGAAAAGGTTGTGTAGCCAAGTCTGAGAGAGGTGCTAAATTACATTTCAAATACTTGATGTTATCTGTGGCTTATCCTAATCTAAGCAATTGGCAAAGCAGAACAAGTAAAAATGATTGGTGTGGGTGTATGCTTCTTCTTGTACTTAGATAACTTAGTGTACATAAGAAAAGCATTAATAGAAGCCTGCTCTCATACAACACAGCTTTCACTCGCAGGATGTTTCTCTGTTCCTCAGCTCTATTTGGTTTAGATTCAAAACTTTAGAAGCACCAGGATATAATTGAATCATGCTCCTCGTCTTTCTCTTATTTGGTTTGTTTCTGCTGAACTATGTCGAGTCACTGAACATTTTTCAAATGTATTTTGAAAATCTGCATGATTGAAAAAATGAAGGTTCATTTTGAATGTAAAGAATTTATAACTCACAACACAGCATTCCTCTCCCTGGTGCACTTCCTTCTGACAACAACTCTGATAAGACTCTGAGACACTTAATACCACTCTGGTCTGGTGTACTGATAAGATCACTGTATTCACAAAACCATTTGCAAATGACCCGAACTAGAGTCTAGATGTGTCCATTTTGATGAGACAATTTGACAAAATGACTGACTACAATGCATGTCACACCAGAAAATACACCTCTTTTGGTCAATCTCACAAATTCTTATGCCAAGTCACTCTTGAAAGTTGGCAACTCTGTAATGATCTGCTGTGCTTTTTTAATGTGTGTTTGTTCTATGCCTATTGACATACTCTGTAGGCTACCTTTGTGTTTGTTAAGATGGCTAAAGCTATTTCAGAAGTTTGGTAGTTGTATAAATTAGACTGCAGTGGTTTGAGTTCAGGGCAAGCTGTTAGATGAGTGTTGATGAATTTGATGCTTCAGCCTTTGGTCAGCACCACCAACAGCAGCCACTGGTGTGCAGGATGGGAGTTGCATTGTGAGTCTCCTGCTGTACCCAGGAATCTGTATTGCTAACTTTTCTCCTCTGTATTTTGTCTGTGGACTGTGTCCTTTGCACATGTTAAATGTTCTGACTGATGTATATGTAAATGTATACAATATGTGAATGCTTTTGCATTTAGCACATCTTTATGTCTTCTCAATAATTAAGAAAATAAAATGGCTACTACAAGGTGATGCGAATGAAGGAAATGTTTTCTCCATGTGATGAAAACCCAAGCAAAGCCAAAACCTGTTTGTGCACATTACTGCTTCAATTTACAGAGATCATGCAAAACATGCCTATTATCAGTTGCCAGGAGGAATCAACTCCTTCTTCATACATGCCTGAGAACGTGTTGGCTGTGTATTTTAACTGATGACCTACCGACCCTTTTTAAAGAACACCAGTGTTATGGTGCTCTGCTACAAGCCTCTGAAATTCCCAACCAAACAACCCAACCAAACACTACCATGTTTCACACACGGGTCTAAGACTCAAAGTTAAGTGCAACCCAACACCCAAGGGTGTGCATCAAGGGAGAGAAGACAATTTTTCACTTGAAGATTCACCTGCATGTCCGATTAGACCAGAGGTTAAATTAGGCACTCTGAGACTGCTAAAGCTACAGGAACACATGGAGGACACAGAAACGTTCCTATTTTAACTGCTAGTTATGAGGCTCACATGATTATTATATATACAAAAGAATATAAAAGCACAGGAATAACATGCACAGACTAATATATAACAAACATGTGAACTTCATGTTTAAAAGAATACTGAAATGTACATAAAAATAATGATTCTGATTCACAACTCATTCAATAAATGAAATATCACAGCTCCTGATCAGTTGCTAACAGTTTGGGTGTCTGACGGGTCCCTGAGTTGGGTTCATATCCTCCTGACAAGCTGATAACACTGAATACTTTTTCTTATCATGAGTTCCAAACATGACAATAATGTGGACAGGACAGGTCCTTGGTGCACTTCCTTCTGATAACACTCTGTCATGGAATGATGCCCAGGCCTACTGTAGAGCCAACTATATTGATCTGATGCCCAGGCCTACTGTAGAGCCAACTATATTGATCTGATGCCCAGGCCTACTGTAGAGCCAACTATATTGATCTTCCAAGCATAAGGAACGCGGCAGAAAATGAAAAGGTCCATGATGCCGCTAACGACAACAGAGTATTCATCGGCCTGTACAGAACCAGAACATGGTCAGACAGCAGTGACTCCTCTTTCAGACACTGGAAATCAGGCCAACCTGATAACAGCAATAATGCTCAACACTGCACTGCACTGTCGATGGTGGTAATTATGTACCAGACAGGTTAAAGGAGAGGGAGAAGCTGAACTGTGAGGTGTATGTGAATTTGGTTTGTCTTTAGTTTTGATGATTTATGTTTAGTTGTGGTTGGCTGACATGGTAAAATGAATGCAAGTACTTCCTCATCGAAAAGGTTGTGTAGCCAAGTCTGAGAGAGGTGCTAAATTACATTTCAAATACTTGATGTTATCTGTGGCTGATCCTAATCTAAGCAATTGGCAAAGCAGAACAAGTCAAAGTGTATGGGACGGATTGGTGTGGGTGTACTTCTTTTACTTAGATATCTTAGTGTACATAAGGTAAGTTGTAGAAACCTTCTCTCATACAACACAGCATTCACTCGCATGCTGTTTCTCTGTTCCTCAGGTCTATTTGGTTTAGAAGCACCAGGAAAAAACTGAATCATGCTCCTTGTCTTTCTCTTATTCGGTACGTTTCTCCTAAACTATGTTGAATCAATGAAGATTTTTTCAAATGTAGTATGAAAATCTGAATTACTGAAAAAATGAAGGTGTATTTCCAAATTGAAATATTTAGAATTTAGTATTTTGAATGTAGAGTATTTGCATTATGACAATTGATCATTTCTCTTTGGTACAAAATCTAATGACTAGAAATTTATTTTCTGCCTTTTGGGAACAGGCTTCTTCACCCTTAGCTCGGCTCTCTCTCACCAATACTACTTTGTGAACGACCCGAAGACCTGGAGTGAAGCACAGAGTTACTGCAGGACCCATCACACAGACCTGGCCACCCTTTACGACACAGACGATGTGAACGCGCTGACTCAACTTGGCAGCCAGACCGGCTCTGCTTGGATTGGACTTCATGATGATGTGCTGAACAGCTGGAGATGGTCCATTACGAACAGCAGCTTCTATGGTCCGGGAGAGACAGAGTATAGAAACTGGGCAACAGGACAACCCGATAACTTTCAAGGAGAGGAGCTGTGTGGAGAAATGCTCCCTAGTGGAAAATGGAATGATTTACATTGTGACACTGTCTATCAAGGCATAGACAACTTTGTTTGCTATGGTAAGTGTCAAAGTAGGCACACTAAAGTTAAGTCATGTTAGTTCAGCACACTAATGTAACATTTTGTGTGATTCCTATTTTACTGTGGCAGCTTTCAATAGAATGACTAAGCCATTATTAATTGTTTGTTCATGTTACAGGAGTAGACGATAGCTACGTTCTCATAACGACACCATTATCATGGAATGATGCCCAGGCCTACTGTAGAGCCAACTATATTGATCTGATGCCCAGGCCTACTGTAGAGCCAACTATATTGATCTGATGCCCAGGCCTACTGTAGAGCCAACTATATTGATCTTCCAAGCATAAGGAACGCGGCAGAAAATGAAAAGGTCCATGATGCCGCTAACGACAACAGAGTATTCATCGGTCTGTACAGAACCAGAACATGGTCAGACAGCAGTGACTCCTCTTTCAGACACTGGAAATCAGGCCAACCTGATAACAGCAATAATGCTCAACACTGCACTGCAATGTCATTTAGTGACTCAGGCCAGTGGACAGATGAGGATTGTGCCACTTCCCTCCCTTTCTTCTGCTACAGAGGTAACTCGTGTTACATGTTTTTGCTTCATGTTTTAATGTCAAGCCACCAAAGTGCGTTTGAAACTCAATAGCATTTGTAATGGCTTGTCCACTTTGTACTGTGTGTGTGTGTGTGTGTGTGTGTGTGTGTGTGTGTGTGTGTGTGTGTGTGTGTGTGTGTGTGTGTCTGTGTGTCTGTGTGTGTGTGTGTGTGTGTGTGTGTGTGTGTGTGTGTGTGTGTGTGTGTGTGTGTGTGTGTGTGTGTGTGTGTATGTGTGTATGTATGCTTACTGGCTTGGCTTTTATGCAAAAGAAAAGTTCATTTTAGCCTCTGATTCAACTTGACATGGTTGCCAACTCCATTTCTCCCTACTACACATGACTAACATGAACTCTCTGACTCTCCAACAGCCTTTGTAACAGGTCTGAGAATGGTGGTTGACACAGAGACTGACTTCACTGAAGCTGAAATTGAAGAGCTGATCTTAAAACCAGTAAGTGAAGGCATCCTTTGAAAAGTAAATATTTTGTCTCAAAGCTGCTATAAGTGACAGCAGTTTTTGCATGCTTTATGCCATAGTGGGTGCAAACACATGTAACATACAAACAGGTACAGTCTCTCAAACTTGCGTAATACAATCAGACTATGTTGAAATATCACGTGTTGATGAAAGAGTCCAGGAAACTATTTCCCCATAGGATCTGTTTTTGGGGCAAAAGCACAGAGAGGTTTTCATCAAATGAAATGTTTGCACCTACTGTCCCGTGCTCATGCAATTGTTGTCAACAGTTTCGTGAAGAGCTCATTCAGAATGGCCTTCCAAACAGCACCACTCTGAGTTTGAGACGCGTTCACCGGATCAACCCATGAAGAAGTCCAACATCATGATTTTCCCCACAGCAGATTATACTTGTTGTGGCACTGAGTTGGAAATGACTCTTGGTTACTCACAAGGAGTAGTTCAGCTACACAGTGTAAATAGTAATTGTATTAATAGAATACAGTATGGAAGTAAAATCCTTTACTTCACAATGTCAAATATACTAAAATGTTTAGGATACAGTAAGAGAGTACAAGTCTGTGGAACTATTACTATATAGCTAACTTTTTTTCTGTGTACCCTGTCTGTGTACTGTGTTCTGTGTACATGTTACGTGTTATGTGTTAATGCTTTTGCCGCTGTGATAAGACAATCTGACTTTTATGTCTTCTTTATAAATAAGAAAATAAAATGGCTACAAGGTGATGAGGAAGAAGGAAATGTTGGTGCACATTATTGTGTTATTAATGTGGGCAGGTGTTTTATTTGACGCTCAAGCACAACATTCCTCTCCCTGGTGCACTTCCTTCTGACAACAACTCTGATAAGACCCTCAGTGTGGACACATGTGTCCAATTTCCGATTTCAGTCCGATTTAAATTGGATATTGGACACGTGTCTCCCCAGAACTAGATTCATTGTGTCCGACTTGAGTCCGACTGGACTCCGATGTAAACCCCTGGACACACGATTCGATTCTGCTGGTAATTGGACTGGGCGCGCATGTGTCTCTGGTATCTGATTCAAATTGGACAACAACAACTTTT
This sequence comes from Sprattus sprattus, assembly GCF_963457725.1. Taxonomy (NCBI): domain Eukaryota; kingdom Metazoa; phylum Chordata; class Actinopteri; order Clupeiformes; family Clupeidae; genus Sprattus; species Sprattus sprattus. The sequence continues at coordinate 45,031,385 of NC_137924.1, read as the reverse complement.
GCACGTGCTTGAGATCGTGCCCACAGACATATACATGCATCATATATAATGTATATGATATGATAAACGCTGCTAGACGCTCAGTTCTTGTGCTCCCTCTCATTCACGTTGAAATACTGAAAGCGAAAGTGAAACTTAGAAACTGGAACGCAACTGTTTGGGACAGAACGCGCTAATTCAGTGAACAAATATTTTCATATTACTTTTCCACCCGTTGTTAGTCATGTAATCCATTCATATCGATGTGAATCAATCAATACTAATACAACTTTAACTGTGGTGTGTTTTTGTTTCATTTCACAACGTATTTACTGTATAATCAACGGTTTTGTTTCATTTCACAACGTATTTACTGTATAATCAACGGTAGCAGATGTAAACATTCTGCATTTGATTTGAACTGATCTAGTTTTGTCACTTCCATGTGCTTTGAGATAGAGCAGTTAACCCCCCATGGAGACCCCATGGAGAGAATCGGATAGGATCGGAGTGCTGCCATCATGTGCCCGCACTGCCTTGAGACACTTAATACCACTCTGGTCTGGTGTAGATCACTGTATTCACAAAACCATTTGCAAATGACCCGAACTAGAGTCTAGATGTGTCCATTTTGATGAGACAATTTGACAAAATGACTGACTACAATGCATGTCACACCAGAAAATACACCTCTTTTGGTCAATCTCACAGATTCTTATGCCAAGTCAGCCTTGAAAGTGGGCAACTCTGTAATGATCTGCTGTGCTTTTTTAATATGTGTTTGTTCTATGCCTATTGACATATGCTGTAAGCTACCTTTGGGTTTGTAAAGATGGCTAAAGCTCCAGGGCAGGCTGTTAGATAAGCGTTGATGAATTTGACGCTTCTGCCAGCACCAACAACAGAAGCCACTGGTGTGCAGGATGGGAGTTTTATGGTTAGTCTCTCCATATTGCCATACCAATTGTCTGGATTGGTTGTGTGTGTGTGTGTGTGTGTGTGTGTGTGTGTGTGTGTGTGTGTGTGTGTGTGTCTGTGTGTGTGTGTGTGTGTGTGTGTGTGTGTGTGTGTGTGTGTGTGTGTGTGTGTGTGTGTGTGTGTGTGTGTGTGTGTGTGTGTGTGTGTGTGTGTGTGTATGTGTGTGTGTGTGTGTGTGTGTGTGTGTGTATGTGTGTATGTATGCTTACTGGCTTGGCTTTTATGCAAAAGAAAAGTTAATTGTTTGTATGTGTGTCTCAGTTTGTAACAATACAGATTACTAATCCTCCACCCTGAGCCTCAGAACTCTGTCCTTCTCTGGTGGAGACTGGATGTTGAGTCACAGACACATTTTCACCCTGATTAAACATGAGCTCAATTTGCTCCTGTTGCTTAATTCTAAACAGTGTCAAAATGAGTGACAAGGGACAGACTTGCAACAGAAGTCTGATGATGTATATCTGTACCAAATAACAAGATGGTTCATTCATTTGCTGCAAAACGTCTCATTCCCTTGTTCCACCTACTGAAAACTACCCCTCAGGACACTCTTAAAACATAATACATTCCAATTACATTCAATTACATTCCAATTACATTTTAGATCACATTAATATACATAAACATATTTTACCACGTTCCAGCGGTGTCAATAGACATTTATGGTTAGGGGTCCTTCTGATGAATACAAATTAGCCTCAGATTGTCCTTTCATCAGTAATGCACGTACAACTGGTTAAAAAGCTACTTGGTCAGACTGGTACGCAGTAGGTGTAGTGTTGTACTTAATAGATCTACTGACATCAAGACCCCTTAAATAAGCTTAGTGAAGCCCCTGGCAGGGAATACATTGTACAAGAACACATAGTTGTCACACATGAACACACAGCCCTTTACAAATGAATCAATTGAATTGAATTGAATAAAAAAAACAATGGGCCTCATTCTCGACAGCAGTTGAGAAGACTTTAAGAAGGACTTTCTTCTGAACTCCACCTCGGTGGATTTAGGAAAACATTTGCCATTCTCCATAGTTTTCTAATGTGGGATTTCTTCTGAACTTCAGAAGACTTTCAGAACGCGAAATAGCAGTCGTAACTCTGCCGGAATCTTCCCAAAATGCAATTCCTCAAATAACCGCAGGATGGCCCCGTTGGCCATCTTGTGGTTATTTGAGGAATGACATTTGAAAAAACTGTCCGTGTTAAAAGGGTTAACTAGCCTGACGATGTCATACTCATTTTTTCTAGTCAGAATATGAGTCTGATACTGCTCCATTGAGCTGTGATTATGGGGCGTGTTTCACGAACCAGGAAGATTAGATATGCATGCTAACGTAATACTTATTAGCAGCAAGGCTACCTAGCTACTATGTGTTTCAAAGGGTTTTTGGTATAAGTGTTAGCATTAACCTAACAATAATGGCCTTGAGCTTCAGTTAAGACCTACAATACTCATGGAACATTCGTGTAGCACATACACAACTAACCGAGTCAATGTAGACATAAAAAAAGTCGTGTAGATAGCTTAATTCACATAAAATATTTCCCACTTACAGGTTCCCGAGACGCCGCCATTTTGGTACGCTTTCAAATCTACCGTTAATTCAACTCAAGCCTTGGTTGATCATCTGTCCATCATCGTATAAAGCCCACCCTGACAATTTCATTGGTCAGATCATTTTGCTGAAAACTGATCATTTCTCCCCAATGGAGCAGTGCCAGACCGAACTTCCCAGACCACAAATGTGGTGGGCGGGGCTAAGTTCAGTTTGATATCCAGGCTAAGGGTTAACGGTTGAATTTGTGAGAACCTGTTGGTGATTGCGTTCACGTCAACTCAATAGACATCCTCGGATTAAAATAATTATAATTATAATAAATACGAGAATATTTTTATCATTAACAATTACGTTTCACATTTATAGTAATGATTCTACGAGGTAGTAGTTATTGTTACACTAGGTCTCTATTGCTCATAGCTTGACTGTTCTCTCCCTTGTACGTCACTTTGGACAAAGGCGTCTGCTAAATGACTGTATGTGAATGTAAATGTACACGAACACTGCAAATGTAAGTGAATAAATAAATAAACACGAGAACGGGCATCAATTTAAGAAACTAATTTGAGGGAACACAGCTGAGAAGACTTCGGCTGCTTATGAACGCATTTTCAAGCGTGTGGGAATGCAGCGGAAGCGCTTCCCTTACGTTGGTTTACGAAGTCGTGTAAGAAACATTTCTGAAGAATTACAGAAAATGATCGAGAATGAGGCCCAATGTCAGAGGAACAGATGAGCCAAGAGCTTCTACGTGTACCGTGGTATCAAAATCACCATTCGCCAGAAGCAAGGGCTGACTGTGCACATATTTAGGCAGGTGTGAAAAAATGCTATGAACTAAGAATGCTTTGAAAAATGTAAACAATAAATGTTTATTTTTTATCCATTTACATGGTAAGACTGAGCACAGCAACAAGACACAACGTAGTTATACTGCATCAGCAGGGTCTCTCCCAGACAAAGATTTCAAAGCAGACAGGGGTTTCAAAATGTGCAGTTCCAGCTCTTTTGAAGAAGACGTTGAGGATCATAGACGCAGTGTTCAGCCAAGGAAACTTAATGCAGCTGATGAAAAACACATCAAGCTTATTTACCTTCGAAATCGGAAGATTTCAAGCAGTGGCATCAGCTCAGAACTGGCAGAAACCAGTGGTACCCAGGTACAGACATTTACTGTCCGGGGAAGTCTGGTCTTCATGGAAGAGTTGCAGCCAAAAAGCTCTACCCCGACAAGGAAACAAGGCCAAGTGACTGAACTAAGCACGTAAACATAGAAACTAGGGTGCAGAAACATGGCAGAAGGTGCTCTGGACTGATGAGTCAAAATTAGAAATATTTGGCTGTAGAAGAAGGCAGTTTGTTCGCTGGAGGCTGGAGAGAGGTACAATAATGAGAGTCTGCAGGCAACAGTGAAGCATGGTAGAGGTTCCTTTCCAGTTTGGGGCTGCATTTCTGCAAGTGGAGTTGGAGATTTGGTCAGGATGAATGGTGTCCTCAATGCTGAGAAATACAGGCAGATACTAATCCATCATGCAATACCATCAGGGAGGCGTATGATTGGCACCAAATGTATTCTGCAGCAGGAACATAACCCCAAACATACAGCCAATGTCATTAACAACTATCTTCAGCTTAAAGAAGAACAGAAAGTCCTGCAAGTGATGGTATGACCCCCACAGAGCCCTAATCTCTACATCATCGAGTCTGTCTGGGTTTACATGAAGAGACAGAAGAATTTTAGGAAGTCTACATCCACAGAAGATCTGTGGTTAGTTCTCTAAGATGTTTGGAACAATTTACCAGCCGTGTTCCTTCAAAAACTGCACAAGTGTATCTGGAAGAATTGATGCTATTTTGAAGGCAAAGGGTGGTCACACCAAATATTGATTTAATTTAGAATTTTCTTCTGTTCCTTCACTGCATTTTGTTAATTTATGAAGAATTGATGAAAATAAACTGTTAACACTTCCATTTTTGAAAGCATTCTTAGTTTACAGCATTTTTTCACACCTGCCTAAAACTTTTGCACAGTACTGTATATGTACACAATACATACAAACATAAGATAGTATATACATGACACATACAAAATTGGCATAAGGCATACAAGGCATAAGGCATGACAAGGCATACAAGTATTGTAAAACAGATTAGTGCTTGAAAAGTTACTATTCAGGAGGTAAGCAAAGTCACGGCGCAGAAAATGTTGTCGATGGTGGCAATTCTTTACACTGCAGGTAAATGCTAGCACAGAGTATGGGGTCGAATAAATGTATGACAGTGTGGTGGGGGTGGGTACATGGTGCTGAGGGTTTCTACAAGTAGATCAGATGGAGAGACAGCAGTAGCATTCCACAGCAAAGACAGTCTAGACTAGGAGTGAAGAAAGTGAGTGGGCAGAGTAGAGTTCGGCTGCTAATACACCTATATAAGTACTTTATGGAAATGATGATGAGGAACAAGGTCTCCACAACCATCAGCATTTGTGAGCAAAAGGTCACAGTATAAGAGAGAGATCAATATGATAAACAAATAAAGAGATACATTTAGGTAAACAAATGACAGAAGCAAAATATGGTCATTTTATCAGTGTCAGTATGAGCATTATATGACATCGAAGGAGAGGGAGAGGATGAATGGCAAGGTGTATGGGAATTTTGTTTAGGTTAAGTTTGATGAATTATGTTTAGTTATGGTTAGCTGACGTGGTGCATGCAGATTTGAGTTAGGATAGCAAGGGTGGCAACCGTGCCCAACTGAATGGTGAGAGCCGCAACATCGCATGCTGTATCCAGGATCCGTTAAGGCCTTCCGTCACAGTAAAACATGCAATGTCTCCAATTGATATGGAAAATTTGATGTGCTTAGTTGTGATGAGTTGTGATTAATTATGTTGGCTGGCTTGGTGAAATGAGTGTAGGTACTTCCTCATCAGAACTTAAATAATAATAAATTGTGGAATAATGAATTGTGTCTGTGTGTGTGCAATCAATAAACGTATGTAAATTGAAATGATAAAACTGTATGTGTTTTTTAATAAGCTTGACAAATATATGTAAGAGGCGGCGCTCACAGACACTAAAAAATTAAATGTTTCATTTGTGTGTGTGTGTGTGTGTGTGTGTGTGTGTGTGTGTGTGTGTGTGTGCGTGTGTGTGTGTGTGTGTGTGTGTGTGTGTGTGTGTTTGTTAAAGAAATGCTAGTCAATTAAAGTGAAAAAATATGAATACATTTTCAGTGGGCTCAGTGGGTGAGAGACACCACTGACAGACTAGATGTCAGTAGAGAACCGGACTGTGAAGGTCAAGCATCAAGCTCATTTCTAACGTACATTTCTAATGAGGAAGCGTATCAGGGAAGAGGGCAGGCTATGCTAGTTTGTAATAAGTAGTTCGTTTTTATGTTGGTGTCTCGAGGTTGCTGCATATGTTGCTAAATATTCTAACTTAATTTTGAGTTTTCATCCTGCAGTTTTTGTCTTACTTTGTGGTTTTTAATGATCTAATGTTCTTACTGCAATAGTAAAAACTATTTGTCTTTTGACAAGAGGAAGACACTTGGCAAAGGGGAACCCATTAGACAAGATGATTGTTGTCAGGGACAAACATGACAAAAATGTTGTGCAGACCAGTCTGAGAGAAGTGATAAAATCCCTTGTGACTGAACCACCTGTAATTACATTTGAAATATGATATGCCATTATGTGGCTGATCCTAATCTAAGCGATTGGCGATGCAGAACACGTCAAAGTGTATTTTACAGATTGGTGTGGGTGTGCTTCTTGTACTTCTAGAAAACTTAGTGTACATAAGGTAAGTCGTAGAAACCTTTTCTCATACAACGAACACAGCTTTCACTCGCAGGCGGTTTCTCTGTTCCTCACCTCTATTTGGCTTAGAAGCACCAGGAAATAATTGAACTATGCTCCTCTTCTTTCTCTTATTTGGTACGTTTTTGCTGCACTATGTCGAATCACTGAATATTCTTTAAATGTAGTGTATAAATATAAATGACTAAAAACATGAATTTAGAATTCTGTTTTGAATGTAGAGAATTTGCATCATGACAGTTGATAATTTGTCTTTGGTACAAAAGCAGATCACACATTTTCTGCCTTTTGGGAACAGTTTTCTTCACCCTTAGCTCAGCTCTCTCTCACCAATACTACTTTGTGGACGAACCGAAGAGCTGGAGTGAAGCACAGAGTTACTGCAGGACCCATCACACAGACCTGGCCACCCTTTACGACACAGACGATGTGAACGCACTGACTCAACTTGGCAGCCAGACCGGCTCTGCTTGGATTGGACTTCATGATGATGTGCTGAACAGCTGGAGATGGTCCATTACGAACAGCAGCTTCTATGGTCCGGGAGAGACAGAGTATAGAAACTGGGCAACAGGAGAACCTAATAACGTTCAAGGAGAGGAGCTGTGTGGAGAAATGTTCCAGAGTGGAACATGGAATGATATACCTTGTGACACTGTCTATCAACACATACTCTTTGTTTGCTATGGTAAGTGTCAAAGAAAGCACACTTAAGTAAAGTCATGTTGGTTTAGCACACTAATGTAACATTTTGTGTGATTCCTATTTTATTGTGGCAGCTTTAAATAGAATGACTAAGCAATTATTAATTGTATGTTCATGTTACAGGAGTAGACGATAGCTACGTTCTCATAACGACACCATTGTCATGGAATGATGCCCAGGCCTACTGTAGAGCCAACTATATTGATCTAACAAGCATAAGGAACGCAGCAGAAAATGAAAAGGTCCATGATGCCGCTAACGACAACAGAGTATTCATCGGCCTTTACAGAACCAGAACATGGTCAGACAGCAGTGACTCCTCTTTCAGACACTGGAAATCAGGCCAACCTGATAACAGCAATAATGCTCAACACTGCACTGCAATGTCATTTAGTGACTCAGGCCAGTGGACAGATGAGGATTGTGCCACTTCCCTCCCTTTCTTCTGCTACAGAGGTAACTCGTGTTACATGTTGTTAATTGGCATTTTGATGTGAAGCTGCCAAAGCACCAAACTACTTTTGAAGCTGAATAACATTTGTATCGATTTGCCCACTTTGTATGAATGTGTGTGTGCATGTGTGTGTGTGTATGTTTGTGTGTGTGTGTGTGTGTGTGTGTGTGTGTGTGTGTGTGTGTGTGTGTGTGTGTGTGTGTGTGTGTGTGTGTGCTTGTATGTGGTGGGTGTGAGTGTGTGTGTGTGTGTCTGTGTGTGTGTGTGTCTGTGTGTGTGTGTGTGTGTGTGTGTGTGTGTGTGTGTGTGTGTGTGTGTGTGTGTGTGTGTGTGTGTGTGTGTGTGACATGTGACAACTCCATTTCTCCCTACTACACACCACTTACATGAACTACCTGACTCTCCAACAGCCTTTGTAACAGGTCTGAGAATGGTGGTTGACACAGAGAATGACCTTACTGAAGCTGAGATTGAAGAGCTGATCCTAAAACCAGTAAGTGAAGGCATTCTTTAAAAAGTGAATATTTTGTTGCAAAGCTCCTATAAGTGACAGTATTTTTTGCCAGCTTTATGCCATAGTTCAAGGCTGTTCAATTTGGGGCCCGCGGCCCACGCTGGATTTTTTTGGCCCGCACTCTGGTCAGAATTAAAGTCAGAACATCATTCGTTAGACAGCATTTTAAGTTCAATGCTTGGCCACTGCTTGGCCACAGTTTTAACATTGTATTAGATGGGTCAAGGGGGGGGCGCTGTTGACCTTTTGTCAATACAGATCCATAGCTATGGTTATCTAGTTGCTATGCTAGCTAAGGAAACTTTTAATAACAATTTAAATGGAGGAGCTCCGTTTGCATGAAATGATAGCTAGTTATCTAGCTGATGTTATAGTCTCCTCGATTTAACTTATACATTTGTAATGGGAAAAGGTAGAAACCCTCAGGGTGCCTGTGCAACTTCGTATGAACTAGTTCATATTCACATATCTCAACACGAGTTCAAAGCTAGCAGCTGCCAACTGTAAGTACCTTACCTATGTGTGTGTAAAGAGTGTTGATATGAAATATGAAAACAACCAGTAGTCAATTTGCAAGCTTCCAATTGAATGGTGATTTAAGATACTCTATCTTCAGTTGAGGTCGAGGCATGACGCTCTCTCGCTAAAAGTTTCACCTGTTCGTGTTGGCGTAACAAATGTTTGTGGAGTTTGCTTGTGGAGTCAAGTGCAGTAGAGAGGCGCTTGTCTCCAGGGCACAGCCTACACCTAACTGTTATATTTTTCTCTTTTACGGATTCAATAGAAAATAATGGGAGTATTTCCATCTATCGAAACATCAGTGGTCACTCTTGTTGCCTGCCATCATGTTTATTAGCCTTTTGTTAATGGCTGTTTGTTGATTAGCCATTATATAAGTCCCCTCCCTACGGCACAGGGATTTTAACATCATCCCTGTGTATGTCCTCAATAGATTATATTAAATTAGTATGATATGTTAATACATTTTTCTTTTTTTACCTGAAGCAAATGTTATCTTTCCCCATAATTTTCTTCTTGGAGTATACAAGAATGCTTAATTTACATGTTACAATCACAAGAAAATGATGGGGGGGGGGATACCCAAGACCCCCCTACAGGGGTTTGGTTTGTCCCCTCGTTCTGAGTTTGCAGGTATGTTTATTAATGTGAATGTAAATTGGGTACAAATATGCAATACATTTAAATGTAATGGCGCATGACCTCACATGAAACTTTGGTTTTGGCCCTTTGCGCTCAGATTAATATTTGGCCCCTGTCAAGAAAGGGCACCCCTGCCATAGTTGGTGCAGACACATGTAACATACAAACAGCTACAGTCTCTCAAACTTGCGTAATACAATCAGACTATGTTGGAATATCCCATACTGATGAAACAGTCCAGGAAACGATTTCCCCATAGGATCAGTTTTGGGGGCAAAAGCACAGAGAAGGTTTTCATCTAAAAGAAATGTTTGCATCTACTCTCCCGTTCTCATGTAATTGTTGTCACCAGTTTCGTGAGGAGCTCATTCAGAATGGCCTTCCAAACAGCACCACTCTGAGTTTGAGACGCGTTCACCGGATCAACCCATGAAGAAGTCCAACATCATGATTTTCCCCACAGCAGATTATACTTGTGGCGATGAGTTGGAAATTACTCTTGGTTACTCACAAGGAGTAGTTCAGCTACACAGTGTAAATAGTAATTGTATTTATAGAATACAGTAGGGAAGTAAAACTGTAAACTACACTATGTCAAATGTACTAAAATGCTTTATTATACAGTAAGAGAGTGCAAATCTGTGGAACTATTACTATATTGCTAACTTTTCTTCTGTGTACTTTGTCTGTGTACTGTGTCCTGTGCACATGTTAAATGTTTTGGCTGATATATTTATGTATACAATGTGTGAATGCGTTTAGCATTGTGATAAGAATTCAGCACAATCTGACTTTTATGTCTTCTTTATAAATAAGAAAACAAAATGGCTACTACAAGGTGATGAGGAAGAAGGAAATGTTTATTTGTGTTATTTGACACTGAAACACAAAATTCCTCTCCCCTCTGCACTTCCTTCTGATAACAACTGATACTTTTTCTAATCATGAGTTCCAAACATGACAATAATGTGGGCAGGTGTGTTTTTTGACTTCATACACTGATCATACACTGACATGTATATGCAGTTTAGGTTAGTGTATTGCATAACAGTGATAGTGTGATAGAGTCATTAACACTGTTAATGACTTAAGAATATATGAATCAATTGCATGTATTAATGTGTTAATAATGGCCTTGTATGAATCATGTGCTTATGAAAGCAGGCACATGGCTTCTGTGTTTCTGTGTGTTGGTAACTTTGAATATTATTAGGAACTGACGCCATCTAGTCTGCATATGAGTAAGAGTTATATACGAGAGGAGAGAGACCTATATGCATATGTTTGGATGAACTCAGAGGTGATAAGAAGGGTTGAACTGTGCTTGTTCTACCCTGCATAAAAATGTCACCCTTGCCTTTCAGAAAGCGCAGATGGGATGAAACAAAAGGACTTTTAGTCGAGCGTGGCTATTCTTGCTGTCAATAGAAACATTTATGGCATCAGAATTAGATAAATCTTAAGTATATAAACCCTGTGCGATGTAAGTGAAATTGTTTCCCTTTCATCATTGTGCTGTGAGTGAGCCTGTTTGCAATTGTCACTGAATAAATGTACTGATCTACATCTCCGGAGTCCTCAGATAATAACTTGAGTGAATTTTCACCAAACACACAGACATACCAAAGGTGGTGTTCACGGCGAGATCCCAGATGTGTGTCATTCAGAATTAGGCTCGGTTCAATCCATCTCATCAACTGATACAATGCCATACAAGTTGGGCAGAGTTGGAGTAGATATCATCCCATCTGCCACACACATTGCTTCAGGCCATTTTTTCTGAGAAATGGTGGAATCCATTCCCAAAACTGGATACGTTACTCCATTTCAAAAAGCACACTGTGCCATCCAGTGGACGTTTTGAAAAATGACAGAATTCCTGTATGGAACTGCTTTTTGACAACCTTAATTTCAGTTATCTCTCCCTCTTGGTTATGGGGTTTTTAGTTCACGCGCTATTCTCTAGACAGTGATGGGCCACACTTTGGGGGATCTTGGGGCTGCATGTGGTGATGGCACCAGGCTCCACTGGCATGTTAAAAATGTGATGATCATTGTTATTAGGGATTTGATGATCATGATTATCTGGTCATTTGAACTTTATTATTATTTATATACCCACTACTTATCTAATTTGCTTGCTTACTTATCTTTTTTGCTTGCTAGTAAATGCTGATTTGTTTGTCCAGTGGGGTACCACTTTACAATAAGGCTTCATTATAAAGGTTTATAAATGGTTTATAAATATGTTATTAATTAGGCTGTAAACCCTTTGTAAGTCATTAATAAGCCCTTATAAATTAGTTATAAACACAGTGTTTATACATCGATGCGGGCTCACTATTTGGGAAGATACCCATCTTCAACCCACAACCCGCAACCCACTGTCTATCCCTTAACGTGCTCTACTAGCCCAATTGCACACTCCCTACCATTCTTGCATCTGTTACTAGAGATTAAACCCCGGGTTGGGTGGTTCACAACGTAGACATATATACTTGAATAGTTGACCACACGCAAGTTAACACAGATAAACAAAAGCTAAACTTCTTGAAATAATGTGACAACTCATTGCCTGTGCATCACCTCCAGCAAAGGTTAACGTCAGTGGGCGTTAACCGGTCAGCTGTTAGCTAGAATAGTTAGCTAGAAGTTCGTTGTGTCTGAATGATTTTAGCAGCAGCTAAGCAGCTGGCTATCCTAGCCTGTCACCCTACTGGATCCATCATTAAGATCACATCAGGATGACAAGAAAATCGCAAATATGATTTTGATCCACTATTGTTGCGCAATGATATCCCCTGTCCTCCCAGCTCCCGATAAGTTAAGCTAACTCATTTTAATGTGCTAGCTATCGCTAGCTAGCAACGGGAGTTGCCATTAACTAGGGAGCTACAAACATAAGATATGGCAGAAACAACGTCATTACCAGTCTGGGCCTCGTTTCCCGAACGCGCACTTAGCCTAAAAAGCACTTGAAATCGCTCGTAAGAGGATTCCTACGTTGCAGACGGGTTTCCCAACGCCACACTTAGCTTAAGTGTATCTTTCATTGAGAGGAATTGTACGTGTGGTCAGGACCAGTAGTAACTTCACACTTAGCGATGTAATCCACCAGGGGCGTCGTTCGACCGTCGTTCGGAAGAAACGGGAATTAAAAAAAAAAAACATGGCTACTTGAAGCGAGGAATATTTTACATGAATAAAGCTATCTACACAACTTTTTATATGTTTATAACGACTCGGTTTGATCGGAAATGTGCTACGCGACCAATGCAGAGTATTTAGGTCTTGACTGAAGCTTTCAAACAGTAGTTTGATGGCACATTTAGCGCTTATGCCACCACTCCATTGGCTTATATGGTAGCTTCTAGCTAGATGGTTGTATATTATGTAGAAGAAATCCAAACGATGTTTCTGTGTATAGCACATCATGAGAATGTCATTGTTTCACCTGCCTATTCCCATCAAAATAGAAATAAAGAATATTGAGTATTTGAAAATAAAGATTAGGCTATACAAAACTAGTGCATTGCCCGTAGGAATTATGCATTCTGTAGTGTTAGCAGACGTAGGGCTGTTGGGTAGTGTAATGGCAAGACATATTTGCACTCCACATAGGTACAGGTTACACTGAAGTATTATTGTGATGCATGTTTCCTTTTCATTAAGAAATGTGTTAATGGTAGCCTTTTTGGAGAGTTACCAACAAATAAAGTTTGAGATTATGTAGTGGATGCAGTTGAATATACTGTAGATGTCAACGTTGCTGTCTAAACTATAAACTAAATGTCATAAAGAAAGACATTATTTAAAATGAAGTTATGGTTGAAATAGGATCACTTCTTTATTGTAAGGGTAAGTGTAGGGCAAGAATGGTCATGCAGTTGGACTCAAATGTAGGTTAATTTTATTGAATGTATGTAGCCTACTGTACTGTATGACTTTGATGATGCTAGCTTTGACAGCCCACTCTCAGACAGATCGTAATAAATGTCCTTACAATGGGAACACAGTTTAAATAGGCTTCTCTGCTGGAGATGGCGTTACTATCCCCGCCCCGAATTTAGTGCACATTGCACGTTCGATGCACGCATAGGCTAGCTAATTTCACAGCAATTAACGTAAACAGGTTAACCTGACGTAAACAGCTCCTAAGAGCTACTTAAGAACTCGTGCACTTTGCGCTCGTGCACCTGACTTTAAGTTGATGGTTGGGAAACGCACGTAAATACAAAGTGCTACTTAGTGTACGATGTCGCGAAAATCCACGTAGGCCGTTAAGATACATCGTTATCGGGAAACGAGGCCCTGTTTAGTTACATTACAGGGAAACCATCCATGAAGTACATGGAATTGTGAAAGAAATTATTAAATATTATCATGAAGTTTTAGACTAAAAGGGAATTCTTTGAACTGCTATTTTCTATTGTGTTCTGTGTTCTGTTTCTTTGCTCTGTTAAGAGGAATGCAGAGTCTGTTAGAAAGGGGGGATGTGAAACTCAGAGATGTCATGAAATGTTTACGTTGATACTGAGATAGTGATTGATAATGCCATGTGTTTCGTGAACTCTTCTTGATTGTTGGTTTTTAATCAAGCAAGTTACTCAGAGGTTGAGTGAGGGGGTTTTAGGTAAATATTCTTATCTTTGGAGAACAGAGACCAGATGGCAAAATCGTAAGGGACCTGGGAGTGGTCAATGTATTTTGCAACCACTGATTTCTGTACTAAAAGAGCTATGTAGCCAGGGAGAGCTCAGAGGTGATACGAGTGGTGTCATGGATCCTCTCCGCTCGGGGCCTGAGCGTAATAGTTCTGTTATAACTTTACTCTGGCTTGTGGTGTCTTTATTCTAAGTAATTCTAACAAAACTTAGTAAGAGTTTAGGATTTTTTCCTGACAGGAATTGAGTCGGAATATTGTCAACACAAGTTTTTTGTTTTATTTTTTCGTTTCAGGCTCTGGGCTGTAAAGCGCCTTGAGACCATTGTATTGTTCTGGCGCTATAGAAATAAAATGTAATTTAATTAATACATTATTTAAAAAAGTAAAATGGGTTGATTTTGTTTATTCCATTCTGAAAGTGATTAACAATGATATTAAAATCATAGGTAAAGGTTGTTTATGTCAAACAATGTCAGAGAAGGACTGAAATGCCAGGTTTGATTTTGGACGGCTGGTAAGCCAAAAATTTAATTTCAAGCCCTTCATGTATACGTACATGTGATAATCGCAAATCATTCAATGAAACAGACAGTGAAGCGAGGCTTCGGCAGACTACGTACGGCACAGTAACTGCCAGCAGTGAACTTTTTTGGTGCTTCACCACACTCTAACATTAATGCCCTGACAGTGGCAATAAGCTTTAGTTTTATTTATTTGATTAAACTGCCACTTTATAAAAATGCTGATGTTAAGTGTTTGCACAACAAATATTGTGGCACTTTTTATCATATGGCTAAACATTAAAAATAAAAGTGTGCTATACACTACTTTTGAATTGATTATTGGTTTTGCGTATAGAAATGAGATTAATCGTGATTAATCAGGGAAAAATGGAGCCTTATTGTAAAGTGTGAAACACATCATCATCTAGTTATCAGTTAAAAACATTTATAACTGGCAAAATGGAGCCTTGTTGTAAAGTGTGAAACACATCATCATCTCGTATTCAGTTACCAACATTTATAACTGGCAAAACAGAGCCTTATTGTAAAGTGTGAAACACATCATCATCAAGTAATCAGTTACTAACCTTTATAACTGGCAAAACGGAGCCTGTGTGTGTGTGTGTGTGTGTGTGTGTGTGTGTGTGTGTGTGTGTGTGTGTGTGTATCAGTATGTAACAATACAGATTACTAACCGTCCACCCTGAGCCTTAGAACTCTGTCCTTCTCTGGTGGAGCCTGGATGTTGAGTTACAGACACATTTTATGAGGGGCCGTGAGGGACATTATTCAGAATACCCTCTCACACACACAACTCAACATGAGCTCATTTTGCCCCTGTTGCTTATTTCTAAACAGTGTCAAAATAAGTGACAAGGGACAGACTTGGGATGCAACAGAAACCTGATGATGTGTATCTGTACCAAATAACATGATGGTTCATTTATTTAAACATCTTATGGACATTAAAAAGGTATGTAGGCTAGTCATTGTGACCAAAGACTATGTACTATGGCAATGAAGAACGAGCCCAGATGTTTTCCCTTTTGAATGATGGAATGTCACAAGGTCGATGCAAATGGCAACAGCGCTGAATTTGGAGGGTAATCTATGTGGCCACCAGATGGAGATAGAGTCCACATTGGGTTCCATGGGAGTTCTAAAGTCACATGTCTCTTACCTACAGTACCTGCTGCAGAACACCTCATTCCCTTGTCTCACCTACTGAATAATACCCCTCAGGTCACTCTTGACACACAGTACATTCCAATTACATTCAAGATCACATTAGTAACGTAAACATATTTAACCAGGGTCCAACAATGTCAATGGACAGTTATGGTTAGAGGTCTAAGAGCTCCTCCCTGATGAATCTAAATTAGCCTCAAAATATATTTTGCTTACTTCTTAATGGTCTTCGATTTAATCCATCGTACTTTTTCGTTAAATTCAGGGAAATTCTCCTCAAATTACTCATAGCTGTCTGCCCAGTGTGTGTGCTCAAAAAACTTGTGTTAGTTGTGACTCAGAGCTATGTCAACTAAATGGGAGACGGACGAGGGATCAACAAAAAAACAATAATTTATTTAAAAGATAATGAAATAAGGATGATAACAACAACAACAACAGTCAAAGCGCAGCCGTCTGCAACGGGGAAGGGGTTTCTCCTGGGAACTGGAGAAGAAGTGCTGATATAGGCCACAGAGCCAAACTGGGCACAGGTGTAACTCATCAGGCCTGATGACCCACCACTCCAAACAGGAAACCTGAAATAGAGCCAGCAAGAGGGAAAGGACACCTGGTGAAGTGGAGGAGTCGTCACAGTATACTGAGTGTGAAAGTGTAAGTGTGAAACAGGCTAAGGGGAGAGGAGAAGGGGAGGGGGAACAGTCAGGATCAAGGCAGATGAAATCATACATGTATCATGATGAGCATGCTAGAATACATATGATAAATGTTCACAGCATTCATATGTTAAATGTACACAATATATACAAACATAACATGGTATATACATGATGCATACAAATTGATTGAGGATAGGGTGGGGAGAGAGCATTCAAGTATTGTAGAACAGCTTAGTGGGCAGAGATGGGCAAAAATACATCAACATACAAAATACAAAATACCCCTCAAATAAATGTATCAAAATAAAATACAAAATACTGTTGCCAGAAAATGTAACAAAATACAATACATGTATTTTGTATTTTTAAAATACAGGAAATACTTTTTCTGAATTTTCAGTTTTCTCACAATTTGGTATAGCAGAACATTCAGGTTTGGGCTATTCAGTGGCGTAACGTAGTTACCACGGGCCCAGGTGCAGGCTATTATGACGGGCCCTTGTCAGTGGTGTAAGGCAGTGGTTCCCAAACATTTGAGTCCCGTATCCTTTTTTTCATGTTTGTAACCGCCGTCACCACGCCCTTCCCCCCGCACACATATTCCGCTCTGGTGAACCCAGTAAAAAAGGAAGAACAGTCACAGAATGTCAGTGTAACTAAGCAAAGCTATTAAAAGACAACAACTTGATTGATTTTGTATGTATATATACTTTTTCAGGTAGCAGCTGTGTGACTTTCATGTTTTCACAAAACAGGGCTCTCTGTCACTGCCCTATCTGAGTGGGCTGCCCTATCTGAGTCCCACACATCGCGCATGCTCAAACACAAACGGTTTACGGCCGAAGGCTCAATATCAACATATCTGGCTTGTCTTAACGCATAATGTAGGTTTATTTAACGTAATGTTTTATAATTTTGTAAACGGTTAACAGCATAAGGCTCAACGTCAACATATGGGGCTGGTCTTAACGCATAATACGGGTACATTTAATGTTATATTTAATTGTGTTGTAAACGGTTTACAGCATAAGGCTCAACGTCAACATATGGGGCTATTTTGTATTACTGTTACTAGTAATGAATGCACTGCTTAATTAATAATTCAATAAACATGAAGCTTTACATCATAAACCTTGGTGGATTACCTGGCTCGTTGTAACAGTGTCGCAAAGTAAAGCAAGCGACTACGATCCGGTAACTACTACGCATGCGCGACTCAGATAGGGCAGCCGACTCAGATAGGGCAGCGACACTCTCATTGCAATCTCTATGGCTTCCGGGAGGGCTATCCCCACCGTGCTTTCGTCATACGTAATTGCGTATAAGGACATCATACGCCTTTGATCAAGTCACATTGTGTCAAGATGGCTATACGCTCAGTGCAACAACTCGATTCGCTCTTTGAAAGAACCTCCTTTAAGTCGGTGTACTAATGAAGATAAATTAACAAGGATCAAGACAGCTTTCTAAGTTTTCGACCACAGCCCTGTTTTGTGAAAAAAATGGATTTAACATGAGAGTCAATGAGAGAGATTTAGGGTGATTTCCTTTTCGCCCCAAAAAGGGGCGGGCCAGAAGAAGCACCACTTTTTGGAAATTGACTGATGCCTGATTCGACAATGACATTCAGAGGCAGATCAGATGGTCTAGTCAGTGGTAGAATCCGACAGAAAAAAAATCTCCTTCTGCCTAAACACTGGAGAAAGTAATTTGAGTAATTTAAATACAAAATGACTCCACTCTAAAGTATTTTGTTACAAATTACATTTGATTTTTTTATCGGCCGTATCAAATACAAATTACAAAATACTCAAAAGCAAATTTACTAGTATTTCAAATACAAGTAATTGAAATACTGCCCATCTCTATTAGAGGGCATACAGTGTGCTCGTAAGGTTACTATTCCATGGGTAAGTAGAGTAATGAAACAGAAAACGTTGTCAATGGTGGCAATTATGTACATTCCAGGTTAAAGGAGAGGGGGAAGCTGCACTGCGAGGTGTTTGTGAATTTAGGTCGTCTTTAGTTTTGATGATTTATGTTTAGTTATGGTTGGCTGACATGGTGAAATGAATGTACCTCCTCATCGGAACTAAAATAATGAATTGTGTGTTTGTGTGTGTGTGTGTGTGTGTGTGTGTGTGTGTGTGTGTGTGTGTGTGTGTGTGTGTGTGTGTTAAAGAAATGCTAGTTAATTAAAGTGACCAAAAATCAATATGCTTCATGGGTTCAGTGGGTGAGAGGCAGCACTGACAGACTGGATGTCAGTAGAGAACTGATTTGTGACTATCCAATTTGTAATGAGTAGATAGTTGTAATGTTGTTGTCTTTGAGCGTGCTGCCAGTGCCATATTCTACTTAATCTTTTACATTCATGTTAAAAAATGTTGTGCAGCCAAGTCTGAGAGAGTTGTTATATTACATTTCAAATACATGATGTTATCTGTGGCTGATCCTAATCTAAGCCATTGGCGATGCAGAACACGTCAAAGTGTATTTGACAGATTGGTGTGGGTGTGCTTCTTGTACTTCTAGAAAACTTAGTGTACATAAGGTAAGTCGTAGAAACCTTTTCTCATACAACACAAGGTTCACTCGCAGGCTGTTTCTCTGTTCCTCAGGCCTATTTGCTTAGAAGCACCAGGACAAAATGTAATCATGCTTCTCCTCTTTCTCTTATTTGGTAAGGTCTGCTGAACTAC
This sequence comes from Sprattus sprattus, assembly GCF_963457725.1. Lineage (NCBI taxonomy): Eukaryota > Metazoa > Chordata > Actinopteri > Clupeiformes > Clupeidae > Sprattus > Sprattus sprattus. The sequence goes on along the minus strand of NC_137924.1, from coordinate 45,012,486 downwards.
ATGGAATCACTGAATATTTTTCAAATGAAGCCTGAAAATCTGCATGATTGAAAAAATGAAGGTGCATTTTGAACGTAAAGAATTTTGAATTCAGTATTTTGAATGTTGAGTATTTGCATCATGACAGTTGATAATTTCTCTTTGGTACAAAATCTGATCAAAATAACTAATTTTCTGCTTTTTGGGAACAGGCTTCTTCACCCTTTGCTCAGCTCTCTCTCACCAATACTACTTTGTGAACGAATCGAAGACCTGGAGTGAAGCACAGAGTTACTGCAGGACCCATCACACAGACCTGGCCACCCTTTACGACACAGACGATGTGAACGCACTGACTCAACTTGGCAGCCAGACAGGCTCTGCTTGGATTGGATTTGGATTGGATGACGATTTGAACACCTGGAGATGGTCCATTACGAACAGCAGCTTCTATGGTCCGGGAGAGACAACGTATAGAAACTGGGGAACAGGAGAACCCACTAACCATGGTGGACACGAGCTGTGTGTATTTATGATACCTAGTGGAATATGGGTTGATTTTCCTTGTAACCATTTATTTCACTTCGTACTCTTTGTCTGCTATGGTAAGTTAACACACTTAACTAAAGTAATTTTAGTTCAGCACACTTATGTAACATTTTGTGTGATTCCTATTATATTGTGGCAGCTTTAAATAGAATGACTAAGCCATTATTTATTGTATGTTCATGTTACAGGAGTAGACAATAGCTACATTCTCATAACGACACCATTGTCATGGAATGATGCCCAGGCCTACTGTAGAGCCAACTATATTGATCTAACAAGCATAAGGAACGAGACAGAAAATGAAAAGGTCCGTGAAGCCGCAAGTGGATACTTTGTATACATCGGCCTGTCCAGTACCAGAACATGGTCAGACAGCAGTGACTCCTCTTTCAGACACTGGAAATCAGGCCAACCTGATAACAGCGCTTCCTGCACTGCAATGTCATTTAGTGCCTCAGGCCGGTGGATAGATGAGCATTGTGCCACTTCCCTCCCATTCTTCTGCTACGGAGGTAACTCGTATTATATGTCGTTGCTTCATGCTTTCATGTTAAGCCACCTAAGTGCTTTTGAAGCTCAATAGTTTTTGTGTGTGTGTGTGTGTGTGTGTGGGTGTGAGTGTTTGTGTGTATGTGTTCGGTGTGTGAATATGTACGCATGCTTACTGGCTTGGCTTTCATGCAAAAGAAAAAGGCCTCTGAATCAACTTGCCAACTCTATTTCTCCCTTCTACACACCACTTACATGAACTCTCTGACTCTCCAACAGCCTTTGTAACTGGTCTGAGAATGGTGGTTGACACAGAGACTGACCTTACTGAAGCTGAGATTGAAGAGCTGATCCTAAAACCAGTAAGTGAAGGCATTCTTTGAAAAGTGATTTTTTTTGTCTCAAAGCTGCAATAAGTGACAGCCAGCTTTATGCCATAGTGGGTGCAAACACATGTTGCATACAAACAGCTATTACAGTCTTCCAAACTTGCTTAATACAATCAGACAGAAATATCACAAGTTGATGAAAGAGTCCAGGAAACTAAGTCCTGTTTTTGGGGCAAAAGGACAGTGATGATAAGTATCAAAATGGAATGTTTGCACCTACTCTCCCGTGCTCATGCAATTGTTGTCAACAGTTTCGTGAGGAGCTCATTCAGAATGGCCTTCCAAACAGCACCACTCTGAGTTTGAGACGCGTTCACCGGATCAACCCATGAAGGAGTCCAACATCATGATTTTCCCCACAGCAGATTATACTTGTGGCACTGAGTTGGAAATGACTCTTGGTTACTCACAAGGAGTAGTTCAGCTTCACAGTGTGAATAGTAATTGTATTTATAGAATACAGTATGGAAGTAAAACCGTATACTACACAATGTCAAAAAAAATGCTTTAGTATACAGTACGAGAGTACAAGTCTGTGGAACTAGAACTATATTGCTAACTTTTCTTCTGTTTACTTTGTCTGTGTACTGTGTCCTGTGCACATGTTACATGTTTTGGCTGATATATTTATGTATACAATGTGTGAATGAGTTTATCACTGTGATAAGCATTTAGCACGATCTGACTTTTATGTCTTCTTTATAAATTTGAAAATAAAATGGCTACTACAAGGTGATGAAGGAATTTTTTTTTTTTTAAATGGGAGGAAAACCCCAAGCAAAGCCAGCCTATATAAAAACCCTGTTTGTTCACATTATTGCTTTATTTTACAAAGATAACTCAAAACATACCTTTTATCAGTTGAGTCAGGAGGAGTCAACTCCTTCCTCATACATGCCTCAGAAAGTGTTGGCTTTGGTTTTTTAACTGGTGAACTACTGACCCTTTTTAGAGAGCCTCAGTGTTACGGTGCTCTGGTACAAGCCTGTGAAATTCCAGACCAACCAACCCAACCAAACACTACCATTTTCCACACACGGGTCTAAGACTCAAAGTTTGGTGCAACCCAACACCCAAGGGTGTACATCAAGGGAGAGAAGAATTTTCACATGAAGATTCACCCGCATCTCTGATTAGACCAGAGATTACATTCGGCACTCTGGAGCTTCAGGAACAGCATGGAGGACACGGAAACTGTCCTATTTGAACCTACTTCTATGAGGCACACATGAATATTATATACAAGAAGAATGAACATGTGAACTTCAAGTATAAAAGAATACTGAAATGTTCATACAAATAATGATTCTGATTCACAACTGATTTAACCCTCCTGATTTCACATCAGTTGCTAACTCTGGGTGTCTGTTGTGGTCTCTTGGGTGCTTGAGTTGGGTTCATGTCCTCCTGACAAGCCGATATCATTGAATACCTTTTCTTATCATGAGTTCCAAACATGACAATAATGTGGGAAGGTGTGTTATTTGAAACTGAAACACAAAATTCCTCTCCCCTCTGCACTTCCTTCTGATAACACCCTGAGACACTTACGTAATACCACTCTGGTCTACGAATGTAGTGATAAGATCACTGATATCACAGAACCATTTCAGCTAGTTTAGTATATGGGCAGATTAAATAGCAATAACCATTGTTCATACACTGACATGTGTTTGATGTTTAGGTTAGTGTATGGCATAACAAACATACCAAAGGTGGTGTTCACAGTGAGATCCCTCAGCCATTTCAGGACCCTGGACAGTTACAGTATTCTCGCATAAATTGAATGACTGACTGGCACACTATTTTACCAGTTTACTTCACCGTAAATCAATTTTCATACTTTTCATCAGGTGTTGGAATGCAATTCCATATTTGAACTCAAAAGAGAAAACTCATTTATCATTCTAGACTCTGTACTGTTCTTAAAGTCTATCCACTGAAGCCATGCCAGGCGTGTGTCATGCAGAATTAGGCTCGGTTCAATCCATCTCATTCACTGATCCAATGCCATACAAGTTTGGGCAGAGTAGATCTCGGAGATACCAAAGTTGAAATATGGAATTGCATTCCAACACCTGATGAAAAGTATGACAATTGATTTACAGTATACTGTAAACCCAAACAGTTCTACTAACCGTATTAACATTATGTATTCAGTACTTAAAACCTGGTATTTAGTTGACCCAACTTTAAATGTATTAGTTTTCTGAGCAAGTGAAGACGTTTTAATTGTATTGGAATGTATTTGTTTGAGTAAACATTGCCTGATAACTCACTTTTTTAGTATCTGACGTCATCAACGTCGTTGGGAACACCATTGGCTCTGGCTGGCATGGCGCTGCCATACTCCACGGCGGAACTGATGAAACTCAACCAACCCATCATTCCTGGCTGCATAGACTTATTCAGAAACCTTGGACTTCTACGTCGCCCTCGCTACATACAGAGAGGCTGCCGTCTCACACATCGTATAATCCACAGACCTTCTGGTACCTGTCATCTTACACCTGTCAATGTTCAGCCAAAGCTATCAGAAGCTACTTTACGGGACTGTTTACAAACTTCAGACCGGGGAGATATTCCGGATGCCGCGAACATAAAAACTAACCTAGGAGTCATCGTCGGAAACATCGCAAGACTACCCAAAACTAGGCGAAAACATGGAGTGGATCACAGTGTATCACGGAGCTTACAGAGACTTCCACCCTCAGCTCTGTCTCCCACCACCATGGAGCTGCTAAACACACAATCCCTCACTAATAAATCCCTCCTCATAAACGACCATATTCTGGACAAAGGGCTTGACTTCATGTGCCTAACAGAAACCTGGCATAAACCAGGGGAATACTCTGTGCTTAATGAAGCATGCCCCCCTGGATATAACTAAAAGGAGAAAGCCCGCAGCTCTGGTCGTGGTGGTGGACTAGTCATCATACACCGGGCTGAAATAAGACTGTCTCCTCTGCCAATGCCTGAATTTTCGTCTATGAAATGCCTGGCCTTCAAATGCAAACCTCCACACTCCATGACAGTGCTTCTAATATACCGTCCTCCAAAACCTAACCCAGCTTTTCTACCTGAGATAAGTGATCTGCTAACCACACTCTGCACTATGTCAACTAACATTGTCATTGTTGGTGATTTAAATATTCATGTTGACAACCCCTCCTGTCAGTTTGCAGCAGATTTTCAGAGTTTGCTTGAGTGTCTTGGCCTGCAGCAGCATGTTGAGATTCCTACTCACACCAAGGGGCACACTCTGGACCTGGTTATCACTGACTCTGCTCCCATCAGTAACCTACAGGTGTATGATATTGGTGTGTCCGACCACAAGGTGGTCTCAATGGCCTTGACTTTTAAGCTGCCTACTATTAGACCTAAGCGTCAAATGTCTTTCCGGAACTGGAAAAGCATTGACTCAGCCACCATGACCATGGATCTCCAGCTCATCACCTGCCCACCCTCTGCATCAGTGGATGAATTAGTGGAGCTCTATAATACATCCTTGAGCAGTGTTTTTGATCTCCATGCCCCTGTCAAGACACGTGAGGTCAATTTCTCACGCTCTGCTCCTTGGTTCACACATGAGCGGCGGAAAATAAAAACAGCTGGGCGTGTCCTGGAACGACGCTACAGACACTCTGGGCTGACTGTGCATAAACTGGCCTTCCGTGAACATCAAAGGGCCTACTCCAACTCACTTAAAGATGCTCGCTCACAGTTCTATTCCAACTTAATTAATAAAAACCCTGGCAACTCTAAACAGCTTTTTACCACCATAAATCATCTCCTGAAGCCACAACCATCCTCTTCAACTGAGGCTACAGAGGAGCAATGCAACAGCTTCATAGACTTTTTCAGATCCAAGGTCAACAACATTCGCTCTCAGATGTCAAGCTCCCCGGCTCTGCTTCCCTATGACACCAACGCCTCATCTGCGAGTGTGCCGTCTCCTCTACATCTCGCTGAGGTTGGGGAGAGCCATGTTGAAGAAATCCTCAGAAAAATGAGATCGTGTACCTGTACCCTGGACCCCATTCCCACTGCTCTGCTCAAGTCACACATCCCCACTCACAGTCCTTTCATCACTTAAGTTGTTAACCTTTCCCTTCAGTCTGGCTGTGTCCCACCTGCCCTCAAGGTTGCTGTCATCCGTCCCCTTCTTAAGAAGCCCACCCTGGACCCGGAGGTTCTAGCCAACTACAGGCCTATCTCAAACCTTGCCTTCCTGTCCAAGGTGTTAGAGAAGGTAGTTGCTTCTCAACTTCAGGACCACCTCAAACACAACAACTTGTTTGAAAAATTTCAATCAGGATTTCGTTCAGCCCACAGCACTGAAACAGCTTTGCTCAGGGTGACAAATGACCTGCTGATGACAGCCGATGCAGGATCACCCTCACTCCTCATCCTCCTGGACCTGACTGCTGCATTTGACACAGTGGACCACACTATCCTGCTAGAGCGCCTCCACACCACCATTGGACTATCAGACTCTGCACTCAAGTGGTTTCAGTCCTACACTGTAAAAAAAAATCTGTTGATTTTACGGTAAATTGCTGGCAGCTCAGTTGCCAGAACCTCACCGTAATAACTACAGGAAAATACCATCCGTTTATTTTACGGTAAATAACCAGCAGCTCAGTTGACAGAACCTCACCGTAGTAGATACAGAAATATACCATCCGTTTATTTTACAGTAATTAACCGGCAGCTCGGTTGCCAGAACCTCACCGTAATAAATACAGAAAAATACCTTCTGTTTATTTTACAGTAATTAACTGGCTGCTCGGTTGCCAGAACCTCACCGTAATAAATACGGAAAAATACCATCTGTTTATTTTACGGTAATTAACTGGCAGCTCGGTTGCCAGAACCTCACCGTAATAAATACGGAAAAAGGTCATCCTTTTTTAACTGTGAAATACCGGCAGCTGGCTCCAGAACCTCACCGCAATAAATACAATCAGTTTTTTTTTTAGGTGAATTACCAGCAGCTGGCTTACATAGCATTTCAAATTTTCACTGCAAAAAACACAATTCACCAAGCATACCATTGCCATAATAACCATACATTCAAGTTGGCTAAACATTTGTGTCAGACTGTTTTACTATAAAGAAATATTATTAAATTATTCCATGCAAACACTGGGCACTGTGATAACAAAAGTGTTTAATATGAAAACAACCATTTTATTCCTTGTTAATGACCTTCAAATACAAAAAACGAAGACGGCCTATTCTACATTTAGCCTAAGTCGTGCATACAACTCTCTCTCAACAATTTTGCCATAAAAAGCTCCAAGTAAAAAGAACGGCAGCATGTTTGAGAATCAAATTGATCGCTGTTTGAAATTATCCAAATGTACAACAGATAACAAATCACTTCCATCAGTCAGTTTAAGGTCAACAATATTGAACTGTGATATACATACAGTAGAGCAGCTTTGCCAGTTCAGATTTCTCCCTTTTTTGGGCCTATTTCCAAATTATAGGTTGTAATTAGAAAATATGATAAAATAATTTAATTTCAACATAGGAGTCAAAACATTCATCAGATACTGGAAATCAAAATCGTATAATGTACTCACTGGGTAGCATGCTAGGTATCTATGACGAGCATCGGAACTGCAAAATAAAATTACCAGGATACTGTATGCTAGGTCCAAAAATGTAAACAGTCTGTTTGCATAAAAAAAAAATGAGGTCCCAACACAGAGTTGCTTTCCTTAGCTTGCGAAGCAAAAAAGTGGGCCGTGCAGCGTGGTGAACATCACGAATCCAACAAAAGGAGGCAGTCTGATCATTTTAAGGAGAGAACACAGAGAACACAGGTGTCAAGTAATGAGATTTAGAGTTTATAATTCATATAATTACTTCCCTGGACAAACGAGGATGGGAGGAGTAAGACAGCAGTGGCAGATTAATATAATAAAAGTAGTTTGGCAGAGATGTCTTTAAAAAAGGAGCTAGAGAGGATAAAGTTTGATGAAGTTGTGCAACAAAGTAAGGGATACTTACCACAGCTTGCATAAATCGACTAAATCCACTCGTGATCAGCCAAGTCTGCAACTAATGTTAGGACTCTCGGGTTCACTGAGAGCACCTTTTTGTTCTTCCTCCACTCTACTTTCGTGCCTCTTTCCGGGTTGATGGAGAAAAAGCACCTTCATCAAAACAAATAAGCATTTTCTATTACCTTTTGAAAGATGAAATTAATGACTTAAATAGTCACAACAATAACAACAACAATTGTACCTTTGGAGAAACTCGAGTGTAGAACGAAGCTCGATGGGGTAATGCACATTGAAGCAGTAAAAACTGCTGAACATCAGGCACAGGGCTGACAAGACCTAGAAACAAACAGACATTTCTGAGATACAATTCATCAAAGTTACTGTCTCCAATGACAGTCTTCATCATCTGGTAGACAGGCAGGTTCCTCTATTACAGTTAGGCTAACACTAGCACTTGTGGAAGGACATTCAGAAGATCTAAGCCGATCAAGTGAGCCACTAATGGCATTGATAGGACAGTTTCTGTGCTTTCTGGACATATGGGCCGAGAAGGTAGATTTTAGAGAGAACAGAGTAATGCATCCTTCCACTGGGCAATTTACAGGACACCCCCCAACAATGTGCATCTTTAGATGAGCAACCAACTCTTTCACGTCACCACAGTGGCGCTCACAAAGGGGAACTGTGCATTTCAAAAACGCTGTAGCCAAATCCGGAGAAATCAATGATTTACCAGCATGATGGCGATAGTAATGAGCTTTAAAAGCAGGATATTTGGAAAACACCCGCTTGCAGCTAATGTTAACACACTTGAAAACCGCGCGAGGTTTATTGCGATGGAGCTTGAAATGGACAACATGTGCCTTTACAGATGGAAATGATGCACCACAAATGCAACAGGAATACATAGCCAAGCTATCAGCAAAGCTAGCTAACTAGCCAACTAAATCTGCACAAACTTAGCAGCTCAGCCATAAGGCACAGCGAACATCCACATAGTAGTATTCAAATCTGCCAACTCACAGTAGTGCTAACGTCAGATTTAAGATAAAAAGCTTCATGCAAAAAAAGTTAGCGTGTCTATCACGGTAACGACTATATGAATAACGGTCAGCAAGCACCTGCAGAGTGACCTACTTAACTCCACAGATGCACGTGTATGAATGCAAACGGTAGGAGCACGGCATGGTCAACTGAACCAAAGATTTTCCCTCCCAATCATCCGAAGGGGAAATATTACATTTCCATCCCATCTCCCAACCGAGGGTGTATATCTCTCTTAAGACGGTTAGATACCCATCCCTACCATGCAATTTCTACAAAATACCCCAACTACCTAAAATGAAAAAATCAACAGCTTACCTTGCACTTGTAAACCTCTATTTCTGTGCGTTCAGCTAGCACGCTGCTGCAACTGCTGCCGAGGTCAGAATCCGAAGGCGGAGTTTGCGGGGGCTGCTTAAACGTAAAATGCAGCAACGTTTGTAAAATGCCAGTTGCACAAAGCACCTTAAGGTTTGTTCTTTAAGTAATTTAAGCTGTGCGCATATTGTCTATAAACTGGAATAGCGAATAACATTACAAATCTGAGTATAACTAACTTTGACAAGTTTGAATGTGACAGCCAAACACAGCAGTGACATTAATTTCACGATGTTAGCTATGAATGCACCTATCAATCGCTAATGTTAGCAATAAATAACTCAACTGGTACCTTCAACATACATAGTTTTAACTAGCTTGCTAGTAAATTATGCAACCCACCGAACACAATAGCCTAAAACGTAATGATCCTATAATCTTACTTTAATAATTTTCTGTGACATTAATTTCACGATGTTAGCCATATTGTTAATGCACCTATCAATCGCTAAGGTCAGCAATAAATAACTCAACTGGTACGTTCAACATACATAGTTTTAACTAGCTTGCTAGTAAGTTATGCAACCCACGGAACACAATAGCCTTTAAACTTAATGATCCTATAATCCATAGAATTCAATTTATTAATTTGTTTGCCATGCAAAAAAATACCCCAACTACCTAAAATGAAAAATCAACAGCTTACCTTGCACTTGTAAACCTCTATTTCTGTGCGTTCAGATAGCATGCTGCTGCAACTGCTGCTGAGGTCAGAATCCGTAGGCGGTTGCACAGACTGGCTTGAGCGCACCTTCACGATAGGCCGCCATTTCAGGCTTCTGAATTGTGTGCGTGTGCATGTGTTTTGACGGCCAGTAAATGTATTTTTTTTTAAGCTAGAAAATGTAGTTTTTAAAGAATAAAATTGTGAAAAATATTGTTTTGGTATATTTACGGTATTTCTCTGTCAAGAGTATTCTAGCCCTACAAAAGCTGCCTTTTAACGGTAACAAAATGTGTTTGTTAAAGAAAATAACCGTGAAAATGAACATGGTGACAATTTTAAACATTACGGCGTGTGTCTGTGCTTTTGACGGACAGTAGATTTCTTTTTTACAGAAAAAAAATGTAAAAATGATGGTGCTGACCAGTATATTTATCTACGGTGTTTCCTTGTCTAGAATAATGTTTTTAACCTTTTCTGACTTTACGGCATTTTACCGCAGCGGTTTGACAGTTGTCGACCGTATAAACTACGGATATTTTTTACAGTGTACCTTTCTGGCAGAACTGAATATGTCTCACTGGGAAGTTGCAAGTCCAGACAGCTCCCTGTCTCCTGTGGTGTTCCGCAAGGGTCGGTCCTCGGCCCCATCCTCTTCATTATGTACATGCTCCCCCTCGGACGCGTCATCAGCAGACATGGGATGTCTTTACACTGTTATGCTGATGACACACAGCTTTATATCAAAACTGCCCCAAGCCCCACTGCCGCCATGTCATCTCTCAACGCCTGTCTTGGGGAGATAAAGGCATGGACAACTTTCTCCAGCTTAATAGTAGCAAAACTGAAGCCCTTCTTGTTGGTACCCTACACCAGGTTCAGTCATCCTCCTTGACTCATCTCACCTTCGACAGCCAGGTCATCCCCCTCTCCTCCACAGTCACTAATCTCGGAGTTAGGTTTGACTCTCACCTGAACTTTAATGATCATATAAAACACCTGTGCAAAGCCTCTTTTTATCATCTAAGAAACATCTCCAAACTCCGCCCCATTTTAACCCTATCAGATGCAGAGAAGCTTGTCCACGCCTTTATCTTCTCAAGACTGGACTATTGTAATTCACTCTTCTATGGGATCACTGGCAAGAACATCCAGAAGCTGCAATACATCCAAAACAGCGCTGCCAGGATTCTGATGAAGGTCCGGAAATATGAGCACATAACACCAATATTACACTCACTACACTGGCTCCCTGTCTCTTTCCGGATAGACTACAAAGACTTATAATCACCCATACATGCATAAATGGACATGCACCTCCCTACCTGCAAGAATGAATTACTCCCCAAACCTCCACCTGCACCCTCAGGTCTTCAAACAGCTTGCTCCTCCGCGTCCCCAAAACCAAGCGTCGCACCATGGGCGACCGGGCCTTTTGCTCGGCAGCGCCACATTTATGGAACAGCCTCTCTGACCACCTAAGGGCAACGCAGACGCTGGATTCCTTTAAAGCTGGACTTAAGACTTTTTTATTCAGGAAGGCATTTCTGGCCTTGTGTTGAATCTTTTCTGTTATGCTTATGTTAATATTTAAATTTGTTTTTAATTTTATTGTATTATTATAGTTATTTTCTAATATGTAGGCACTCTGAGATTCCTTTGAATGAAAAGTGCTTTAAAAATAAAATGAATTATTATTATTATTATTTTTATTACCATTGCAGAGATCTTGAGATGAGAGACGGAGACATCAGACTTAAGGTAGAGGACTCGTTTAGTAATCTAGAGGTTGGAAGTTTGCTAGTTCGATTCCCCCCTCCTCCTTACCTAGATAGATAGATAGATAGATAAATACTTTATTAATCCCGTTGGGAAATTCTGGGATCTTGCAGCTCTCACATATTTACAATAATTACAAACAATATTACAAACAATACAATTCAGCTATGTACATGGTGTAAAGTGCATAATAATTTGACAACACTGGGAAAGCAGTCGACCAATGACAGTTCTCTCTACAGTAAGAGCTTGCGCAAGAAGTTGGAACGTAAGGGAGATACGATACCCCTTCAAAAACTTGTAAGGGCGAAATTATTCAGGGGACCTTTTACCACTACTTAATTAAATGCATGGTTTCAAGGTAAAAATTCGAATTGATCGGTTTAGATCAACCTTTTAAGTTGCAAACATTATTTAAAAGAGTTGTGTTGACTTAATAATGTTGGTAATTACATCAACTTAATATTATTTGTAATTCAAACTCAAATTTCTGCATTCATTGAATTTAAACTAAATTTAAGTTGTAGTAACTTAATGTAAGTGGCTTGACAACTTAATTTTTCTCCACCTTGAGTTCAGGAGTTCAAGGCTCCTCCCCTACCCAGTTCAAATAACTTCAGACAGTTAAGACTGTGTTAGATTAGAGGACCTGTAGGCAGAACAAAGTTCTATTACAAAGTGGTATAATATAAAGGACATTTTCAAGGCAAGTTTCATTAAATTTACAATTAAACTCTACTTAATCATTCTTATCCACTGCTATGCTAAACTAAAGGGTAGAATGGCCGAAATTCACTGCTAAATATGACTAGAATTAGCTTTGTTTAGCTACAACATTCCATCAACTGTTAGCAAGTGTAGCCTAGCCTTTGGATTGTTGATATTTCTGTGATAGAGATTGAAGTAGTAGAGGCACAGGGTTTCTTTTTTTTTGCATTGTAAATGATTTTCGATTTGGGTTACTATTGTGATACAACCTAAAGTTTGTATTTTTCATTAGCATCGATGGCCCATATCTTGGGCAAAATGGTGTGGGGCTGCAAAATGTGTGCATTTGAAACCTCTACAAAAACAGGGATGCTAAAACATTACAGGTTACGCCATGGTCATGGGCAACCTCTGCCATGTCTTTACCAAGATTGTTTTTGTTCCTTTAAAGCATGGGGTAGCCTGAAATCACATATGTCGAGAAATCACTCTCAGGAAACTCAGGAAAGAGTCAGATCTGCAGAAAGTCTCTCTTTCACTTGCCAGTGTTGCAGTGCCAGTGCAATGTCCACAGAAAGAGAGTTTTTTGAACACCTGGGTCGTCATTTGAAAAAACACGAGACTGTCCTCTGTGTCTTTAAGAACTGCACATTCAGCACTAATATTTATGGAACATTTGCCTCCCACAGAAGCCGAAAGCATACACCTCACTCACTGAAAGACATTAAAGAAGACCTGCTTAAGAGGTATGCAAGTTCTGCAAATTCAGATGATTCTAGTGATGTGGATGTTCAGGATGGTGAACTGTCTATTACTGATGGTCGAGGACTCTCAAGAGGAAACCAGCAAGTGAGCAGGCTCCTGCTAAAAATGTTAAAAAGCCTAAAAAGGCTGAAGTAAATGACCTACCTCCTCATCCTCAAGGAGAAACAAGTGGAAGTTTAGAGAAAGAGAGAGTGGACCTATTAAGTGAAATGACAAAAAAGGATAATTGGCAGGTGGTTGCTGTGAAGATGGCCAAGACCTTCTCTCTGCGTAGGCAGGAAATTATTTATGAAGCCCCTGCAATCAGGGACTTCATGGAGCACTGGCCTGCATTATTTGATGCAACACAGGTAAGTTTTTCCCCTTATATTTTAAATGTATTTGTTTGGTTACCAATTGACTACATTTTTTGATTGATTGATTTCCCCATCTTTTTAGGCAGTCATTTTTGTCACTTTCAGAACGTAATTAATATCTGCTTGAAGGTACTTAAACATGTTGCAGATATCTAATCCATTACAGTAAACATTTAGGGTTTTTTTTACCACTGAATGTCAGAGTTCACACAGATTTAGGAGTTGTAATTGTCTGCAATATTTAATTCTTCCGTTTGTGGCCTACAGATAAATGAAGAATTCAAGAGAATAACCATGTAAGCCCTGAATCTACCTTTATGGCCAAACTTGACCATTGCACACCGAAACTGATGGACGTAGTCTCATCAAGGGGAGGAGCTAAAGGAGTGAGAATCAGGCAGATCAAGGACATGCTTCTTGAGGTTTAATAATTATTTAGACTTATCTTTGAAATGCAAGTTGAAGGCAGTCACCCATTCAGATTATATTAATTTAGGTACTTTCTCTTGATCCTTTTTTTCCTTTTTCTTAAATAGCACAATACAATTGAAGTACGCAGAGAAGTAGCCATCCGCTGCCTTGTCGTGTACCTTGGAGAGAAGGAAGAGGACCTTTTCAAGGAGTTTGGTGTAAGTATAAGTCAACATCAAGTACTTCAAACACACAGGGCAGAAAATGCAAAAATAAGACCCAAATTGTAATAACCGTAATTTTCCTTTAATCCAAACTAGAGTCAGTCAGATTAATAAATTGCAGGCATCAACCTCAATACACAGGATATATGTTAGAAATGCCTTTTGCTTTGCCATAGCTGTCTCTTTTCCCAACACCCCTGCTAATAATATCCTGGATTAAGCTCATGTTGAGCAATTAAAACGGGTTAAAATAAAACAAATAATGGCAGTAGTCATCCAATGTATTATCTCTAACACATTAACCTATCTTTTCATTTGCTTTACAAGGACACAGAGGAGTTTGAGGCACTTCTTGATGAGCAAGTTATGAAGATTGCCATCATCGGTGACCGGTCAACCCCAGGATCTAACCATAAGATGGCAACCATCGTGGTCGAAGGCAACAAAATCCTGGAGGCAAAGGATATCCCAAGATGTTGTGCTCTGCTGATGGGCATAATATATGCTCTGAATCTTAGCTATCGGAAGGAACTGAAATGTTTGAAGTCTTTCAGAAGCTGTTCTTGGAACTGGATGGACTGAAAGCCAGTTCAAAAGTGACGAGTCTCAGGAACAGTATTTTTTAATGATTTCACCTGTATGGATACTTCTGCCATGAACTCTGTTTGGATTTTTGGAATTTTGACCTTTGCCTGCCTGTTGACCAGGAGACTGCCTTTTCCCTTTGCATCGTTGTGTTATGGTGTTGAGGTTATTGTGGAGGTTTCCCTGTGTTTGTGCTGTTTTCCCTGATTCTGCAAGGTGGAGAGTAGGCGTTGTCCCGGACCACGCGTAATTGCTGGGCGGGACTCCTGCCCTTTTTAAAGCCGGTCTACCCCAAGATGGATGTCGCTCTCGCTATCCTCGAGACGTCCTCTCCTGTTCCCGACTTGTTTCTGAGTTCCCTGGCCTTTGGTGTCAACTCTGAGCACACCACACTGAACTTTTAAGAGACATTAACTGAAGACCTTGACGCATGTTACGCGCTTTTCCGTTTGCCCGCTCTTAGTTGTTTTGGTGGTTGTTTGTGTTTTTGTCTGCACCTTTTGTTAGTTTCGTAATAGTTTCTTTTTCATTTGACGCGAGAGAGGTAAGCTGCTGCAATCATTTAGTTTATGAAGGCTTTTTAGTTGTTATTTTGTTTCCCTCTCTTCCTTTTTTTACGGCAACCACCACTGTGCTTTTCATAATAAACAAGAATCTTTAACCGCAATTAAGAGACTGGCCTTTTATGTTACGGGACCTTGGGTTCTTTGGGTCTGCCGTAGCGTAACAGTTACCTATGAATTTTAGCATTTTTTGAAGATTGCACCTTTTTCTGTTAGTAACTGTGCTGTTTGAGTCTTGTTTTTGTGTTCATGTTATGTGTTCATGTTCATCCTGGCTGTTCATGTTTTTGACGTTTGCTTGTTCCTTGACCTGAGCCTGTTGGATTCCTTTTTTGGATACTTCTGCCATTAACTCTGTTTTGATTCTTGAATTTTTGACCTTTGCCTGCCTGTTGACCACGAGACTGCCTTTTCCCTTTGCATCGTTGCCTATGAATTTTATTAAAATCTTTGAAACTTGAGCTGTGATGTCTGCAAGTGGGTCTTTCACTAATGAGAGTCGTAAAAGTTTACTAAATGTTTACAAATGTTTTACAACACACATTTTACATGTTTGGCACTGTGGTTTTAAATACGTGATGGCACAACTGAGTATGCTTACTACTTTACTTAAGGCAATATTGCAAATTTATGTTTTTATAATTTGTTGGGCAATTTAAATTTGTGTTGTTGTTTTTTCAAGATTTATATATTGAGTGTTCAAGTACTCAAGTGCAATTTAATATAGAAAAAGTTAGTTGCCTAACAATTTTGTTTCTTAAAAGCTACATGAACAAAAACATGAAAAAGCTTAAAAAAAAAAAATACTGAAAAAAATCTAATTGGAGCAACTTAATTTTTTAAACAGTTGCCCTCCTTATTATGGTAATTAAGTACATAACGCTTAAAAACTCCTTTTAAATAATGTGGAAAAACTTGTTGGAACAACTTAATTTTTTTTAGTTATCAACTTAAAAACTTTTGTTCATGCTACCAATTATTAAGTTAGTGGTACTTAAAAATTCCCTTAGTTGTAGAGGAAAAGCTAATTCCCCCAACTCAATTTAGATTGTTGGTTGAACTTAATTTCATTAGAAGTTGTCATAACTCAAAAAAGATTGATGCAAACGGTTGCGTTAATTTTTTGTGTTGAGCCAACGCATTTGTTTTTAGTGTAGTTTGTGAAAGACCCAGAGAAACACAAATATCCGACAAGGCAAAATCCTGGACGATTTTGGAATAATATGAGTTCAGAGAACTTAAAAATTATGAAAATGATAACAAAATAAATCAGTATAGCCGATTTTAGTCGGTTACATCAAAAGTTTTAAGTACTCTGAACTTGTTCAGGTTTACAGTGTAAAGCAGATGGTAAAAAAAGTCTGCAAGTCAGTCATTCAATTTATGCAAGATACTGTAACTGGACATGGTCCTGAAATGGCTGAGGGATCACACTGTGAACACCAGCTTTGGTATCTCTGTTATGCCATACACTAACCTAAACATCAAACACATGTCAGTGTATAATCAGTGTATGAAATTCAGGTAATTTAAAAAATGATTCTTGTCATTTAATTTGACCATATACTTAACTAGCTGATATTCTGCAAATGGTTCTGTGATATCAGTGATCTTATCACTACATTCATAGACCAGAGTGGTATTACGTAAGTGTCTCAGGGTGTTATCAGAAGGAAGTGCGGAGGGGAGAGGAATTTTGTGTTTCAGTGTCAAATAACACACCTTCCCACATTATTGTCATGTTTGGAACTCATGATTAGAAAAATAATTCAGTGTTATCAGCTCGTCAGGAGGACATAAACCCAACTCAGAGACCCGACAGACAGTTTTCTCCACCCACACTGTAAGCAACTGATGTGAAATCAGGAGGGTTAACTGTGATATGTAGCCTTCAGTATAGTACTGTAGAATTATTTTCAGTATTTTACTGAAAATCACAGTTGCATTACGTGAAATTGCTTATTGAATGAGTTGTGAATCAGAATCATTATTTTTATGTACATTTCAGTATTCTTTTATACATGAAGTTCACATGTTTGTTATATATTAGTCTGTGCATGGTATTCCTGTGCTTTTATATTCTTTTGTATATCATCGTACATCATTGGGATTGGTGAAACTGATAGAAAATCGTAAATAACAACAATCGCCGGTGGGGAGAGGCCATTTTCCATTGACTGGAATCCTGCTTTATTTATTGGTGGCACCAATAAATAAAGATTTGGGGAAAAAATGGCGGCGATTGTTGTTGTTTACGATTTTCTATCAGTTCTCACCACACAACAACGTCTCATCTTTGCTCCTTGAATGTCGATATGTAATGGTATGGAGTTATTGAAACTTACTACGTGTAAAAAAAAGACTAGAAATTGAATGTTTATTTTTAAGCCTCGAAAGTTGCACTGGGTGCCTTTGACGTGTTTTTTTTTATTTAATTTTTTTAGATTCACGTTGTTTACTACAAACTGTGTAGTAGGCTAACGTTAGAGTGAATGGTGAGAGCAAAATGGATGATAAAAAAGCGTCTGAATAGAAAGTTTACCTTTAAAAGTTGTGTTGTGCAAAAGAAGCGACCTTCACTGTTGTCTGAAAATGTCAACAGGCAGCTGGCTGAAAGCACAGAAGAAGTAGGCTTACCTTTTATTGTTAACCTAACTGTTACGGTTCATTGTTTTTTAAATAAGAGGCCTGACTTCTATGTTCACAGCAAACTTGAAAAAAAGAAAATATTTAGCCATGGTTTAACTGCACTATAGGCTGAGTCCTTGTTTATCTGAAATGTGCACTTTATAATTTTATTTTGTACCGCCCTGTTTGGCAATGTTGTTTTCAATAAAATAAAACATTGCATAAAGCAAGCTAATCGACTTTTCCATGTTGATAAGAGCATTAAATTAAAATAAAAATGATGGAAAAAAATAATTGAAGGGACATTTAGAATAGATACAAATTTGCGATAAATATTTTAATGGTTTGACAGCACTAATATATATATCAGCCAGAACATTTAACATGTGCAAAGGACACAGTACACAGACAAAGTAAACAGAAGAAAAGTTAGCAATATAGTTCTAGTTCCACAGACGTGTACTCTCTTATTGTATACTAAAGCATTTTAGTATATTTGACATTGTGTAGTATATTGTTTTACTTCCATACTGTATTCTATAAATACAATTACTATTTACACTGTGTAGCTGAACTACTCCTTGTGAGTAACCAAGAGTCATTTCAAACTCATCGCCACAAGTATAATCTGCTGTGGGGAAAATCATGATGTTGGACTTCTTCATGGGTTGATCCGGTGAACGCGTCTCAAACTCAGAGTGGTGCTGTTTGGAAGGCCATTCTGAATGAGCTCTTCACGAAACTGTTGACAACAATTGCATGAGCACGGGAGAGTAGGTGCAAACATTCCATTTTGATACTTATCATCACCGTCCTTTTGCCCCAAAAACAGGACTTATAGGGAAATAGTTTCCTGGACTCTTTCATCAACATGGGATATTTCGACATAGTCTGATTGTATTACGCAGGTGTAAGAGACTGGAATAGCTGCTTGTATGTTGCATGCGTCTGCACCCACTATGGCATAAATCTGGCTGTCACTTATAGCAGCTTTGCAACAAAATATTGACTTTTCAAAGAATGCCTTCACTTACCGGTTTTAGGATCAGCTCTTCAATTTCAGCTTCAGTAAGGTCAGTCTCTGTGTCAACCACCATTCTCAGACCTGTTACAAAGGCTGTTGGAGAGTCAGGAAGTCCATGTAAGTGGTGTGTAGTAGGGAGAAATGGAGTTTGGAACTATGTCAAGTTGATTCAGAGGCTAACTTTTATTTTTATTTTGCATGAATGCCAAGCCAGTAAGTATGCGTACACACACACACACACACACACACACACACACACACACACACACACTTCCAAACACACACACACACACACACACACACACACACACACTCACACTCATACAAAGTGGGCAAATCGATACAAATGTTCAATAGTTTGGAGGCTTGGCAGCTTTACATAAAGCATGAAGCAACAACATGTAACACGAGTTACCTCTGTAGCAGAAGAAAGGGCGGGAAGTGGCACAATCCTCATCTGTCCACTGGCCTGAGTCACTAAATGACATTGCAGTGCAGTGTTGAGCATTATTGCTGTTATCAGGTTGGCCTGATGTCCAGTGTCTGAAAGAGGAGTCACTGCTGTCTGACCATGTTCTGGTCCTGTACAGGCCGATGAATACTGTGTTGCCGTTAGCGGCATCACGGACCTTTTCATTTTCTGTCTCGTTCCTTATGCTTGTTAGATCAATATAGTTGGCTCTACAGTAGGCCTGGGATCAATATAGTTGGCTCTACAGTAGGCCTGGGCATCAGATCAATATAGTTGGCTCTACAGTAGGCCTGGGCATCAGATCAATATAGTTGGCTCTACAGTAGGCCTGGGCATCAGATCAATATAGTTGGCTCTACAGTAGGCCTGGGCATCAGATCAATATAGTTGGCTCTACAGTAGGCCTGGGCATCAGATCAATATAGTTGGCTCTACAGTAGGCCTGGGCATCAGATCAATATAGTTGGCTCTACAGTAGGCCTGGGCATCAGATCAATATAGTTGGCTCTACAGTAGGCCTGGGCAGCATTCCATGACAATGCTGTCGTTATGAGAACGTAGCTATCATTGACTCCTGTACATGAACATACAATCAATAATGATAACACACATTTTCAAAGGTAGAGTTACTAAGCCTGGTCGAAATTATGGCATAATTCTATAATTCTCATTCTATTGAAAGCTGCCAGAATATAATAGTAATCACAATTTGTTTTACAAAAGTGTGCTGAACTAAAATCACCTTGACACTTACCATAGCAAACAAAGAATTTTGCAGGGTAGCAGTTTGCATCATTCCATGTTCCACTAGAGTGCATCTCTCCACATAGCTCCTTTCCTCCTCCATTATTGGGTTCGCCTAAGTGTAGACGCTAATTACATTCAGAATAGCGGCAGGTTCAAAAACACCTGGCTAAACAGGTAACAAACAGCCCACACTGAGTATTTCGTGCACCTAGCCTATATCCCTGAATTTAACGCAACTGTGATGGATTTAATCGAAGACCTTTAATAAGTATGCAAAAGATATTTTGAGGCTAATTTATATTCATCAGGGAGGAGCTCTTAGACCTCTAACCATAACTGTCTATTGACATCACTGGACACTGATAAAATATGTTTACGTTACTAATGTGATCTTGAATGAAATTGGAATGAATGACCTGAGGGGTATTATCAGTAGGTCAGGCAAGGGAATGAGCTGTTATGCAGCAGGTACTCTAGGTAAGAGACATGTGACTTTGGAACTCCCATGGAACCCAATGTGGACTCTATCTCCATCTGGTGGCCACATATATTCCACTCCAAATTCAGCTCTGTTGCCATTGGCAGGTACCTTGTGACATTCCATCATTCAAAAGGGAAAACATCTGGGCTCGTTCTTCATTGCCATAGTACATAGACTTTGGTCACAAGGCATAGCCTACATACATTTTGAATGTCCATAAGATGTTTAAATGAAGCAACCATCATCAACCATCATGTTATTTGGTACGGCTAGAAATCATCAGATTATTGTTGCATCCCAAGTCACTCATTTTGACATTGTTTAGAATTAAGCAGCAGGAGCAAAATGAGCTCATGTTGAATCATGGTGAAAATGTGTCTGCTCAACATCCAGTCTTTACCAGAGAAGGACAGAGTTCTGAGGGACTCTAGCATGGGTTGGATCCTTCACTGTGCTCAGGCAGGACATCTGAGAACATAGATAAGCCTGCTCTAAAATATATGTGGACATGAGATAGATAGATAGATGGATACTTTATTGATCCTGAGGGAAATGAAGGTCATCCAGTAGATTATACACTTACCTCACAAACATACATACATGAAACACAATAAAAACAATACACATAGGGAGAACACAGGGAGTGGGGTGTTTTCAGGTACAGGAAAAATATGTGCATTAGTTGTGACAGTGTTGAAAGTAGTGGAGAGTAGTGCAGGGAGTGCAAAGAGTGTTCATGTGCATGTGTGGATAGTGCAAATAAAGTACTGTGCTTATGTGTCTGAGGATAGTGCAAAGTGATATTAATAGTAAAGAAAAAGTAAAGTCTGTCCAAGGGGCTAGTATAGCCAGTAAAAGGATGGGCAGTGGGATGGAATATAGTGAGATGAGAAGGGGAGGGCAGACTGAGGTAGACTCATGCAGAGAAGTCCATCTCCCTCCCCCTCCCCTTCTGCGTGGCGTTGTAAAGCTGTATGGCCCTGGTGACAAAGGACTTCCTCAGCCTGTCCCATGAGCATGGCAGGAGTCTGCCACTGAAAATGCTCCTCTGCTCTGTCCATTGAAAGTACTGTACAGTGGGTGGTGGTCATTGTCCAAGATGGTCAGCAGCTAACTCAGGGTCCTTCTCTCAGCCACTGTTGTTAGGCTGTCCAGTTCAGTGCCAACAACAGCTCCTGCCTTTCTCACCAGCCTGTCTAGTCGCCCTGCATCCCTCTTCTTTATGCTGCCTGCCCAGCACACCACAGCATAAAAGAGGACGCTGGCAACAACAGTAAAACATGCGCAGGAGTTTGTTGCAGACAAGAACCTCAGCCTCCTCAGGAATTGATCGTGTTTGCATTTTTTTATGCTTTTTTTTGTCGAATGATATATTGCAAGTTGAGTGTCAATACCAATATCACACTGGTACAGATTATTCAACACTGGGGAAAGCAATGCATATGAAGAACTATGAGCAATAAAGGTCTCTCAGCTCAACTCATTCTATATATTTCCGCTTATTGATGCACACACACTTACACTCAATTCCTGACCACCCTCACACTACTAACACCCATCTATACTGACATCAAACCCCCTAGACATGTCTTCCTTTTCTTTATACTTTTGTATGGAATTAATAAATACCAGTAGCATTTAAAAAGACAGCTTTTTCATCAGCCTCCCTTCTTTTATATTGGGGTCACACGAGCCAGCCGTAACACACACACTGACACACACAGGCACACACCATGCAAAGCAGACAATTGGTATGTCACTATGGAGAGACTCACCATGTAACTCCCATCCTGCACACCAGTGGCAGCTGTTGGTGGTGATGATCAAAGGCTGAAGCATCAAATTTACCAACGCTCATCTAACTGCCTGCCCTGGACTCAAACCACTGCAGTCTAATTTCTCCAACTACCAAACTTCTGAAATAGCTTTAGCCAGCTTAACAAACACAAAGGTAGCTTACAGCATATGTCAATAGGCATAGAACAATCAGCCATCAAGAAGAGCACAGAAAAGCACTTTCAAGGCTGACTTGGCATGAGAATCTGTGAGATCAACCAAAACTGGTTGTGAGTTGCATTAAGGTCATCAATGCTGGATTTAAAATCGACAAAATTCCAATTTTTATAAAAGTCAGCATTTTATGTGTTGAAAATGGCTCAACACGCCAACTACCCTTTAAAGTCACCTTCAAACATTTGAAGAACCGTTTAATATCTGGTCATTCGGAGGCAAAACACCAGCACTGGTGTAAATGGCAGATTATGTACACACAGATTACATCTGATTACACCGATGCCATCTCTTGAGGTATAACACCAAAATCCTCAGACAGCTAAACTGGTGTGGTTAAACAGATTGTCATTCGGGACCAATAGTTTAAATATACATACTTCTATGTGCCTTATGAGCTCTGGTCTGTTTGTCACACCCTATTAACACTTTAAGACATGAATTGTTATTGCTATTTGTGGATTATGCTCATGCTGTAATCACACGTTCTCTTCTCTTGCTGGTCTACGAGTGGTGGTTGACACAGAGGCTGACCTGACTGAAGATGAGATGGAGGAGACCTGAACCTGAGATCAGTAAAGTTGATAGGCTTACTCTCCCTGACTGGACACATGAGAATACGTCTGAATCTGATGTTTTTTCATTTAATATTCAGGGTGTGCTCATTCTAGCATTACCAGTACTAGTGTAACAAGTGATGAGGCAGCAAATGGGTTTAAATGCTGTCAGGGGTCCATGTAGGAAGGCCATTCTTTGCTGCTTTACCATTGCAGGTGGACCTTTTTGTTTCACACAGTCATCGAATAACCATCCAATGATATCATGAGAAAAACTTGTGATTGTGATGGCTATATGTGCTACCTTCACATCTTGTGTAAAACACTTACTGTTTTGAGTCATTATGGTGTAAATATGATTGAATTATGGTTGGTCCTCATTGAAATTGGAAAGGGGTGAGAGTTTACTAGACTAAGTGTCTATGAATATCACAACATTGACTCCACTTCTGCCTCATCATCAAATAATTCCTACTGTGGCCTACTCTGGCTAGCATGAAGAAAGGAAAAAAAGACTGACTAACACTGAAGAATAATACATCTCACACCAGAAAATACACCTGATTTGGTCAACCTCACAAATTCTCATGAGTCTGTAATGAGATGCTGTCCTTTTCTTAATGGCTGTTTGTTCTATGACTATCGACATACGCTGTAAGCTACCTTTGTGTTGATTGGTATAAGTGTAGGCTGGCTAAAGCTATTTCAGAAGTTTGGTATTTGGAGAAATAAGACTGTGTTGAGTCCAGGGCGGCTGTTAGATGAGCTAGTTGGTGAATATGACAGTTCAACCAGCCTTTGATCATCACCACCAATGACAGCAGCAACTGGTGTGCAGGATGGGAGTTACATCTCCATAGTAGTGACGTATACCTATTGTCTGCGTGTGTATCAGTATGTAACAATACTGATTACTAACACTGGCATGGCACATTAGGATGTTTGGACTCATACTGAGTGTCTTTGAAAAGCGCTATTTATATGTTTTGTATTATTATTATTATCCCAAATGAGCTTCCAAACAGCTTCACCCTGAGCCTTAGATGTGTTCACAAAATCAACCAGTGAACCGTGACCTTTATTGCTCATAGTTCTTTATATGCATTGCTTTCCCCAGTTTTAAATAATCTGTATCCTCCCTCACATTGGAATATATCACACAACAAAAAAAGAAATGAAAAAGCATAAAAGCTGCAAACTGACTTGTCTTTTGAACACTTTTGAATTAATTGGATGTTATGTCACGCAGGAGGTAGATCTTTTCCATGTATATTTTAGAGGAACCTCATTTGATGGTCTTAAAAGTCCAACATGAGCTCATTTGCAACTGTTGTTTAATCCTGATACCAATTACCATGATGGTTGATTAATTAAACATCTTAAGGACATGTCTATTCAAAATATGTTTAGACTAGCCCTTGTGACCAAAGTCTATGTGCTATGACAATGAGGAATTATCCCAGATATGTTTTTCCTTTTGAAGAATGGAATGTCATGAGGTCCTTAGTGGGTATATGTCAAAGTTCCGCCCTTCCAGCCAGGCTACTATGAAAGGATACAGGAAACGTTGTTTTGCTGAAAAAAGGTTCAAGACGTCTTTGGGAAGTAAACGACTGGAACACATTCAGGTAGCCCTACTCCACTCGCTCAAATATGTGTTTATTTCCTCTTCAGGAAACTGGTTTTCGATATTTTAGTTTAGTTTTATTATTTTAAAGGATGGAATATTTGATGTCATTCAATGTAGCTATGGTGTCAGTAAACCATCAGGCAACCGTATAACACAGATCCCCGACCAGTAGGAAAAATGTGGGCTGGGGAAGTGGTAGGTCACTGCTCTCCCATGCCCACATCCACGGCTGAGGTGCCCTTGAGCAAGGCACCTAACCCCGATCACTGCTCCCCGGGCGCCGCTGAAGGCAGCTCACTGCTCCGGGTTAGTGTGCTTCACTGTGTGCCTCACTGTGTGCTTCACTACCCTGGATGGGTAAAATGCAGAGACTAAATTCAGAGTGTGTGTGTGTGTCACTATCTCTGCCGTTAAAACAGTCACTAGTCACTAGGGCTCCATTTCCATTTCCATTCCATTAATATTTCACGTGTTTACATGTGTAAAGTAGACCTAACGATACATGAGATTGCCGACGCAGAGTGCGGTGTTGTTTGACAGGTTCGTTGGGCGCATTCCCACCACCTATAGGCGGGCGAGCTATGTGCAATGTACATTGCGTTCTTTCCAGTCCTTAACATAAACACACGGCAATGAGTTCACTGAGGTCGTTCACAGCCCTTGACATAGTATGCAGGGCAACGAATGGGGGTTGTGTGACTGGCGCACTGCGCTTGCGTGAGCCTTGCCACTCCGCCAGCCGCGTGACTGCAAAGGGTTTTGAACACGAAATCGACGTCACTTTTTAGGCCACTGGCAGACACGTGGAATTGTGCATGCAGGGAGTTCTCTTCATCACCGTAAAGAACTAAACGCTGCGTGCACAAGAAATAAGAGGGTGCAGTCGTTTGAGTTCTCCGAGTAACACGGATATTAACAGAGTGTAAGGATATTAAACAAATTAACTGGAAATAAATAAACCTAACTCGTATGAAATTATACTCGATTCGACCCCCCCCCCCCCCCCCCCGGTATCCAGATTTGTGTTCGTCACCTGCCATGATGTTGTGAATTTCATTTGGCACGTCTACTGTATAATTTAAGGTAGTAAGGCAATAGCCGTCAACATTCTGCTTGTTGTTTTCTCCACAGAGCAGGCACGGTGCAACGTGTGGGCTGAAACCCGTGCGGGTAGCTCCTCCCACCTTAGCCTATCAGAATGAAGTTGGAGTGGGTAGGTGGGGTGGGTGCTGAAAAATACACCAA
Source organism: Sprattus sprattus (assembly GCF_963457725.1). Classification (NCBI taxonomy): domain Eukaryota; kingdom Metazoa; phylum Chordata; class Actinopteri; order Clupeiformes; family Clupeidae; genus Sprattus; species Sprattus sprattus. The sequence continues at coordinate 44,986,792 of NC_137924.1, read as the reverse complement.
TAATATTGCGGGAGGTGAGGGCCTGGTAAAAAAGATACACTAAAAACGTGTATCTCTGCGTGTCCACTGGCGTGGTCAAAGCAAATGTGTGACACACAATAGAATCAGTACAAGGAGAAGCAACTAACCGAAGCACTGCTACCAAACCTCGTCTTGAGGACTAGTTATTATTAAGACAACGTATCGACACTGACATTAGTCATCCAGGTCCAGAATGCTTTGAAGATCTGGAATATATTTACTTTCTCTCAGCTGACAGGTAAGCCAGGATCAAATAGATAGCGCTTTTAACTATTAATGTATAAACGCAGTAGCTTACGAATAATGTAAACTTGTACTTGAGTAAGTTGTATTTCACTGCTTTCACGATGTACGCTATGTGAGATTAGTGTAATGTGATAAGTGCTGTTTTTGCGTAGGTATTGCTCCATGATTAAGATTGTGTTGCGTGATATCACCCAGGAAGTGTGTTAATGGTCTCTTTTTAATTTATATTGTCGTACGCAAAAGAAATAAGACTGCTTGCATTTCAATCATGTTTGTGGTAACTTGGGTTTTATGCTTTTATTAAACCATGCCGATCAACACAACACAGTTTATATGACGGGTGCCATTTTCAAAGCGGTGCGATACAAGGAAGGAGGAACTCAAAAACATTGCATGGTACTGCTAGTTTCGGCACTGGTATTCCTGTGGGTGCACAATATGGCCACAAAGCAGCTGACCGAATCCACGAATTTAGCTGCGATCGAGTCTCAAGTGTGGTTACGGAACTCGTTACATTCTTTAACCAGCCAAACAAATGGTTAAGTCGGTGGTTAAAAAAATACTTAATAGTGTGGTGTTTTGGATCTTGTGGTTTTATGCGTTTGTTTTTAACCTTACAAGTGAAAGCCTACTAAATAAACATTAAGCCAACTGAAATTTCAATCAGAATGTGGAGAGCCCCTAAGACACATTGGCCGTCACGGTGGACTTGGTATTGCAGAAAATACGTCCAAATGGTCTTGCAATGCATGCGTATGCCAGACATGTACTCCATGAGTGCAGATACTAGAAGAAGGCTCAAGCTGCAGCTAATGTCAACTAATGTCACCACCATTAAGGCAGATGTTGGGATTGCCTATATCATTTCATTTCCTGTACCAGGAGCACATCGCAGATAACGCTTTATGAAGGACATGCCAGTGTGAGAAACTAAAATAGGGTTTTTATGCTGATCAGACCTGTATGGCGATACTATTTATGCATATGAGAATCTTGCCCACTCTCACGTCTATTAATCTACCCAATTTCTGTTCGTCATGGTATTCATCTATTCAGCGTATGTTTCTACTCAGTCTGTGCTTCTGTTGTGTGCAAGGCATGTGCAGGCAGCTGAGGAATCTGCTCCACAAAATGTAAAAATACTCTAGTAGCCTGTAAGTGTCAAATCTTTTTCCTCACTGAAGCACTGCTCTGTGGGTAACATGGAGAGGCATGATGCAGCACCAGTGCCGCTGTGTGTTTTGAGGTTGGACAGTATCAGCTATCCAGTTGTTGATGTGCACAAGACATAGGGCTTTACAGTGACGGTCAACTTTGCAACTTTAGTCTGCAAGGCATGCCTGTTTGGACATGTGTAGCCCTGCGTCAGAGATGTTCCTAGCCGGTGGTGGCCTTCACAGCTTACACAGCTTACACTTAGCTGAGGAAAATAAGGTCAGATGTAGGCTTATTTAGGTGCTCTATTTCACACATCACACAATCCACCATGTGTCTTATAATTGTAATTGATAATCTTCTCAAGGTGGAAATGGAGGGCCCATGGCCCAACTATTTAGTTATCCCTTTTGATCTGCTACTTTTCACTTTTAGTTGCGTGTGTAGATGTAATTAATGGGTTTTTCATTCAATACAAAGTAACCAAATGTTCTCTAAGGGGGTCCAGGCACTTGGCTCTGTAAAGCACCTTGAGAATTTTGTATTGTTTGGTGCTATATAAATAAAATTGAGTTGTCAAGTGTACACCTCCGATTTATGTTTGATTAAATAAATTCCCCTAATTTAAACATAGTAAGTGTAGAGATGAGTTCTTTAAAGTGAAGGCCAAATGTAGGTTGGTGCTCCAGGTAGACCGTGGTGATGTGAAGGGGGTCTGAAGCACACAGAGGCTGAGTGGGTAGATGCACAGACAAATATTAATTTATGAACTAGGTTTTCCTTTTTCCAAGATAAAATGTTTTTACTACACTGCAGCCGCATAGCTCTTGGGTTATCGATGGTGTTCAGTAAACTATAAAAACTGTGTCGCTTGGGAATGCCATGGGACTTCAGCCTCTTGGATGATAGTGATACATTAGCAGAGTGGCTTGTTTTTCAGTATGACTAGGTTGTAAGGCTTGTGTTGGGAGTTGCATATACATAAAACAGGCTAGGTCTACACTACCTTTGAGTAGCATCCTGCACTTAAGTCATTTGCAATGGTCCTTATATGGTTCTGAGTAATTCTTGAGATACTTGAGATACCAACACAGTCCAGTGTTTGCAATAGAGCCCTTTTTCAATTCTCATTCCCGATACATTACGAATTGCTTGTAATACCTCTGAAACACAAAAACGAATGCAACATGTCCCGTGAGACCAAATAGCATGCAGGTGAGGGTCAAATCAGTACGGTTGAAATCTTTTTTGACCTGAATGGACTGCATGTAGCAAGTTTTGGTAATGTGATATTGTGTCATTTGATGATCAGAAATACAGTTTTGTTAGAATTTTTCATATGGAATTTCTTTCTGTGCACTCTCACCCCACCTCTATTTCTCTCTCCTCTATGAAGCAAGGCGGGTTGGGGATAGCACTCAGGCAAAAAGAAAAAAGTCACTGCCAGGGCCACACACAGCTGTGACTATCCGCAGTGATAGATACAAAAACACAGGATTCAGTAGAGTTAGTAAGCCTACCCCTGGCTGTCATTTGTATGAGAATGTCCTATGCTGCAAAGAATTGAGGTGACTATTTCAAAGCCAGAGTAAAAGGCTTGAAAGGACAGAGCAGGGAGTGTTTATCTTTAGGTAGTGTATCGTGAGAGGGACCTGAAATAAACTTGAATCATTTACTATTATTAAAGAAAGAAGTCGTGGCAAGGAGATATTTCGTGAGATAACTTGGTCTGCATTCAGTAAATTCAGTAGGCTTAATTATTAAATGACTATTAATGATGATTAAATGTTAAATATGTACGGAAGCGTGAAAGCGCAGGTGATAGTCGCCTACGCTCACAATTTGCTTAAGCGACAGACCAATCATAGTTTGGTTTGGGGAAAGAGAAAAACCGTTGAAGGCTGTCATTGGCCGGTGGAGCTAACCAGTAAGGGACGAGGAGAGCCGAACAAAATCACGGCTCTGTACACGTGCAGAGTGTGTTTACTCGGAGCGCCGTGGGCGGAGCTGGTGGAAGGCTACCAGCCAATTGCTTTCTTCCGCGCAAGCGTGGGCGTTATGTAATACTTTCAAAGACAGTCGACTAATGACAGGGGCGCTGTTCTGCCCAGAACGTAATCAACGCACAATAATTCCACTGATGTCCACCTGTCATTAAAATAGTTTTCGAAGGTAAATCAATAGTTCAAACCGGTATGACCATAGCCGTTCAAACCATGTGCCAAGCTCCGCTTCAAACACCGCGTATGTGTGCGTCGCCATGTTCCTATTCCAAGGTAGGGCAAAAACTAATTCCGATGCTTTGAGATTATGACGGAGCCAGAGTGGAAACACACTTTTGATGTGCTTGTTTTGATTTCTACCGCGAAAGTTCTTTTTAACAATTGTATCAACCACGGATGTTGTATGCGGGGAAACGATAAGACGAGCGCAACCACTCGTCTGAATCTTTATGTTCATTCCCCGAAATAGATGTGGCCAATACTGAGAGGGGGGAAGCTAAAATACGTTTTTTGTATTTGCATTGACTCTCTTCGAAGTTTGTAAGGAGCGTCGTTAGACATGGTGCGAAACTGCAGATTAGGACGAGTTGCAGAAGGGTTATTTAAAGGCGTTATTTAGAGGTCTCAGGGGCTTTTGCTCTAAGCTTGTGGCTACTGGCATCATTGTGGTTATCAGCAAGTCCGTATCATCTACAGATTTAATCTAGAAGTTGTTTTGTTTTATTGAGAACTCAACTCTGCCAGTATTAGTACTAGATCAGCACTTACAATAATACAGTAACACCATCCCATTATTTGATTCTTGCCCCATAGTTCTGTGTCACGGAGACAATGTACATGATGGATGACTGTCAACCATATCAGAAATTGGCCTTGAGTGATTCATCCTAGTTGCATAATATTAATTGCATAATTAACTGCTCCGTGGTGGAAAAACATGCAGATGGTTTGCTGTAGAAAAGCCATTATCAATGTGTTTGTTGTAACCCATGCTCTCCCAGAGGCCTGCTGGGCAGTAGTGACCCACTGAGAGGCAATCCACACCACCTGTCCTGCATAAAACAACCTGCACAACCTGACCCAACCCACATAACTTTAATTATAAAGTGATTGCATCCATATAATGGTGTAAGACAAGTGTTTCTTTATTTGGTGTTCAATTAAAAAGGACTTATACTGAACAAAATAGTGCACCAATGATACATGTAGTATCCATGTTATCACCCATTCAGTGCTGTTTCTCCTTATTTTCACCCCTTGAAGTAGCTATCTGCTAATTGACTGTATGCTGTAGTTTTAGCGGTGCGTTCAGGTGCATGCTTTTGGCCCAGACACAGGATAAGTGAGGCAACAGTGGGTCTTTGTCGCCACTAGTTTATTGATGTCAGTTTTGTGTGTGTCTGGCTTTAGTGCACATCTCACTACTGGGCAGGTTTGGAAAGGCTCTCTGTGCAGTGTAAGCTCCTGTCATCCACATGGTTGTTATTGCATTGATGCCTGACTGAGACAGATGGAAACATGTAGATTGGGTCTTGACAGGTGTTGCCTGTGTTTGTGCTATGTGCATGTGAGAGAGAGTGTGTGTGTGTGCGTGTGTGTGTGTTTGGCTGCCATGCGTGTGTGTGTGTGTGTGTGTGGCTGCCTGTGTGTGTGGGTAGACTAGATGCAGTAAGCTGGCTGCCTCTCAGGCACAGACAGCTGGCCGGTTCAGACAGGTGCTGAGTAGTGCAAAGTAGAGGAGAGGAGAGGAGTGGAGAGAAGAAGAGAAGAAGAGAAGAGAAGAGAAGAGACTAGACAAGATGAGAGGCTATTGGAAGGGTGCTTCAGTACGTAGACATACATGTGTCCCACTACTGGCCCCTGAGGTGCATGGCGACAGTGGCAGCCAGAGCAGAGCCCAGAGTCAGGCCGGGGCAGAGGGTCCAGTGCTGCGCAGACGCAGACAGCGACAGCGACACCCGCGACGACGGCAGCATTGCCCTGGCACCCGTAGCTGGCAGCCTGTGGTGAGATTGGGAGAAGCGTCGTATGGAGGCGCCGAGCAATCTGGTGCATCCACAGCCCCTTTAAATAAGACTTGGCACATTTATTATTATATTATATTCTATCGTTCTCTTTCTCTCTCTCTCGCTCTCTCTCTCTCTCTATATATATATATATATGTATCTCTCTATATATATATCTTTCGCATCTAGTGGATTTTTACAAGGCTGTCTAGAATAGATTATTCCTAAGAACCAGTATGGCCAATTTAGGTGTGGCATTAACTCGATGGTAAAGGAATGAACAACCACGCACGCACGCACACACGCACACACACACGCACACAAACACACTTGTTTTACAGTCTTGGACACTGGTTTTGGCTTATGGGATTACTTGTCTCCGTGGCAGAATTAGCAGGCCTTGTGCGTAAGTGTTTGAGAGTGACGGTGAAGGAACATCAGGAAGAGAGCGTACAGACCCAGGACACACTTATAGCTTGCCTGAGTGAAGCTGTAGATTGGAAGTGGATCCGAAAGTGTACTCCCCCCTCCTTTCCTTTTATTTCTCTCTCTCTCTCTTCCCCTTCCCTCCCTCCCTCTTTTTTTAAATCTCTCTCTGTCCGTCTCAGCATCCTCCTCTGAGACTGTAGGCTAAGGGATGGTTGGCATGGTGATGTTCATGGTTTTTCATCTAGTCATAAATTAAGCTATCCCTACAAAGAGAGCGATGCAAGCCACAAAGGTTCTGGGCTTTAACACCATGCAACGGAGTGTAGTTTAATTTTGATGAGGGGTGGCTTTTTGAGAGCGAGTGAGAAGGTGGGGAAACAGGTGTTAAAGCAGTGAATAACAATTGGCTTCATTTTCAATTAAATGAAAGGTAGTGATTAGAAAAAAAATATATTTTTACCCAAAATGGTCTTGAGTTGCGAACTCAGACATGCCTATTGTGCCTTTTGCAGGTAAGCCCTAAAGCATTACTGTAGTCTATGTAAATGTGATTGCACCAATAGTCCAACACACTACCTCACTCACACGCGTACTCGGAGAGGCCGCTTAATTGAAAGGCACAAACACTTGTGTTATTTTTGCTGAAAGCTGGCTCGGAGAGGAGAAGGGTGGGGGTTAATAGGGATGGAAAGAGGAGAGAAAAAAAGACAGAATTTGAAGAGACAAAATGATGGACTCTGAAGAGCTTTTGAACAGCTCATGAGCTCAGAGAAACAATTAACTAATGGGACGTGTTGTCATTTCTGTGTGTGTGTGTGTGTGTGTGTGTGTGTGTGTGTGTGTGTGTGTGTGTGTGTATGCACTGGTAGGCACACACATGTGCATCCTCTATTCCCTTTATATGTTCAGTCTTTGAATTGAAAAGGTTGCGTCCATTTGAAGCAGCAGTCACACTGGTGCCTGAGAAGGTTCCCAAGCCCACAGCTCAGCACCGCTGTTTTTACATGGAGGATGGATAGAGAACCCTCAGATGGATAGAGAACCCTCGGAAGGATAGAGAACCCTCGGATGGATAAAGAACCCTAGGATGGGAATCATTAGAGTTGAGCCGACATGACTGGACAACTGGTGATTTCTGGTTTGTCCACTTCTCCTCACGATTCTTTCCGCTTTCTCTGTTCACAGGTGACTTTTGTTTGGAAGAGGTGAAGAGGCCCCGTGGACGATTTTAAAGGAACAGCGAACAGCTGAAAAGAAAAGAGCGATTTATTCGTTTCTTTCTTTCTTGCCCGCTTCTACAGTTCTCTCTCGTGGCTGTTTTTTTCCACACTTCATCGAGCAGCAGCCTTTCTGCTTCACACTTTCCCTCACAGTCCATCTGGCAACTTCATGGTGGCCAAATTTGTTTTGTAAGCGCTTCCCGGTTTTTCTGTGATTTTTTTTTCTGCGACACTCATAGCTTGTTCACCGTGGTTACAAGTACAAGGTTTTAACTGGAGGAGTCTACTAGTTTTGGTCCATCCTATCCCAACCTATGGGAAACCTTGTTGTTTTTCAGCTGTGCAAATTGACAATCATGGTTCAACTGTTCTGTAGACCTTGCAGTCCCACCTAGTCTACTGTTTCCTTTTTTTGGGGGAAAATCTCTCAGAGATAAGTCAGCGAAACACAGCGATCACAGCGATCGGCCAGTCAAATTTAAGATTAGTATGAGTTATGAGAACTCCAGCCCTGCCCCTAGCAATGACACAAGGGGCGGAGTGGGGCGGGCTGAGGATGAGGAAGAGGCGGGGCGAGGGTCTCCAGACATGAGCGGAGGCTGTACCTCCCCGGAGGGAGCCAGCAGGGGGCGTGGCTCGTCCCCGGACGGAGAGTCGGAAGGAGCCGGGGGCTCATCAGGGGGCATGCGAGGCCCGAACTCGGACGACACGGACACGCGGTCGAGCGGCAACGACTCGGGCGAACGGGAGCGCGAGGGAGGCATGGAGCGTGGGACCGGGTCCAGAGGGAGGCAGTCCGCGCGCAGCTACCAGAGCTCGTCCAGCCACAACTGCAAGGACTCTGGAATGATGCTGGGGACAACGGATAGCAACAAGAGGTAAGGAGACAAGGACATCCTTTGAAGACAGAGGAGACAGACACTGAAAATCAGGCAGACATGGAGGATGTATAACAACAGGAGGTTAGGTTACAGTCAACAAGGTTAATTTCTCTGGTGCTGTATCCCTGCCTTCTCTCCATCGGCCAGCACCTGTCATGAATGATGAATGTAGTTTGCATGACATGAATGTCATTTTCACCAGGAGATGGTCATGTGTCAGGAGCAGAGGCAGCCTTGGTAGGGCTATAACACGCTAATGCTGCTAGTTGCTGGCCTCGTGTCCAGGGTTGTTCAGAGACAACAGTGCCAGATGAATCATGAATATTGTGATAAGCTTAGACAGAGAGATGGAAAAACGCACATATGCCTATTTAAAACTGTGCCAATGGACCATCTTTCAGAGCAGTCAACATCTCTATGTGACAGACTAGGAATATAAATACATATATAGATATAAAGAACAGAAAGGTGTACACATCAAACCAAAGTGGGGTAAAGGTTCTGGACACAATTAACATGTACCTAAAAAAAGGATATACAGCCGCGGAAAAAATTAAGAGACCACTTAAAAATTATCAGTTTCTCTGGTTTTACTATTTATTGGTATGTGTTAAAGTAAAATGTACATTTTTGTTTTATTCTATAACCTACTGGCAACATTCCTACCAAATTTCAAATAAAAATATTGTCATTTAGATCATTTATTTGCAGAAAAATGACAATTGGTCAAAATAGCAAAAAAGATGCAGTGTCTTCAGATCTCGAATAATGCAAAGAAAACAAGCTCATATTCATTTTTAAACTACACAATACTAATGCTTACACTTAGGAAGAGTTCAGAAATCAATATTTGGTGGAAAAACCTTGATTTAAAATCACAACTTTCATGTGTCTTGGCATGCTCTCCACCAGTCTTTCACATTGCCGTTGGGTGACTTTATGCTACTCCTGGCGCAAGAATTCAAGCAGCTCGGCTTCTTTTCATGGCTTGTGACCATCCATCTTCCTCTTGATCACATTTCAGAGGTTTTTGATGGGATTCAGGTCTCGAAATTGGGCTGGCCATGACAGGGTCCTGATCTGGTGGTACTCCATCCACACCTTTACTGGCCTGGCTGTGTGGCATGGAGCATTGCCCTGCTGGAAAAAACATTTCTCAGAGTTGGGGAACATTGTCAGAGCTAAAGGAAGCAAGTTTTTCTTCCGGGACAACGTTGTACTTTGCCTGGCTGAGGTTTGTAAAAGACCATAAGGATTGAAAAAAGCGGACTGGAGGGTCTTCTAGTTCGTCTTCTCTGATGAGTCCAATTTTCAGCTTTGCCCAACACATGGTCGTCTGATGGTTAGACGGAGACCTGGAGAGGCCTACAAGCCAGAGAGTCTTGCACCTACTGTGAAATCGGACTCATCAGAGAAGACGAACTTAGAAGAACATCCAGTCCGCTTTTTCAATCCTTATGGTCTTTTACAAACCTCAGCCAGGCAAAGTACAACGTTGTCCCGGAAGAAAAACTTGCTTCCTTTTGCTCTGACAATGTTCCCCAACTCTGAGAAGTGTTTTTTCCAGCAGGGCAATGCTCCATGCCACACAGCCAAGCCAGTAAAGGTGTGGATGGAGTACCACCAGATCAGGACCCTGTCATGGCCAGCCCAATTTCGAGACCTGAATCCCATAAAAAACCTCTGAAATGTGATCAAGAGGAAGATGGATGGTCGCAAGCCATGAAAAGAAGCCGAGCTGCTTGAATTCTTGCGCCAGGAGTAGCATAAAGTCACCCAACGGCAATGTGAAAGACTGGTGGAGAGCATGCCAAGACACATGAAAGTTGTGATTATAAATCAAGGTAATTCCACCAAATATTGATATCTGAACTCTTCCTAAGTGTAAGCATTAGTATTGTGTAGTTTAAAAATGAATATGAGCTTGTTTTCTTTGCATTATTCGAGATCTGAAGACACTGCATCAATTTTGCTATTTTGACCAATTGTCATTTTTCTGCAAATAAATGATCTAAATGACAATATTTTTATTTGAAATTTGGTAGGAATGTTGCCAGTAGGTTATAGAATAAAACTAAAATGTACATTTTACTTTAACACATACCAATAAATAGTAAAACCAGAGAAACTGATAATTTTGAAGTGGTCTCTTAATTTTTTCCGCGGCTGTATATTGACATACTGAATTGTTTTGCCCTATGCACCCCATTTTCAGCCTTGTCCTTAGATGTAACCCCACCTCCCACCCACACACACACCATTTCCGTTTCATTACCAATCGTAATTTCACCATCAGCACTTTACTTATCTCTGGCCTTCAGTCCTGCTACCCTCCTCTTGTCTTTCTCCCAAAATGAAATATTTCTGTTCCTTTCAGTAGAATGAATTTGAATACTTATATATCCCCCCCCCCCCCTTTTTTTGCTCTCCAGCTCTAACTCCCACAGCCCATCCCCCCCCAGCAGTTCTGTGGGCTACAGCCTTCTGAGCGGGGGCAGCTCGGAGCGGGAGCCCCGCAGCACCAGCGGCTGCAGCAGTGACCAGTCGGCACGTGTGCAGACCCAGAAGGAGCTCATGAAGGCCCTCAAGGAGCTCAAGATCCGTCTGCCGGCCGAGCGCAAGCCCAAGGGCCGCTCGTCCACGCTCAACGCGCTCAAGTACGCGCTCAGCTGCGTCAAGCAAGTCCGAGGTAGGCCAGGGAGACGGGTGTGTTTAGTGTGTGTGTGTGTGTGTGTGTGTGTGTGAGAGAGAGAGAGAGAGAGAGAGTTAAAGCGAGATCCTTCCTTGGATTTGCCAAAAACACCACAATTGATGATGGATGGATGCTCAGGCTGACTAGTACAGTGAGAATGAAATTCTAAATATGTGTGTGTTTGTGTGTATTTGTGTTTCCTCAGCTAATCAAGAGTACTACCACCAGTGGAGTGTTGAGGAGTGCCATGGCCTTAGTATGGATCTGTCGACTTTTACCATAGAGGAGCTGGACAACATCACATCTGAGTACACACTCAAGAATACAGTATGTACACACACACACACACACATACATACACACACACCACAAGCACACAAACACACCCACACACAAAAACACACAGAGGGATGGAGAACGAGAGGCAAACACACACAACCACTTACACACTCACAACCAGTCTGTTTAAATCAATAATTAATTTATCTTACATAAACTACCACTGATTCAGAGGATATGCAACACGCTCTTCAGATGCTCTTATCTCAAATGGATCTCTCACGAGCAAACTCACACAATTAGACTACTTTTGATCATTTAAACATGCTTTTATTAGCCGCCTCTGATTGCCTGTTGTGCAACCAGACGATGAATATCAAGTGTTTCGAAGTCAAGCCTAACAACCTGCCCTAAATGTAAATGTTATCCAAATTAGCCAGACATGTTCACAAATGTAATAGGTAAAAACCATTAGCATGTTTTGTTATGATATTAAGTGGTATGAATATGTTTTTAATGGTTTCCAAATCTGTCATTTTCCCTAATGGGTGAATCATTAAAAGGAGGCCAAGGTTTAATTATATCATCGTTGATTTGATTTGCAATAGGAAGCAACTGCCTATGATCTTTGGTATTACACTTTTGCTTTGCTAGTCTTTCCTTGTCATGACCAAGACAAGTGTGATCCTTTGAGACAAACTCATAATCAAAGATGACACCTCTGAGGGAATCTCTCCAGATTGATTAAACTGGACTGGCTTTCACAAACTAGCCCTTGGTTCACTCTTTGGTGGATTGATTTGGTCTGATCGAAACATGGCCAACCTTATGGGAGGTGCTTGTGACTGTAATGGGCAAGTGCTCATGTTCTCAGTGTCTCCCCTCTTGACACAGCGTAGGTCAGTATGTCAGTCTTATCTCGCTCTTTCTCTCAACTGCTCCTCTTTCTTCTCCCTCCAGGACACCTTCACCATGGCCGTGTCCTTCCTGTCGGGGAAGGTGGTGTACATCTCCCCCCACGGCTCCTCGCTGATGCGCTGCAAGCCCGAGCGCCTGCAGGGGGCGCTGTTCTCTGAGCTGCTGGCACCACAGGACGTCAGCACCTTCTACAGCAGCACCGCGCCCTGCCGCCTCCCGCCCTGGGCTGCCTGCATCGGCTCCGGTAAGACTCCTAGCCTGTTCCCCCAGCAGACACCTCTACCTGTCTACACACACACACACACACTCACACACTCACACTCACACACTCACACACACACCTCTACCTGTCTACACACACACTCACACACTCACACACTCACACACTCACACACTCACACACTCACACACTCACACACTCACACACTCACACAGACACCTCTACCTGTCTACACACACACTCACACACTCACACACTCACACACTCACACACTCACACACTCACACAGACACCTCTACCTGTCTACTCACACACGCATACACTCACACAGACACTCTACCTGTCTACACACACACTCACACACTCACACAGACACTCTACCTGTCTACACACATACTCACACACTCACACAGACACTCTACCTGTCTACACACACACTCACACACTCACACAGACACTCTACCTGTCTACACACATACTCACACAAGCATATAGAGAGAAAGAGTGAGTTACCTTATTGTTATAAAACACACATACCCACCAGAACAAAATGATTTCAAGCTGCTCTGTGGTATGTGCTAATTGGGTGTGTGTTCGTGTGTCTCCTCAGCCTCCCCGCCAGTGGACTGCACGCAGGAGAAGTCCATGTTCTGTCGGATCAGCGCTGACCGGATGCACGGCAGTGAGTTGCGGTACTACCCGTTCCGCCTGACGCCCTACCAGCTGACCCTCCGTGAGTCGGACGCCGCCGACCCCCAGCCCTGCTGCTTGCTCATCGCAGAGAAGGTCCATTCAGGATACGAAGGTACACACACGGACAGATGCAGGAATAGATGGCCACCCATACACACACACACACACACATACACGGCTTATATTATGCATGGATATATACACTCAAATAAACAAATGCAAACTCAAAGTTCTGTTATCAAGGACTTTTGTGTGTTTGTGTGTATGTATGCATGTATGTATGGATATATGTAAAGGTGACCATAGGCCCACTTTTCACCTCAACCGGAAATATTTCATCTGTGCCCTCTCATCCTCCCTCTCCTCCAGCTCCTCGTATTCCTCTCGATAAAAGGGTCTTCACCACCAGCCACACTCCCAGCTGTCTCTTCCAAGATGTGGACGAGAGGTAAGACTCTTTCTTTCTTTCTGTCTTTCTTTTTTTCACACACAGTCTCTCTGTCTCTTAGGAAAGTTGGGTGACCTGTCAATCTGACTGGAAAGAAAATCTGTTACTACTCAGCACCATTTACCACTTTGTCTGTGACATCTGCATTACCCACCAATAGGTTTAGACATTTAAAAGTTGTTTTGTATCTAAACATCTAATAGTAGTAAGGATGTGAATCTTGTACTCTGATATAGCAATTACTCTGATGTTACCACAGCACTATGGTTATGTTTGTGAGTGTGTGTAGCTGCTCTTCAGTTGTAAGAAAGAGTTCATTGCTTGTCTTGCAGAGCTGTTCCGTTGCTAGGCTACCTGCCACAGGACTTGGTAGGCACCCCGGTGCTGCTATACATTCACCCTGAGGACAGACACATTATGGTGGCTATTCACAAGAAGAGTGAGTGCTCTCTTTTTCTATATCTATCTAGTATAGAAAGCCTTTATTTTCATTGTTTAAGTATATATATTGTGTATTGTCATTGTATAGCTTTGCATACAACAAAATATCTATCTATCCAGCCATCCATCCATCAACTATACCGTATATAGAGGACTGTATATAGATCCTTTATAGACAGTCATAGTATCTATCAATCCTATCTATCTATCTATCTATCTTTCTTTCATTCATTCATCCATCCATCCATTCTTTTTCCCTTCTCTCTTTGTATTTCTTTCTCGTTCTCTCAATCTTCTCTGGACTCTTTCCCCTTTCTCCTCTCTTCTGTTTTTTTTTCCTCTATTTTCCATTTTTTTCTTTCTAATCCTCCTTTTTGTCTCTCTCACTCTCATTAGTCACCTGTGTTCTTCTATCTCACTAATTCTCACTCTTACATGGTCCACACTCCATCCATCCATCCATCCATCCATCTCTCTCTTTGTTTGTTTATCCCTCTCTCTCTTCCTCCCTCTCTCTCTCTTCCTCTGTCCCATTTTCCCATTGGTTGTTCAGCCTGTCTGGCACCCCTGCCTGCTCATTCTCACCTCTCTCCTATCTCCTCGCACTTACAAAATGTCCAGTTCTTTTTCTTCCGCTCTTTTCTCCTCTTGTGACTCACACAGACATTTTTAACAACGAAAATGTATTTATTGCTCTCTCATTCACTCATTCCAAACTTGCAAGCGTGCTTGTTGGAAGTGCTCTCCGTCTCTCTCGCACATGCGTCATCTCCCCTTCTTTCTGCCCCCTCCAGTTCTCCAGCTTGCCGGGCAGCCTTTCGACCACCTTCCCCTGCGGATGTGCGCGCGCAGTGGGGAGTACCTGACCATTGACACCTCCTGGTCCTCCTTCGTCAACCCCTGGAGCAGGAAGGTGGCCTTCATCGTCGGCCGCCACAAAGTCAGAACGTAAGTCTGGGGAGCGCCAGGGGCGGGGGGGTGGGGGCGGGTTGTTGATGGATGGGTGCAGACCAATGCTGGCGCTTGCACACACACATGTCAAGATTCCACGTGGGCCTGGCATGCGCCAACGCATTTCCATGTCACCAAAATATCCTACCTTGGCATCTTACGCGGTGGCTGACGCAGACGCGCACACACATACACACACCCACACTTACATATGTTTCTCGACTCCCTTGTCCTCTGCACTCACATGCACAGGCGAACACACACACACGTGTACATTAAAAGATTCCCCACAAGTAACATGCATACACACTCACTTCTCAACACACACACACCGAACTAATTTCCTTCCTGCCCCTTGTCTCCTGTCCTTCTAGAAGCCCACTGAACGAGGACGTGTTCATGCCGCCATGGGGTGCCGAGGGCCAGGTGATGGTGCCGGAGATCCCGCAGCTCAGCCAGCAGATCCACCGGCTCCTGGCCCAGCCGGTGCACTGCGGCAGCTCACAGGGCTACAGCAGCCTGACCAGCAGCGGCTCGCACGAGCAGCACCACAGCGTCGCCTCCTCGTCCGAGAGCAACGGGCCCGCACTGGAGGACGCCGTACAGCTGCTCAAGCCGGTGAGGAGAGGACAGACACACACACACTAACACATATGCTCACACACACACATATGCTCACAAAAAACAAATGGACACATGCACACACACATACACGGAGTCACAGAAAAGCACATGAATACATGGACACACACACACACACACACATTTAATTTTCACTCTTGGGAACTCAGTAGGGTATAGCACAACATGCTCTCTAGCGTATGAAATGAGCAATGACATCACCTTGATTTAGTTCTTGATTTAGTCGCCACAGCCTCCCTAATTCTGTTTTACTTCAACCTTTGCCATTTTACGCACAAAAATGAATGTACTCTTTAGGACCGACTTGCATCTGTATGGACCGAAATCGCTGTTGCTCTTTGCTCTCATCTAGTTTGATGTCTATATTCAAAACTATTTCAGCTTATTAACATATAAATAAATACAATTAATTCAATTTAAAAATAAATTCACTGTGTGGAGTGGAGTCCTAATTTCCATGAATGATTTCTCCCTCTCAGATGACCTTCCAGCAGATCTGCAAGGACGTCCACATGGTGAAGACCAGCGGCCAGCAGGTGTTCATTGAGTCCAGAAATCGCCCATCAGCCCGGAAACATGCCAGCGCTGGTACGTAATCATATCCTGTCGGTGGCATCACCCACATAAATACTGTCCCCCCTCTCTCCAGAAAAACATTCAGGGGTTTCTGTAGAAGTAACACAAAACCCTACAAGTATAAAATACCATGTTTTTTTTATTGTTACTATATAATATTATTTACCACACAAATAAGGTCCCAGTAAGGGTCCATCAGAAATGCAAAACTTACACTTGTTAACTTACACTTCACCTCTTGATATAATTTAACCTGTCTGTTAATATCAACTTTTTATCTATATTAACACACCATACTTTAGATTTTTTTAAATAAAAGTCCTTTTCTCTTGTTTTGTTTAGGGGTCAGTGGGTCTTTACGAGCCATCGGTGCCTCTCAGCCAATCACCAGCACGAAAACGCAGACAGCCCCACCCCCCAAGACCACAGCTCCTTCTGACCTTTTGAACAAGGAGTCGCCTAACCCTTACTCCTACCAGCAGATCAACTGCCTGGACAGCATCGTACGGTATGTGTGTGTGTGTGTGTGTGTGTGTGTGTGTGTGTGTGTGTGTGTGTGTGTGTGTGTGTGTGTGTGTGTGTGTGTGAATGTTCGTGGGGTCAGAACAAAACAGAACAGACTATAAAGTCAAGACAAACTTGACTTGTCTTGGCTCCATGTGGTGACCTTTTAATGACCTTTTGTTCTGCTTCTCCCATTGCAGGTACTTGGAGAGCTGCAATGTGCCCAACAGCAAGAGGAAGGGTGGCACCTCCTCGTGCACAGCCTCCTCTACGTCTGATGAAGACAAGCAGCAGGAGAAAGCCAACAACACTGAAGGTACGGCACTGACCTAGGAACAGCCCGACATGATTATTCCCACATTCTAATCCAGCATTGCCTTTTAGTGTTTTTTTTAGGGCTGTTTGGAGAACATACAGTAGCAGACTATTTCTAAAGTAGCCTAGGTACCACACCAAAACTGACCTGAAACTAGTACCTTCAAGCATCAAAAACTGGCTGTTACCAGTCTCAATCCGCTTTTCAAGACCAATTGATTGAATTTTAAATCCTGTCTTCCATCCAAGAACTGACAAAATCCTCTCATTCTCTTAGCTAATATTTAAAGAAATTTTATAGGCACATCTATGAATAAAACTCTATAACTACCGGGGGGGGGGGGGGGGGGGGGGGGGGGGTGGAAGTTAAATTGTAAATTGTACATGGCACAAACTACCGGTCTTCTATTGCGTTACAGCAAATGACATTACCTTTAGAAACAGAACAGTAATTGCTTGCTTGACAGGTCATTCACTCATGAATATCTGAAGTTCAGTATGAAACTGAGAAGATGTTTGCAAACTGTTAGTTAGTAAGTTAGTTAGTGTGAGAGTGTGTGTGAGTGAGTGTGAGTGTGAGTGTGAGTGTGAGGTGAGTGTGAGTGAGTGTGAGTGAGTGAGTGAGTGAGTGTGTGAGTGTGTGTGTGTGAGCGTCTGAGCAATGTCATGATACTCAGGTCAAAAAGTCGACAGTTTAGGTGCAAAAGGTTAACGACATCATGGAACATGACTCATGGAAGTTTGTATGTGTGTGTGGGTGCATGTGTGCATGTGTGTGTCTGTATATGGCTGTATGGCCATGCGTGTGTATGCGTGCGTGCGTGTGTGTGTATGTGTGGAACACTGCAGGTCCTGCGGTAGCTCTTGTAGGGGAGGCTCCTCCTCTACCCCCCCTCGCGTTGCCCAAACCCGAAAGCGTTGCCTCGGTTACCTCTCAGTGCAGTTTCAGCAGCACCATCGTCCACGTGGGAGACAAGAAACCGCCTGAGTCAGGTAGTCAGGCTGTGGCTGTGTGTGTGTGTGTGTGTGTGTGTGTGTTGTGCGCGGGCATACTTGTGTGTGTGTGTCTATATATCACATCCTCTATTGCATCTCTTGTTTCATTCGTACGCTGACATTATTTCAGTCTCTGTATATGTTTGTTTTCTCCCTCTCTTTCATTGTATCACTCGTTCATTTGTCAGTTTCTCTAATGTTCCCTTCTTTTCTGCCCTCCTCCCATTTTTTCCACCCTCTTTTTATCCAATTAGACATTGTGATGGAGGAAGCCACTCCCACCTCTACACCAGCCCCTCCCACTGTCAAAGTCTCGGCCACGCCCACAGTCACCCTGTCATCTCCCCCTGTTGTCATGACGCCATCTCCAAGCCCTGCATCTCCGGCCGTGAGGGAGGCTCGGCGAGGAGGAGGAGGAGGAGGAAGGCTGGGCCTGACGAAGCAGGTGCTGTCTGCGCACACGCAGCAGGAGGAGCAGAACTTCATGTTTCGCTTCCGTGACATCAGCCAGCTGCGCGTCTTCGACCCGGCGACCGTGCTGAAGAGACAAAACACCACGCCACTAGCCAGAGGTAACACACTCCCACCTGCCTCACACACACACACACACACCAATACACACTGGTGACACAACACCACGCCACTAGCCAGAGGTAACACACTCCCACCTGCCTCACACTGGCACACACACACCAATACACACTGGTGACACAACACCACGCCACTAGCCAGAGGTAACACACTCCCACCTTCCTCACACACACACACACACACAACACCACGCCACTAGCCAGAGGTAACACACTCCCACCTGCCTCACACTTGCACACAAACACACACACACACACACACACACACACACACTCTTGCACTTACTGACTCACGCTCCACCCTACCACTGACCAGAGGTCACACACTCCTACCTGCCTCACACTGGCACACACACACACACACTCCCACACACAAACTTGCACCTACTGACTTATGCTCCCCCCTTCCACTGACCAGAGGTAACACACTCCTGCCTCACACACAGACCACACGACCACTACACCCCAGGCAAAAGATGACTCATTAATCCACACACTTGTGTGTGTGTCACTACCTTGAGATTGTACACACGTCTGCCGACCCTAATCCAACACTGATCCCCCATTATCCCCTCGGCTGAGAGGAACAGGCTGTCCTTATCCCGCCAAATGACGCACACACTGGCATGCACATGTTTGTAGAGGTGAAACACTTACCAGAAAGTGACGTCTGTTCAGCTTGTAGATTTATATGTGTAGGCAACACGCACACACACACACACACACACACACACACACACACACACCCACCAACACCAAGACACACAATTTCTTTGAAGTCTTTGCCCTCACACACTTCCACCTACCTTGGCAGTGCAGCCCCCCTCCCTGCAGTGTCTTCTGTGGACGGGTTTCATTAACATTTTCATTTACATTTAGTAATGTGGCAGACGCTTTGGTCCAAAGTGACATACAAGGAAACATAAGCGGGTTACATAAGCAGATGGGCGACAGACAATGCCTCGCTAGAAACACGACGAAACACTCGCGAGAGACACGACGCGCAAGGCAGTTACCATTTGTGAGGCTAAATAATAAAGGATCATTATGGAAGCCTTTGTATGACTGATAACCACAGGAGGAGATGAGAGGTGTTGTGACCGATACTGTAGCACAAGCGCTGATGTGAAAATGTGGAGAGAGGGCGACCGTGCTTTGAGTCCGTGGTGCATCTAAAGTAGCAGCAGCAGTGGTTTGGTTCAGATCCTCATCTGTGTTCTCCTATCCCCAGGTGTGCGCTCTTCCCGTGACTACCCTGCTGCTGGCAGCAGTAGTCGGCGGCGCGGCAGAGGTGGCAAGCGCCTGAAGCACCAGGAGACAATCAACCAGGGCAGCCCGGCTCTCCGAGGCACTGTGGGGGCCACCTTGCCCGACGTGGCGGTGCCCCCGACTGCCTTCTTCCCCCTGGGCCCCCCCACTACCTCCTCGTCCTGGCCCACCTCCGTGGGCTCCCAGGCCAGCCTGCCGTCCGTGCCCTACCCGCCGGGCATGCTGCCCCTCTACCCGCTCTACCCTCCGCTCTCACAGCCGCTGGCCGACCCCACCGCACTGCAGACGGGCCTGCGGTTCCCCATGCAGAACGTCCAGATGCCGCCGCAGATGGTGCCCCCCATGATGGCGCTGATGCTGCCCAACTACATGTTCCCCCAGATAAACGCGCCCCTCGCCCAGCCTGGTCCCGCCATCGCCGCCACCGCCGCTGGCACTTTGCCCTTCTTCAACCCAAACACGGCCTTTGTGCCGCCCTTCGCCGCGGCCGGCGGGGTCAACCTCAACATGGCGCTCCCCACCGCCTCCCAGCCCCCCAGGCCCACGTCCCGCTCTAGCACCCCCCTCTCAATCAGCCATAGGGAGGGTGTGGCCGACCAGGAAGAGTCCATGCTCCTCCCCTCCAGCCGATGCTCCTCCCCCCTCAACCTGCTCCAGCTGGAGGAGCCACTCAGCAACCGACTGGAGGTGGCCACGCCCACAGGAGGGCAAGGGGGCCAGTGCATGACCAATCAAAGAGCAGCAGCTGAGGACTCCAAAGAGAATGACAATGTAAGCACAAATGCAGTGTTGAGATACAGCATGAACTCTGTATTCTTTTCTTCTCTGAGTTGTATTTTCTTCTGTGGTCTTCCGTCAAATTTTTCTCATTCATTTCTTGTGTTGTGTCTCCTGGGTCCACAGGGCGAGGCCAATGATTCCAACCAGGACACCATGTCCACCTCCAGTGAGTTCCTGGACCTCCTGTTCCAGGAGGACTCCCGATCGGGCACAGGATCAGCCGGCTCGGGCTCCGTGTCCTTGGGCACGGGGTCCTCTGGTTCGGGCCTGGGGTCCTCAGGTTCAGGCTCAAACGGCTGCAGCTCGTCAGGGAGCAGGACTAGTAAGTTGTCTTCTTTAACCGCCTGCTTATAACGCCCCAAATGGCTCACAAAATGTTGCTTATTATTCTCATTAGATTAAATATTAAATCACAAGTAATCAAGTTTCCTCTTAGCTGCAACCCAAACACACACAGAAAACACACCAACAGTGTATGCTCAGTTTACTCGTCTCTGAAGTTGCAGCAGAAATAGAGACTTACAGGATGCATACATCCTACCCAAGGCTTTTTGTCTTGTAATACAGATAGGCAAGAGAGTGTAGCATTTTTTTTAAATAATGTATACTAAAAAAAGAACAGTAATAGTAGTAAGAAAAAAACTGTCAATCGTTGCTCTCCCTTTTCCTCATTTCCTTGCACCTTTATGTGAAGGGGATATGGGACCATAAAAATGGACAGTATTTACACAAAGTTGACAGTATTTATACAACTTTATACAGCCTGAGTTATTTCTGCATATTGTGCATCCTCTCTGCTGCCTGTTTGTTTAAAGACACCTCTGACCCTGTCCTTTGGATGTGTTTTATTTTACCTCTCTACAGGTAACAGCCAGAGCAGCCACACCAGCAAGTACTTTGGCAGCATCGACTCGTCAGAAAATGACCACTCCCGGAAGCAGCCAGCAGGGGGCGACGGAGAGGCTCAGTTCATTAAGTGTGTGCTACAGGACCCCATCTGGCTCCTAATGGCTAACACTGACGACAAGGTCATGATGACTTACCAGCTGCCAATCAGGTGAGCAGCAGATGTGCCAGCACGTGCACACACACTACACACACGACACACACACATACACTCACATGTGTGCACACACATCCATGCGCAAAACATAAATCAGACAAGAATGAAAACTAGATCAAGCTGATTAATTACACAACACAGAGTAAGATTAATAACACATCACAGAGTTAGTTGTCAGACTAGATGTAATATTGAAAGTGGTGTCTAGGGTGGAGTCCAGGTTTACACATATGCGCAAATTGAATCAACAGGGTTGATCCCGTGTATGCTGTGATGTGTATGCTGTGATGTGTTGAGACGAGTATCATTAAATGGTGTGTGTGTGTGTGTGATGCAGAGACCGTGAGACAGTGCTGCGTGAGGACCGCATGGCACTGAGGGCCATGCAGAAGAGCCAGCCGCGCTTCTCCGAGGAGCAGAAGCGAGAGCTGAGCCAGGTCCACCCGTGGATCCGCACCGGACGCCTGCCGCCCGCCATCAACATATCGGTCAGTACCTCCCCATGCTCCCCAAACACCTGTGCAACACACAGGTGCCCATCGCACGGCCCTGAGCCTTTACTATCTGTGTGTGACTCAGTCAGTCAGTACTTAAAACCTAATGGGGTTTAGTCCCATCACCATACTAGTAAGAGACAGCCCAGTACATACTTTATCCTAGATATGTAGGCTACAGTACTTCCCAAACCATTGATACATTACTTACAACCTCATTTTACCCGGCAACAGTAACATAAGACCAGTAAATAGGGTTATTAACAGCATGGTGATTCAAATCAAACAATTCACAAGATGTCTGTTCTAAACATGATTGCAAACATCACTGAGACATAGAATAGTGTTCTCTATATGAGATATTATGATGTATGTTATATGGTACTAAATGACATCTTTCAATTAATATATCAATATTATACCAATTGCTATACCTCTAATATGTGTATCCCACCCCCTCCCTTCTCTGATGCAGGCATGCGTAGAGTGCAAATCACCTACCTCCCCAGCTCCGTTTGACGTGGAGATCCACGAGATGGAGCTCTGCAGTGCTCTGGGCACGAACGAGGGGGCGTCCGCTGAGAGACTGGCCCCTGCCGACACCGCCATGGAACAGGGCGAGGGGCACGCAAACGTGAAGAGGTCAGCGGGAGGACATGGAGGAAGAGCGGAGGAGACAGAGACGGACAAAGTGCTGGCCAAAGACCAGGAAATGGTTACGGAGGAGCAGGAAATGACCTCACAAACGGAGCAGGGAAGAGTCACAGAGATGACCCACTGAGTTGCAGGAGGGAAGCTGTAGTGCTTTTGACCTTCTTGGGACAAGGTGTGAAGATGTCCACGGCCCTGTGGTCCGTTCTCAATCCACTCAAGGCCAGGCCTGCCTCTCGCACTGAGTCTTTGACTGACAGACTCAAACAGTGTGATACTGGCATAACTTGGAACAACAATGGAACGTTGTTGTGTGTTATTGAATGGTACATGCTTCTAATGTTTCCTGGTGTGTTTTTTAATCAGTTCTGCTCAGAAGTGCAATCGAGTGTGTGATAAGACACTAAGAACATGGCTAAAGAATGTACTGTGTTGTAGACAGTATTGTTGCATCCTGTGATCTCCCCCAAAAATAATGGTTTGGTTCAATCCAGCCAGGTGAAGTCTCGCTGGCTAGTTTTATTTAACAGGGAAAAAGGGAGACTCAGACTTCCTGGGAGAAATGCACCTTTTTGTCGCAGTTGCCTCTGCAGAATGTTTTGAAAGCACTAATTTTTGTAGCTGAAAAAACTAAGGTCTGTGAAAGCAGTCAGTGTCGGACCAAAATTGACTCCAGAAACAAATGTAAACAAACAGGTTTACTTTGTTTTATGACCAGTATGTTTATTTTTTTATACTTCGTCATTTTACAGAATGTCCTTTCCAAGAAGTATTGTGTGTGACGAATGTTTGTGAAATCCAGAAGTGGATTTTTTCAGAGACAGACATTGAACATATCACAGCAACACAACAGAAGTCCAAGAAAAACTCAGTACATTGTCATGGTAACAGGCAGGTTTAGTTATGTATATAAGCAGGCGCACAATAAATGGACTCAAATGAATGGATTAGGAGGGTTTCCAAGATTCCTCATGGACTTTACACATATCAAAGCAACGGTTTCTATGGTAACCACCTATAAAGTGGCCTCTTGTCCAGGCCATCGCCTCCTGATGGGAAAGACATTTTGGGACACTGCCTTTGGCCAGTACCTGTTGTACAGCCTGGTCTGAATTTTCCGATTGGACTATTGGACTCTTGAGGACGCAGAGACAACAGACACAGGCAAACACAGGAGACCAGACTGGGCAAT